>NC_056745.1:397946545-398246545 GCF_019279795.1 Protopterus annectens | reverse complement strand
CCTCTGATGCAAGAAAAGTCTTTTTATGCAAGAAACTAGAGTACTGCCAGCACTAAGCCTAAAGATAAACTCTTATGGTTAATGGTGTAGATTTTGTTGAATATTTCCAACATTTTGGTTTAGTTGTGTCTGTAAATGATGATTTAGAGCTTTTTATGTAATCTCACTAACCTAACTTGCCTGCAGCTAGTATTATCACATTTTTCTAGGTGTCAGCCTATTTTATCATTTTAGACATTCATATGTCATCTGCATACTTCCCCTCCAAACATGTGCATGTTTGTATCTCTGGTGCAAGTTTTTCCTTGCAACATCCGTGGGTAATGCAATTCCAACTAATTTCAAGAGGTCAAGCCTAAGAACCTAGACTACATTTGTTTTGTTCTTGTACTCTATGGTGGATCATGGACGATCCTTGAAAGGGAGCAATAGCTTGTTTTAAAGAAGCAAAAGTGTATTGACCCGTAAGTCTAAAATTTAGATTAAGAAATTATAGGTTCATAGGTTCATACTAGGCTATCTGCCCGAGGGCATTTATAAGCCTAGCCCATCGTTTTGTGGCTTACGCCACCCCTTTAGTATGGGGAACTATACCCATTATTTTGCTGTGCCTCTGTCGAGCAGTGACACACAGGTAATCCCTGGGGTAAATCTGCGATCTCCCATCCATTGGTCAAGATTTCTCTTGAACAAGGCCAGCGAGGTGCTCTGCCTCACATGTACTGGGATTTTGTTCCACAGCATAGGGAGTCTCTGGGTGATGAATCTATCCCTCCAGCACGTCCTATTAATAGCCTTGTCGAGGTTTAAGTCTCCCGCCCTTGTGGCTCTGATGGATCTAGATTTTTTGAGGTGAAGCATATTCATCAAATCTGGGTTTGACATGGCCTTGTATGTTAGGCAAAGGTCACCTCTGAGCAAGCGGTAGCGACTGAATAGAGCTGGAGTTCTTTCAGTCGGGCAGCATAGGACAGATTTTTGAGACCCTTTATCCTTTTGGTGAGGAACTTTTGTGGCCTCTCCAGCTGCTGCAAGTGTCGGGTCAGATACATTCCGAATGGGGCATTGTACTCAATCATTGGTCTGATGAGTGATGAGTAAAGGAGACTATGACCTCCCTTGATCTAGATGAGAATCCCTTCATGATAAGGTGGGCAATGTAGAAGGTCTTCCTAACTACTTTAGCTACATGGGTGTCGAATGACAGACTACTATCAACCTGGGTCCCCAGGTCCCTGATAACTTCTTCTGTGCTCAGTGGATTGCCACCTATTTGGTAGCTAGGGGTAACCTTGTTTTTCCCAAGGGTATGACTATGCATTTTTGGCATTTAACTTTAGGCCGTGGCTCTGGCACCAGTTATCAGTTTCTGTGAGACCCTTCTGAAGGATATCTGTGTCAGATGTGTTTTCTACTATGGCCCAGTTTGCAGTCATCTGCAAACTTTGTCAGCCATAACCCTCCTGTGTTTGCTTGTACTTCGAAAAGTAGATGCCAAACAAGAGTGGGCCCAGGACTGAGCCCTGTGGGACACCACTTGTGACAGGCTTTGAGTCTGACATGGCGCCAGCAACTCTGACCCTGTGGGTTCTGTCACTCAGCCAGTTTGCAACCCATCTTGTGATGTATGGGTTAACATTTAAGCTGATGAGTTTTTCAATGATACCTGAGTGGGGTATTGTATCGAAGGCCTTAGCCAGATCGAGGTAGGCTGTATGGACTGCCTTTCCCTCATCAATGGCTTTGGTGACTGTTTGAAAAAGTCAACCAAGTTTAAAAGGCATGATCTGCCTTTGACAAAGCCAAACTGGGTTGGATCCAAAGTCTGCAAATTCCCTATGTCTTTATTTATGAGGTCCATTATGATCCTCTCCATGGCTTTGCAGATAAGGCTTGTCAAGCTAATGGGCGGTAATTTCCAGGGTCTGTGGAGGCACCGCCTTTGTGAAGTGGGACCACAGTTGCAGTGCCACTCCTGGACGTATCCAGAGGTAAGACTTTGATTAAACAGCTGTCCTAGCTGTGGGTTTAATTCCTCATTGAGTTCGTGGAGCACACAGCCGGGGACACCATCAGGTCCCATGGATGCTGTGTTTTTGCTTTGGAGAGAGCAGTTCTCACTTGGGCTGGAGATGTTTGGGGGCTGCACTCGTTTGGTATAGATATCTCTCCTTTTGGGGAGGGGAGAAGTTTGCACTGAACCTGTCAGCCAGTATGTTGGCAATGTCTGTAGGATCAGTAATCTTCACATCATTTTGAACTAGTTCTGAGCATATCTGGGAGTTTCCTCCTAGGTTTCTAACATAGCTAAAGAAGGCCTTATGATTGTCTTTTGAGTCTTTAGCTATTTTTCTCTCGAAATTTGCTTTGGATGATTTTATGAGAGCTCTTAGTTTTTTACTTATAGCGATCAAGGGTGTCTTACCTTTTAAGGATTTTGCTCTATCTTGTAGTAGCTTCCTCCTTTTGTTGTAGAGTTTGTTTATGGCTGGGGTCCACCAGACTGGACGCTTGCCTTTGGTACAAAGAGTCTTTGTTTTGCTTGGGATTGCCTTATCCATGCAGTCCTGCAGGTGCTGGTAGAAGGCATTTGTAAGTGATTCAGCGGCTTGAGTACTGTTTTCCACGGCTCGGGGCCCTGAAAGGAGACCACACTAGTCTTCAGAAGTGTGAAGTCGGCTTTTGAGAAGTTCTTTACTGTGGTCTTTTTTATTTCAGGTGGGGGTGGGATGAGTACCTCCAGTGAGATTAGTTTGTGATCTGATCTCACCAGTGAGGGGTATACTTCCGGTGTTGAACATTGTGCTCCCATGTTCGTGATGATGAGATCAAGTATGTTATCTCCTCTTGTGGGGATGGTGACTAGTTGTTCCATGGCATTTGAGTTTATGAATTCCAGGAACTTTTGGGCTAGGGTGTTTGGGCTTGAGTAGTGTTCCCAGTCTATATTAGGGTAATTGAAGTCACCTAGTATGATGGTGTTTGGTGATACATTTATCCCCTCTAGTGTTTTCAGGAAGGCCATGTGAGTTTCCTGAGTTTGTGAGGGTGGCCTGTAACATGCTACAATTTGCAGAGCAGTCTTGCCTATGGTCAATTGCACCTGGATGGTCTCCGATGCATCGTGCGTTGCCACCAGTCTTGAGGTGTGGGTGTCCTTGATGAATATGGATACCCCCCCTCCTTTCTTGGTATTGTCCGGATTTTGGGGCCGGAACGCATGATATGAGGTAAAACCTGATAGTGCTGGGGTGCTCTCAGGAGCCTTGAACCAGGTTTGTCACAGCACAGACATAGATGTTCTCCATACTGAGAAGGGCCTCGAGTGCGTGCATTTTGAGATTTAGACTTCTGGCATTGAGCAGCATTACCCTTAGTTTTTTCCTTTTTGTGTTCTAGGGTGGTAGGTTTAGAATTTGAGCCTTGCCTAAAAAAGGCACTATGGGGGTGGCAAGAGCATTTGCCAATATCCGGAATCCCAGGGGTGACAGGTGCAAGCCGTCCCTTGCGAAGCAGCGTGGCTTGTCCAGCATGTCATCCCAGGCAGACAGATACTGGATCCCCTTTGAATGACACCAGTGTTTAAGCCAATTGTTAAAGCTGATCATCTTATCTCTGTATTGTGGCATCATTCTTGGTGAAGGTAGGATACTGCTCAAGGTCAGGGTCATACCTGCCTGGGCTACAAGTTTATACACAATCTAAAAGTTTCCAACATATTTTGCTTTCATTTGTAGTTCCCCTTTCTCTATTGTCAAGGGATGCTTCATAAGAAGCAAGTTTGAAAACAAGTGGAGTTTCACCTAATATGTAACGATACCAATTAACTATAAAGCATTATGCTAGTTAAATTTTATATCCATAAAAATAATTTGTTCAGGGGGTACTTGCTGATCTCAATGGTTTGTCATTCAAAATGCAGCTTCCATTTTAGATCTAACAAACCTCTTTATCTTTATAAAGATGTGTCCCTGTGTTTTTACATCCTGACTTATGTTTTGAGTGCATTATGTAATCTTTGAAATAAAACAAAAGAGATGAGGAAAAGTTTTTTTCTGTTCTGGAAAACAGAAAAAGGTTTTGTAGGAAGTATGTAAAATTTCCACGTTTGGCTTTTCTATATTTGCCTGGTTGCTTGATGTCAAACGGAACACTGTTGCAGTAGTTGAAGCTCTGTGGTATTGATCCTTCTAATGGTATAACAGGCCAGCATTAACACCTTTAGGGCATCTTCAATATACCTTAACCACTGAAATGAGGGAGAGCTGTTTAGGCTTAAGGTTAGGGCACTGAATCTTCTGAAATTCCTTGCTATCAAAGTACACACTCCCTATAGACTTGACTATATGTTGGGGTGCGCGTGGGTCGCTCTCTCTCTCTCTCTCTCGGTCTCTCTCTCTCGGTCTCTCTCTCTCTCTCTCGGTCTCTCTCTCTCGGTCTCTCTCTCTCTCTCTCTCGGTCTCTCTCTCTCGGTCTCTCTCGGTCTCTCTCTCGGTCTCTCTCTCTCTCTCTCTCGGTCTCTCTCTCTCTCTCGGTCTCTCTCTCTCTCTCGGTCTCTCTCTCTCTCTCGGTCTCTCTCTCTCTCTCTCTCTCGGTCTCTCTCTCTCTCTCTCGGTCTCTCTCTCTCTCTCTCTCTCTCTCTCTCTCTCTCTCTCTCTCTCGGTCTCTCTCTCTCGGTCTCTCTCTCTCTCTCTCTCTCTCTCTCTCTCTCTCTCTCTCGGTCTCTCTCTCTCTCTCTCTCTCTCTCTCGGTCTCTCTCTCTCTCTCTCTCTCTCTCTCTCTCTCTCTCGGTCTCTCTCTCTCTCTCTGTCTCTCTCTCTCTCTCTCGGTCTCTCTCTCTCTCTGTCTCTCTCTCTCTCTGTCTCTCTCTGTCTCTCTCTCTCTCTCTCTCTCTCTCTCTCGGTCTCTCTCTCTCTCTCTCTCTCTCTCTCTCTCTCTCTCTCTCTCTCTCTCTCTCTCGGTCTCTCTCTCTCTCTCTCTCTGTCTCGGTCTCTCTCTCTCTCTCTCTCTCTCTCTCTCTCTCTCTCTCTCTCTCTCTCTCTCTCTCTCTCTCTCTCTCTCGGTCTCTCTCTCTCTCTGGTCTCTCTCTCTCTCTCTCTCTCTCTGGTCTCTCTCTCTCTCTCTCTCTCTCTGGTCTCTCTCTCTCTCTGGTCTCTCTCCTCTCTCTCTCTCTCTCTCTCTCTCTCTCTCTCTCTCTCTCTGGTCTCTCTCTCTCTCTCTGGTCTCTCTCTCTCTCTCTCTCTCTCTCTCTCTCTGGTCTCTCTCTCTCTCTCTCTCTCGGTCTCTCTCTCTCTCTCTCTCGGTCTCTCTCTCTCTCTCTCGGTCTCTCTCTCTCTCTCTCTCGCTCGGTCTCTCTCTCTCTCTCTCGCTCGGTCTCTCTCTCTCTCTCTCTCTCTCTCTCTCTCTCTCTCTCTCGCTCGGTCTCTCTCTCTCTCTCTCTCTCGCTCGGTCTCTCTCTCTCTCTCTCTCTCGGTCTCTCTAGCAATTTTTACTTGTTAACACTTTTCCCCAGAAAAGCAGTACCATGTTTGCCTTAACTGTAGAACAAACTGCTTGATGATAGTGTTTCACTGTTGCAGTCATTACAATTGGGGTATCTGCCTGCAGGTAGCAGTCAGTTGGACTGAATACCAGAGTCTTTATTTCTGCATCAGACGCGGTCACCTCTTCCATGGTGTCAGGTCAGGGGTATAAAACATGCAGCTGATGCCATTATATCAGCTTTTCTTGCCGCGCAGGTGCCCGAAGCAGAAGCAATTGGCAACTGCCGGTCGGCCGCTACCTGAAATTTTCATTTCTCGAGTTTCAAGCCTGAAGTCTTCTAAAGCCAAGTACCCCATTGGGGGATCCTTTTTTCTTGCTCTAACCAATGTCATTGTCTTGCTTGTGGAAAGCAAATATCTGACATTTTCATTCTTACTGTGTCACCTATTTAGGCCCAGACCAAGGACGTTCCTCGCTGTTGGTTTTGTGCCTTGTTCAAAGCCCGAACTATTCGTAGTCTGCCTATCTTTGTCGCTAAATTCTTTTGCGCTTGTTCTTCATATTCCGAAGTGGCTTTAATAAGCCATCCGACTATAGATCTTCCAAAAAAATGTAAGGATGGCAAACGCAGACCACATGGGTCCAAAACTGCCGACCAACGCTTAGGTTAAGCTAGTCGCCAGTCCACTGGTACTCTGTGAAGTGCTTTCGCAGCCCCTGATGCCCGCTTCTACAGATTTGCAGGCCTTTACTGAGACCCATTCGGAGTGAAGTATGCTGCGAGATGCTTCTTAGACTATGGAACATGTGGATGTCTCTATCTTGGATGGGTCCGGAGCTGCTGTGCAGGCACCGGCTTCTGAGTGTGTATTCAGACCTTCCGATGTCCGTATTAAACAGACTACTTCATTTCTGAGTAAAACTACTGATTTTTTGAGGCCCAGAGTTAGCACTACGCCTAGGAAACAGATGACCAAAGTGCATTCTCAAGCTCCCGTGCCACAGAAACAAATGCTTAGAATGGCTAAAGACCTTCTTACTTTAATTAGGGGAAGCCAGCCTTCCCCCTCTAAAAGACAAAATTTATTTTTTCCTTCTGATTCTACAGTCAGATGACTCTGACCCCTCTGATTACCAGGACTTAACCTTATCTCATAGGATTCAGATGCAGAGGATTCCATTCCCTTTGCCCCCCCCCCCCCCCAAGAGACTTTTCTTTTGGTGAAACCTTGCACCTGTCCTGGAGTTTTTAGATTGTCTTTATAGAATCCAGTCTTAACCCTGACACTTCACCACCAGCTCCTAGAAAGCCTGATGGGTACTACAGAGTACCTGACTCACAAATTTATCTTTAAAAAATCCCACTGCAGATCCAGAGACCATTTCCCAGGGACCTAAAGGTATTAAGGGTACTACAGCCAATAACCCTACCCCTTCAGACAGGGATTCTAGGGCTTTAGACAGATGGGTTAAGAAAGTATATACCTCTGCAGTTCTTGCCATCAGGGCTGTAAATTGACAGTTTCACATGAAGTACCATCAGCATATTATGGAACTAATTAAACAAAAGTTGTTGGTTCCTGATTTCCACAGAAAATAAAGATGTACAAGAGTTAATGCATTCTGCAAACCAAGTTGGTAAACTTTGTAGTGTGGTTTTGATGCATTAGAAGCATCTTGCAGGGCTGCTTTGACTGGGTCTGTTCTGAGAAGACATGCTTAACTGAAGGAACAAGTCTTGCCAGACCATGTCAAAGCAAAATTACTAGATGCTCCATTAAACCAAGAATGTTTGGCACAAAAGCATAAGTTCTTAAAAAGATGGAGGAAAAAGCTAAATCTATGCAAACTGTTTGATTTCTTACAGATACAGCCACCTAGATTCAGTAGGCATTGGCTTTCTAAAAACTGGTCCTTTCCAGTACCTCCCAGGCCTTCTCAGTCCAAACCCAGAGGCAACAGACCACCAAGGCTACAGTCTCTGGGTATGCAAAGATTTAAGCAATGGAGTGCTCCCACCTCTAAAATTGGGGTTGGTAAGCCACCCCCTTATGGAAAAAGTTCACAATAACTTGTCTATCATTCTTCCCAGCCATGCCCAAGTACTTGCACTCCTAGGAATAAAACTCGCCCTGCATGCTAAAAAAAATGGGATGTCCATTACCCAGGACCAATGGGTCTTAAGCATTGTATCCCAGGGTTACAGATTCTACTTCAACTCACTGCCAACCCCAAGCAGATTGCCAGACCTTCCTCCAAACCAGTGGGCAGAGGCCCAAAAGCAAGTACTTTCTCTTCTCTGTATCAGGGCTATTCAGCCAGTTCCTTCAGAGCAAAGGGGGACAGGGTTTCTACTCCAGACTGTGTTCCTGGTGCCCAGAAAAGAACTCCTGGCACCCTGTCCTGGATCTGTCAGTTCTCAACACCTTCCTGGTGGTACCGCAGCTGCTTCCTATGCTAGCCAAGGACTCCTGGCTTGTCACCCTAGACTTAAAAGCTTATCTGCACACCCCCTTAAGGGAATCTTGCAGGAAATATCTACATTTCAGGGCAGGCTTGTGTGTACGGTCAGTTCTCTGCTCATCTTTTTGGCTTATCTACTGTGCCCAGGGTATTCCCAAAGTTCCTGGCTCCAGCCATTGCATGCTGCAGGCAGAGAAATATTCAAATTTACCCATAATTGGGACAATTGCCTGATTCAGACGGTCAGGAATTGCTACTTCACCTGATGTTTGTAAAGACTCCTAGCTTCTCTGGGGTGTACAATCATCAAAAACACAGCTGTTACCCAGCCAAAAGATTGTATTCCTGTGAGCAAGCTTGAACACAACTTCCCAGATGGCATTCCTCACTCCAGAAAAGCAGGTTTATTTGACAAATTACTTCAAATTACTGGTCACTCAAACACAGCTATCTGTAAGAAAAATACTGCAAGCCTTAGGGTTCATGGCCTTGTGCATTTTTCTAATTCCATATGCAAAACTGCAGATGAGGAAACTTCAGTGGTACTTAAGTCTCTGATGTCAACATTCTCAGGACCTGGAAATGGTGATTCCCATCATTCCTTGCCTAAGGGTTCCTTTGGTGGGCAGAGGCTTGCCAACCACAAAGGACTCACTTTCACTCAACCCCTCCCTGCCGCCCAAACTCTGACAACAGACACATCAGACTATGCATGGAGGGCTCACATGGCAAGCAAATGCATTCAAGGCAAATGGAGCCCAGGACAAATTTACCTTCATATCAATCAAAAAGAAATGTTAACTGTACAGGATGCACTGACAGCTTTTAAATACCTTTTCTTTCCAGGACAACTCTTGATAAAGACGGAACAATTTTGTGGTACATGAACAAGTGGGGGGGGGCTCATTTCCTACCCACTCTGCAGGTTAGCCATGGCTGTGTGGAACACAGCCCTAAGCAATCAAGTGCACCTGCAAGCTCAATTCCTGCCAGGCAAACAAAATTCACTGGTAGATGACTTTAGCAGAAATCTTAAGGACCCGCATGAGTGGAAACTAGAACCCAACTCATTCAAACTTCTAATCCACTGGTGGGGGGACACCAGAGGTGGAGCTCTTTGCTCCCCCCCCAAACCATCAATTGAGCAAATTTTGCACCACAACTCCCTACATCCAAGCACGGAAAGTGGATGCCCTGTCGTTTTCATGGGCAAACCTCTCAATCAATGCCTTCCCCCTCTGCCCCTCCTCTCAAAAGTACTACTCAAGATCAAACAGGACAGGCCAAGGACAATTCTAATTGCACCAGACAGGCCATGCCAGCACTGGTACCCACTCCTATGCAGTCTGACAGCAGTGCCACATTGGCACCTACATCAGACCCCCCTCTGTGCTGTCCCAGCAGGAGGGATAGATTTTGCATCCTCAGCTGCATACCCTGAACCTGGAAGCCTGTTTATTTCCTGAATACATCACCAGCAACCCTCAGCAAACAGGTGCTGGATGTCATCCTTGAGGCCAGGAGGGCCTAGTACTCTGAAATCCTATTCAGGAAAGTGGAAAATATACTGTTCTTGGAGCCAGTCTCAGGGAAAGGACACAGCTGTGCCCACCTTACCTCAAATCTTAGATTATCTAGCAGAGCTGCTCCACAAAGGCCTATCCTTCTCATCCACTAAGATTCATGCATCTGCCATCTCAGCTCATTACAGTACTGAGCCACTCCTCTTCTCTCTCCCTCTGATCACACAGTTCATGAGAGGAGCTAACAATTTGAGACCCCCCAAGGAGAGCTCCCACTCCTGCCCTGGGACCTTTTCTTTGTACTAGAGAAACCCTCGCTTCCCCCTTTTGAGCCTGCTGCTACAGCAGAGTTAAAATTCCTCTTGGAAAACAGCCTTACTTCTAGCCATCACTTAAGCAAGAAGAGTGTCTGAGTTACAGGCCCTTATGGCAGTGGAACCCTCCATTATCTTCCATGTGGACAGGGTTTCCCTCAGGACTTAACCCATTATTTATGCCCAAGGTGGTATCCTGTGTGGTTTTAAACCAATCCATCCATTTACCAACCTAAACCTCAGAATAAAGGGGAAAGGCTCCTGCACTCGGGCAGGCATAGACAGCTCAGGTTCTACCTTGACAGGACTAAACCTTTCAGAAAATCTGACCTGCTGCTAGTCAGCTTTGCTACAGGGCCAGAGGGCAGGGCCATTTTAAAGCATACAATTGCAAAATGGATAGCACACTGCATCTATTTTTGCTACAATCACCATGGAAAACATACCCCACAGGGGATCAGAACCCATTCCACTAGGGCTGCTTCAACCTCTACAGCATTTCTCAGGGGAGTCCCTACCAGGGACATCCTGGAAGCTGCAACCTGGAGTTATGTACACACCTTCACGTGTTACCACTTGCCTATCTTCACTTAATCCAGAGCTGGATTTGCCATAGCAGTCTTACAAGGCCTGCTAGCCAGTCGTAATACTTCTTGACTGCCTCCACCCTTCCTCAGCTTTGGGAATCAACCAAAGTGTGATGACTGCAACAGTGAAACACAAAGAACATAGTACAGATGTTCATCGTGTTTCACTGTTGCAGTCATCACTGTAGGGTTCTTCCTGCCGGCAGGCAGCCCTCAGTCGGCCAGAATCCCAAAATTTGGGTCCGGCGTCTGCTGTTCAGTCATCCTCCCTGACGTCAGAGCACCAGGGGTACAAAGCTCCCAGCCGACACCATGTTCTCCAGTCTTTCTTGTCGTTCGGTGGAAGCAATTCGCAAGTGCCGGTCGGCTGACTCCTGATATTTTTGGTGTTTCATTCTGAAGACTGACTTCTCAAAGCTAAGTACTCCGTTGGGGAAACTTTTTTCTTGCTCCAGTCCAATGTCAGAAAAAGTTAATTGTATTTCATGTGGGAAGCACATACCTCATAAGGATTTCCACTCTTACTGTATTCCTTGTCTAGGCCCTGACCACGATGTAGCTAGTTGTCGGTTTTGTGCTAGATTTAATCAACGTACTATTAAGTGGAGATATGATTTTGCTTTTCACTACTTTGGCAGGCGATTTAATTACAATACGTTGTCGGACACTCTTACGACTACCTGAGTTAACAAAAGAGACAAGGATAAGGATAGGCCTCCGAGGTCCAAATCAGACTACGGTTTACAAGCAGAGCCAGCTGCAGGTTCAGCAGTCATCAGTGAGGCGCTTTCGCAGCCCCTGTCGGCCATTTCAGAACTGCTTGCCGAAACGGACTCCCACAAGGAGCCAACTAGGCCTTTGAGTACTTCAGGTGCAGGACCTTCGGACAATGCTCCCTCGGATGGGTCCGGAGCCGCTGTGCAGGTACCGGCTTCCGAGGGGGTTTTCAGGCCTATGCAGCTACAGATAAAGGCAAAGGTTCCAGCCCAGGCCTCCTCCTGATTCGGGACCTAAATCACAAAAACAAATGCTAAAAATGGCGGAGGACTTAACTATGATCAGGGGTTCACATCCCCCTCCAGACAAAAGGCCAAGACAAGAATTGGACTATGAATCCTCTGATCAGGCTTCTATTTCTTCAGTGTCTTCCTCTGAACAGGATTATACTTTCCCTCCTTATGAGGATTCTGATGCTGAGGAATCCATTCCTTCTGCTTCTCCCCCTGAGGATTTTTCTTTTGGGGAAACTTTACATGACATGAGGGAACATTTTCACTGGGAAGGACAGGAGTACTCTGAATCTGAGAAGGCTTGGGGATTTCCTTCTTCCCCAACACAGACCCCTGGCTATTCCTCCTATTTTGGATATTGTGGATGATGTCTTTTCTGAGGCTAATTTAACTCCTGACTCCTTTCCTCCAACCCCTGCAAAGCCAGATAGATATTAGAGTCCCTGACTCCCACCAGTTTCTTTAAAAATCCTACTGCTGATCCAGAAACCATTTCTCGGGGTCCTAAGGGTGTTAAGGCCGCCTCTGCTAAGAACCCTATTCCGTCAGATAAGGATTCTAGAGCTTTGGAGAGATGGGGCAAAAAAGTGTACACTTCTGCTACTTTATCCATTAGGGCTTTAAATTGTCAATTTCATATGCTAAAATATCAGCAATTTCTTCTGTCTGTTATGAAACAAAAGCTAGGTACCATTACTGCATGTGCAGATAATAAGGAATTACACGACTTGATGCATGCTACTGAACAGGTAGGGAAACATACCTTGCGCTGTGGTTTTGATGCTTTGGAGGCCTCATGCAGGGTGGCTGCCACTGGCTCGGTCATTAGAAGGCATGCTTGGTTAAAAGAACACAATTTGCCTGATCAAGTGAAAGTAAAGTTACTGGATGCTCCTGTTCAACATAATGTTTTGTTTGGGTCTAAGGCTGAAGAGGTGATGAAGAAAATGGAGGATAAGGCAAAATCCATGCAAATGGTTAAGGATTTCTTACAAGTTCAGCCCCCAAGATTTAGCAGAAATTGGCCAACTAAAAATTGGTCCTTTCCCAGCTTGGACAGGCCTCAGAGGGGTAGATATAGGCGTCCCAGAGGGAGGGCTCAAGCACAGACCTCTTATAGACCTAGACAGTGGAGTGCTTCCACTCCCAAGGGTGGAGAGGACAGACCTCGATCTTACGGGAAACGGGCTCAATGTCTCCCCCTGCATGGCTCCAGGAACCTGCCTTCTGGAAGACCCTCTAGGAGGAGGAACACTCTCTCTTTTTCACCAAAATTGGACTTGCATAACCCAAGACAAGTGGGTTCTGGATGTGGTTTCAGGAGGTTACAAATTCCACTTTCATACCTTGCCAAGACCAAACGGATGGCCAGATCTACCAAAACAGCAATGGGCAGAGGCATTAAACCAGGTGGGATCCCTCATGGCTATGAGGGCCATAGAACCGGTTCCACAATCAGAGACTGGGCAAGGCTTTTACTCTAGACTCTTTTTCTAGTTCCCAGAAAACAAAATTCTTGGAGACCCATCCTGGATCTGTCAGTCTTAAATACTTTCCTGGAGATACCAAAGTTCAAGATGCTTACTCTGCAGCAGCTCCTGCCACTGTTGAGCAAAAGTGCATGGATGGTGACATTGGATTTAAAGGAGGCTTACCTACACATTGCTATCAGATAGGAGTGCAGAAGATACCTCCGGTTCAAGGCAGGCCCGACACATTACCAATTCTCTGCGCTACTCTTTGGCTTGTCTACTGCGCCCAGGGTCGTCACCATGTGCCTGGCACCAGTGATAGCTTACTGCAGACTCAAGGGAATTCAAATTTACCCTTATCTGGACGACTGCCTTATTCAAGCAGACAGCAAGGATGTCTTACTTCAGCATCTGGAATTTGTTCAAAATCTACTCAAGTACCTGAGATTCACTGTGAACATAAAGTCAAATTTGACACCCACACAACAGATAACTTTCCTGGGTGCTGTTTTAAACACAACAACCCAGATGGCATTCCTGACATTCGAAAAACAACTTCAGCTGGCTTCTACTTTCAAAACCCTGGAGTTAATGTCTCCGCTAACTGCAAGGAAATTCCTGCAGGCTTTGGGTTACATGGCCTACTGCATCCTTCTCATTCCAAATGCAAGACTGCATGAGAAAGATACAATGGTATCTAAAAGCGCCCAGCATTGTCACAGTCTAGACCCCGAATGCTGTTTTGCCTTGCCTGCAAAAGGAATTCCATTGGTGGGCCATGGCATGCCTTCAAAACAAAGGGAAAGCCTTTAGTCTGCCTTCAGCCTACCAAGTATTAACCACGGACGCCTCTGATTACGCATGGGGAGCCCACTTGCAGGGGAAAAGCCTGCAAGGTTTTTGGACAGAGGATCAGAAGCACCTACTTATCAATTTAAGAGATGTTAGCTGTGCAGAATGCCCTCTTGGCTTTCAAGGATCTTTTACAGCCAGGGCAACTACTGATACAGACAGACAACACCACAGTTATGTGGTACATAAGCAAGGGGGTTCACACTCCTACCCCCTTTGCAGACTAGCCATGACTCTATGGAACACAGCACTAGCTTGCAAAGTGGACCTACAAGCTCACTTCCTGCCAGGGAAGTTAAATACTCTGGCAGACAGCCTGAGCAGGAACCTGTCAGACCCACACGAGTGGATGCTAGACACCTGAATATTCAAGATGATTACAGAAGCCTGGGGCTGCCTGGACATAGATCTATTTGCATCTCCCCTCAACTACCAGTTACAGACGTTTTGCACAAGGACATATCACAAGCTAGCATGGAAAGTGGATGCTCCCTCATTCAATTGGAGGAACCTCTCAGGGTATGCCTTTCCCTCCCCTACCTCTTCTTCCACGGGTGTTATTAAAGATAAAACAGGACAAACGCAAGATGATTTTACTAGCCCCAAATTGGCCTAGACAGTTTTGGTACTCAACACTGATGAATCTATCCCAGGAGCCTCCTTGGATTCTACCTCCGATTCCAAATCTTCTGTCCCAACACCAGGGCCAGGTTCTGCACTCTCATATCAAAACTCTCAGCCTGGCAGCCTGGTGTATTCAGGGTCTATGATTAATCCTAACCTTTCCAAACAGGTTATGGATGTTATCTTAGAAGCCAGACGGCCTAGCACTAGAAAATCTTATGAAGGTAAATGGAAGAGATTTTCCACCTGGATGCATGCTCGGGATTCAGATCCTCTCATTCCTAATATTCCATTGATTTTACAATGCCCGACAGACATGTTACATAAGGGTTTATCCTTTTCCTCCATAAAAAATACATGCCTCTGCTATCTCTGCACATTACAATACAGATCCACCAATTTTTTCACATCTACTTCTGAAACTATCTCAGAGGAGCAAAGAATTTAAGGCCCCCTAGTACACTGTCCATAACTGCCTGGGACCTCAAGTCTGTTCTGGAAAAACTTCTGCCTCCTTTTGAGCCTGCTGCCACATCTGATATAAAGTATTTATCATGGAAGACCGCTATCCTACTGGCTTTGACTTCAGCCAGGAGAGTCTTGGAGTTACAAGCACTCATGGCTGTTGAACCTTGCATTATTTTTCATCAAGACAGTGTCTTTAAGGACTTAACCCTACATGTAAGAGTGTTCAATCTCGCCGTTTGTTCTTGCACACTGGTTCGGAGCCGATCCTCGGCTCAGAGTCGGACGAATTGCAAAGCTCTGAATCTCAGAGAAGCTCGAGACCAGCCCATATCCCACAATCCTCCCTGCCATTACTCTGATCTAGTTTGCCGCTGCAACAGATCGGATCGACGAGAGCTCGGACCAGATAGAAACTTGAGTTATTGTAGATTTCTTCAGATAAGAATTCAAATTTTTTTCTTGTAGATACTTCCTTATAATTAGTAGTTATTGTAGAAGTGTACTTTTTTGTGAAAAGTGATATATATATATATATATATATATATATATATATATATATATATATATATATATATATATAACCTGTGTAGTATACATATATTACTAGTTGAACTTTTATATTGCTAGGATTAGTAATTTTTTTCCTGTTATAGTTATTGTCATTGTAACTTACAATATCAAAAAAAGCCAAATCTGGTTTAAAAGATGTCCGTGTGGGCAGAAAATGTCCATTACTGACAATCATGCTTCCTGTGTCTACTGTCTTGGCCCTCTCCATCTCCAAGAGGATTGCTCTATTTGTCATTCCTTTAGTGGGAGGGTCATGACAGATAGACGCAGGAAGCTTATTGACAGAGGATTGTTGAAGCCGGCCTTTCAAGAGGCCTTGGACAAGTCTGATCAGGCTTCTAAATCCTCGAAGGGGTCGAAGATGTCGGAGCCCATGTCATCGGCTCAGAGTTCATCTTCTCGGGTTCGTTCACTGGTTCCACAGATCTTGGGACAGAGTGCCGAACATTTATCTTTTACTGAGTCCCAGATCTTGGAACCGGTGTCGGAACTGCCACCACCGTCCATTCTTCAGTCGGTGCCATCTTCGGCTCCTTCGACCCGTTCTTCCAGACCCTTGTCTGACACAGATGTGGATCGTGTCGTGCAAAAACTCATGGAGAACACTGCCCTTTCCATGTTAATTGCAGTTTCCTCCCAGTTGGTGTCGAAACTAGAAGGCCTCCCCATATCTCCAACGGGTCCTCCTTCGAGACCCATCCAGATCTCGGAGCCGGGGGAAGATGACCTGGTGATGGTGGAGCCCTCTGTGCCGAAACCATCCATTGCACGATCGGCACCTTTGACTTAGACTCCTTCGGAACCGTTAGGGGAGTCGCGGAGCCGACTGTCTTTGCTCGGTTCCGGGACAGAGTGTTGTACCGACCTGTCGGTACCAACCCTCCCTCTCGGGGCCTCGGCACAGACTGCTTCGGCTCCGTCCTCGGGGTCGGACCGCACGGCACCTGGTTCTGGGATGCTTCCGTGTTCTTCGGAACCGGGGGAGCCCTTGGTCAGGGGTTCGGGGGCCTTTGACCTTATGAGGAAGGTATTGTCTGCACAGACAACCACATCATAAGGGGAATCTTCTCCTTCCCCAAAAGGGCCACTTTCTGTTTCTGCACCCACGATCCATCCCAAGCGTCGAGCCCAATTGCCTCAGCCACCCACAGAGGGTTCCCTCTGTTCCTTGGAGGCCTCATCAGAAGCCCCCTCTGAAGTCCCAAGGAAACGGTTGTGCAAGAGGAGGCACATAGATTCCCCACAGGAATCTCTAACATCGGACACCGACTTGGATGAGGCAGAGGGGTCCCCCAAATCACCCTCTGAGGATGTGTCATTTGCAGACATCCTGGAGATCTTGAAACAGAGGGGTGATTGGCAGTCCCTAGCCTCCTCTGAGGACGAGTCGGTGCTGCTGAAGCCTTTTGGGGCTCAACCTTCTACCTCCTGGGTGACCCCGCCCTTCGATGAATTAATGGATTTGATTGCTCGAAGGGCATGGGAGACACCTGACACAGTGGAACCAGTACCCAGGAAACCAAACAAGTTCATCACTGCCCCCCCAAGATAAATCTTATCTCACCAAGGGAGTTCCTGTCGACGCTATGGTGGTGGCGGCAGCCACGAAAAAGGAGATTTCTGAGTCTTCCTCTTCTGTTCATCCTCCGAATAAGGATTCTAGGACTATGGACAGATATGGGAAGTGCATTTTTAGTTCAGCGACTTTTTCCATGCGTTCGCTAAACTACTTGACCCATTTCACATGTTTGCAGAGGGATCTCATCAAGGAGCTGACAGATACCCTCCAGGGTAACACAGATGCTGCTGTTTCAGATAAGGTAACAGCGCAACTTAACACCCTCACATACATAGTAAACTCATCCATGAGGCTCATCTCGTATGCAGCAGAGGGGTCGAGTAGAGCTGCAGCTTCAGCGATTGCTCTTCGAAGACAATCATGGATGCGGCTGTGCTCCTTTGCGGAAGCCTTCAAGTCTTCCTTTGCCAATGCCCCTTTTGAATGGTGCCACACTTTTCGGGCCCAAGGTTAAGGAGACTCTCACTCGGTGTGAGCAAGAGGGAAAGACCCTGTCTGCTGTCGGGGTCCGTTTTTCCGCTCCTACTAGGCGTATCCCAAAGGACAACGAGGCGGAAAAATGTGGTTCCGTAAGAATCTGGGATCTTTCCAGACCACACAGAGTGATACCCCCTCCAGAGGCAGAGGAGGGGGCAGAAATGGAAGACGCCGCCCCGGCGGCAGAGGGGGTCTGCATAACCAAGGCGACAGGGATTCCGTCCCTAGGAAACCTTTCCAGCACTCCTGAACGGAGGCCCGGCTGTCCTGCTCTGGAGGCAGTCTGGGGTCGCTTAGCTTTATACCCACTGGCCTAGCTAAACATTACTTCAGATTCTTGGGTAAAAAGCATTATAACCAGAGGATACAAAATCCCCTTCCTTTCAACACCTCTACAAAGAAAATTTCCAGACGTGCCACCCCGTCTGCCAAAACTAGCAGCTGTAGAAATTTCAAAGCTGCTCAAACAGTCATCCAACCAGTCCCGGTGGACCAAAGAGGATTCGGAACTTACTCTAGGTTCTTTTTAGTTCCAAAAAAGACAGGGGACTGGAGACCAATCTTAGATCTCAGCCGTCTAAACAACTTCGTGAAGAAGGAAAAGTTCCGGATGGTCACGCTTCATTCGATCCTTCCATTCTTGCAGAAGGACGATTGGATGTGCTCTATAGATCTCAGACGCGTACTACCACATAAAAATGGCCAGACCGTCCAGAGATCACCTGCGCTTCCGGCTGGGGGCCAGTCACTTTCAGTTTCGAGCTCTGCCCTTTGGACTCACCTTAGTCCCCAGGGTATTCACCAAATGCATGGCAGTAGTTGCGGCTCACTTGAGACGACAAGGATTCCGGGTGTTTCCCTATCTGGACGACTGGCTCCTCACTGCCACCACCAAGCGTCGACTACTGCAAGCCAGAGACTACACAATTGGCCTCTGTTCCCACTTAGGGATATCCATAAACTTCGAAAAGTCTAGTTTATCGCCCTCACAATGTATTTCCTTCATCGGAGCAGATCTAAATACATGATCGACACTACTAAAACTCCCCCCAGTAAGGGTTTCAACGCTCAAACAGCAGGTCCTACTACTTCTAGTCAGCAAGAAAGCTCCGGCCAAACTGGTGTTAAAAGTATTGGGACTGATGGCAGCCGCATTAATTGCAGTCCCCATGGGAAGGTTACACATGAGGATTCTTCAATGGCTGCTCTTTGCGCAGTGGTCGTTCCAACACCTACCCCTAACTCATGAGATCAGGATAACAGAATCTTGCAGACGGGACCTCTCATGGTGGGTGCGCGACCAGAACCTCACTGTGGGTCGTCCGTTCATTCTACCCATTCCAACAGCCACAATAACCACGGATGCTTCCCTGATAGGGTGGGGGGGCCTTTTTCAGGGAAGAACAGTCCAAGGAGAATGGTCCAGCACGAAGTACACTCTACATATACATGTTCTGGAGTTGAGGGCAGTGTTCCTAGCGTTGCAACACTTCCAAGCCCTCTTACCTCTAGGGACAGTAGCAGTTCAGACAGACAACATGTCTGTAGTCTGGTACATAAACAAGCAAGGGGGAACCAAGTCTTACCCGTTATGCAGAGAGGCCATGAGAATTTGGCAATGGGCAGAGTCCACGGGTCGCTTTCTGATAGCAACGCACATCCCGGGGTCATCAAACGTCATTGCGGACAGGTTGAGCAGAGCCATCCTGTTACCTCACGAGTGGTCCCTGAATTCACAGATGGCGGAAGGGATCTTCCGCAAATGGGGCCAGCCTTGCTGCAATCTGTTTGCTTCCCCATTGAATGCAAAATGCAGAAGCTACTTTGCCCTTCTATCCCCTTCGGGGGATGTCCCCAGGGACGCACTGATACACAATTGGCCCCCGGGTCTCCTATATGCATTCCCACCGACTCCATTAATTCCCAGATTTCTACAGAAAGCCAGGAGCCTGGAAAGGACTATAATACTCGTAGCCCCATTCTGGCCTCGTCAAATATGGATGTTCTTCGTCTCACATTGCTGCAGTCATAACATGTGGGTAGTCCGCTGTCCTCGATCGGCCCGAATACCAAAGAGCTGGGCTGGCGTTGGTCGTTGTCACCTAGAGCTGACATCAGTACGTCGTAGTACATAAGCGCATGACCGACGCCATATCCTCAGTCTTTCTTGCCGCGTGGTCCGAAGCAGAAGCAGCGTTTGCAAGTGCCGTTCGGCGTTCTGAAATTTTCATTTATCGAGTTTCAGACCGAAGACCAAGTTGGGCTAAGTACCCCGTTGGGGAAATCTTTGTCTTTTCTTGCCTCAGTTATCCGGATGTCAGAAAAAGTTAATAATTGCATTTCTTGTGGGAAATAGATACCTCATAAGGATTTTCATTCTTTCTGTATTCCTTGCTTAGGGCCTGAGCACGACGTGGTCGGGTGTCGCTTTTGTGCTAGATTTAACAAGCGCACCATTAAACGGAGATTAGACTGTGCCAGGCTTGTTTTCGGTAAAAGGTGCAACTATAACATGCCGTCGGATCCTCCGACGCCCGCTACCGCTAAAAAGCGTAAAGATAGATCTTTGAAGTCTAAACCGGATGAGTCCGTTGCGGACGCCGGTTCTACGGAGCCTCTGGTTGAATCTGTGGATCCTGCCGAGGGTTCGGCTGAATCCCATGAGGAACCTTTACTTTTACAGGAGTTGGCCTCTCAGGAGTTAGGCCCGGCTGAAGGTGCTTCTCAGGTGTCTGTAGTTCCATCTTTACAGAAGGTTATTAAGCCTTCTACTTCAGTGGCTAAAGCCCATGCTAAGGCCAAACCTTGTCATGTTGGCCCTGGTCATAGTTCTAGCTCTCCAGCCCCTGTTCCTAAAAAGCATATGTTAAAAATGGCTGAGAACTTGATTACTTTGATCAGGGGTTCTATGCCCCCCAGAGAAGAGGCCTAGGGTGGAGGCAGATTTAGAGGGGATGGATCATTCCTCAGACTACTCTGATTCCTCAGCTGAGGAAATTCAGGAATTCCCTTCTTATTTAGATTCGGATGCAGAGGACTCCTGTCCTTCTGCTTCTCCTCCAGAGGATTTTTCTTTTTCTGAGACTTTACATTCCATGAGGGAGCATTTCAAGTTGGAAGGTCAGGATTTTTCGGATTCTCGGAAACGGCTCAGGGAATTTTTGTTTCTGCCACAGCATAGGCCCTTGGCTATTCCTCCTGTCTTAGAAGTTGTTCAGGATGTTTTTTCTGAATCTTCCCTTAATCCTGATTCTTTACCTCCTGCCCCTGTTAAGCCAGACATATTATAGAGTTCCAGAAGCACATAAGTATTTGTACAAGAGTCCTAGAGCTGATCCGGAAACTATTACTCAATGTCCGAAGGGTATTAGGGCTTCTGTGGCTAAGAATCCAGTTCCTTTGGATAAAGATTCTAGAGCTTTAGATAGATGGGGGGAAAAAAGTGTACACCTCCTCTACGTTGGCTATGAGGGCTTTGACTTGACAATTTCATATGCTGAAGTATCAGAATTTTTTGTTAGGTCAATTGAAATCTAAGGTGGATGCTTTATCTGAGGGTATAGAGTGTAAGGAGCTCCAGGAGTTGCTTCATGCATCAGATCAAGTTGGCAAGCATTCTTTGCAGTGTGGTTTCGATGCTCTTCAGGCTGCATCCAGGGTGGCTGCTACAGGTTCAGTTATTCGTAGACATGCCTGGCTTAAGGATTAGAATTTGTCCGAGCATGTTAAGGCTCGGATTTTGGATGCTCCTCTTCAATCTGAAGTACTTTTTGGTCCTTCTGTGGAATCAGTTTTGAAAAAGATGGAAGATAAGGCTAAGTCTATGCAGACAGTCAAAGATTTTACGCAGGTGCAGCCCCCTAAGTTTAGTAGGAATTGGCCTGCTAGAGGATTGTCTTTTCCTTCTTCGGATTATCAGTCTAAGGGCAGGTCTAGGCGTGGTAGAGGCAGAGCTCACGCTCAGGGTTCTTTCAGACCTAGGACTTGGAGTTCTCCTGCACAGTCTTCTGGTGAGGGCAGGGGTCAGCCTTTTCGTAAACAGACCCAATGACCTGTATCTTCCGCTGCCAGACCCTTCTCTACTGGCAGCTCCTCTAGGAGGAAAGTTGGGACTTTTCTAACAAAACTGTCATTTGGTCACCCAGGACAAATGGGTGTTGGATATAATAAATCACGGGTACAAGTTTTATTTTCACATTTTTCCTCCTTTCAAATGCATGCCGGATGTGCCTCCCCAGCAAAGGATGGAGGCTCAGGAGCAAATTTCTTTACTTTTACAGATGGGGGCAATTCAGGTGGTCCCTCCGTCAGAAGTAGGCCTAGGTTTTTATTCCCGTCTGTTCCTAGTGCCAAAGAAAGGAAACACTTGGAGGCCAATTCTGGATTTGTCCATTCTCAATACCTACCTAGACATTCCAAAGTTCAAGATGTTAACATTACAACAACTTCTGCCTATGCTGGGCAAAGATCACTGGATGGTAACCCTGGATCTCAGAGGCCTATCTTCACATCCCTATCAGGCCCAGCTGCAGGAGATTCCTGAGATTTCGGGCTGTCACTTCTCATCAGTTCTCTGCATTGCCCTTTGGTTTATCTACTGCGCCCAGAGTATTCACAAAAGTTCTGGCTCCTGTTATTGCTTTTTTCAGACAGAGAGGAATACAAATTTATCCTTATCTGGACGATTGCCTGATTCTTGCTCAAAACAAAGGCAAGTTACTACCACATCTCCAGTATGTAATGGCTGTTTTAAAGTGCCTAGGGTATTCTGTGAATGAACGAAAGTCCAGTCTAGTGCCCTCTCAGGACAAGTGCTTTCTGGGTGTGAGACTGAATACAGCTTCTCAGATGGCACTTCTGACCCCGGACAAACAAAGAACTCATCTATACTTCCAGCAGTTATCAGTAATGTCCAGGCTGACTGCAAGGACAGTCCTTCAAGCCTTGGGGTTCATGGCATCTTGCATTCTAGTACTTCCCAATGCCAAACTGCATATGAGGAAGCTTCAATGGTATCTCAAAAGTGTGTGGACTCAACACTGCCACGGTTTGGACACTGTCATTCGGATTATACCTTGCATCCAGAAGGAATTCTTGTGGTGGGCTCAGGAATGTCACCTAAACAAGGGACTCTCTGTGACCCGACCAGAGGCGAGTCAGATCCTAACGACGGATGCCTCGGACTTGGCTTGGGGAGCACACTTCAATGGGAAATGGATACAAGACATGTGGCCTCCCAAACTACTGCATTTGCATATCAACATGAAGGAGATGTTAGCAGTCCAGTTTGCTTTGGCCTTCAAGGACCTACTTCAGCCGGGACGGGTGTTGATTCAAACGGACAACACAACAGTCGTGGTACATCAACAAGCAGGGGGGAACCCATTCCTACCCTCTTTGCAGACAAGCAATGATTTTGTGGGAGACTGCTCTGAGTTTGCAAATCAATCTTCAAGCACGGTTTCTGCCAGGAGCACAGAACTCCCTAGCAGATGTATTGAGCAGGCAAATTGTGGATCCCCACGAGTGGAAACTGGATCCTCAGGTATTCAAACAATTGACCGTGGCTTGGGGAACTCCAGACATAGATCTGTTCGCTTCTCCACTGAATTTTCAACTGCCAAAATTTTGCACAAAGATGTTCCACCCAAATGCTTGCAAAGTGGATGCTCTATCTTTCAGTTGGAACAACCTTCACGTTTATGCTTTTCCTCCTCTGCCTCTTCTTCCCAAGGTACTCTTGAAAGTCAGGCGGGACAAGCCTTGCATGATTCTAATAGCACCAGATTGGCCACGTCAGCATTGGTATCCTCTGCTGAGGAGTTTAATTCAGGAGCCTCCTTGGCTTCTGCCACAGGTTCCTCATTTGTTATCCCAGTCACACAATCATTTTCTCAATGTTCGGGTGCAGTCCCTGCATCTAACAGCCTGGCGTATTCTGTGATGGAGCCGGTGGGGTCTCAGCTTCCTCAACAGGTTTTAGATGTCATTTTGGAAGCCAGGCGGCCTAGTACTAGAAAAGTTTATGCTGATAAATGGAAGAGATTTTTTCTTTGGAGCACAGCAAAGGGCTTTGATGTTTCAGTGCCTAATTTGAGTTTTGCACTACAGTATCTTACTGAATTACTGGACAAGGGTTTGTCATTCTCTTCTGTGAAGGTTCATGCTGCAGCCATTTCTGCTCACTATGATTGTGACCCTCCTTTATTTTCTCACCTTTTGCTCAAACAATTTCTTAGAGGGGCAAAGAATATAATACCCCCACGTAGAGCTCCTACTCCTTCCTGGGATCTCAATTTTGTTTTGGAGAAGCTTACTTTACCTCCTTTTGAACCTGCAGCTACGTCTGAATTTAAGTTTTTGTCTTGGAAGACTGCTTTTTTGTTGGCCATTACTTCTGCTAGGAGGGTATCTGAATTGCAGGCACTCATGGCAGTTGAACCCTTTCTGATATTTCATAAGGATAGAGTTTCTTTGCGAACTAACCCTACTTTTATGCCTAAAGTGATTTCTAATGTGGCCTTGAACCAGTCTATTCATTTGCCTACTTTTTATGCTGATCCCCAAAATAAGGGGGAAAAAGTCTTGCATTCTTTGGATATCCACAGGCAGTTACGTTATTATTTGAGCAGAACTAAGGAGTTCAGACAGACTCAACAGTTATTTGTTTCTTTTGCTTTGAGTTCACAAGGAAAGCTGTTTCAAAGCAGACTATTTCTAAGTGGATTGGTCAATGTATTGCTTTATGTTATTCTCATCATGGGAAGAAGGTTCCTGCTGGGATCAGACCTCATTCTACTAGGGCTACTGCCACATCTACTGCTTTTTTGAGGTGTAGCTACTAAGGATATTTTGAGGCAGCTACTTGGAGTTCAGTACACACTTTTACTAAGCATTACCATCTCCTCTTTATTCCAAGTCCAGGGCTGGGTTTGCCACTGCAGTTTTACAGGGCATGTTAGCAGCTCCTAATGCTATTTAGTTTGCCAGCCTCCCTTTTCCTTTGCTTTGGGATTCTACCCACAGGTTATGACTGCAGCAATGTGAGACGAAGAACATAGTACAGTTTTGTACCTACCATAAATGTAGATGTTCGAGGATCTACATTGCTGCAGTCCAATTATCCCTCCCTCCTTCCCCTCTATAGTTTGTGGTTGCTGTGTTTTTTTAGGATTATCTTTATTTCCACACTGGTAGTTGTTGGGCGTTTACTATTTTGGCTCTGGCCTTCTTTCATTCTTAGGCCTTCTGACATCTGGGGCAAGAAAGACTGAGGATATGGCGTCGGTCATGCGATTTATGTACTACGACGTACTGACGTCAGCTCTAGGCGACAATGACCAACGCCAGCCCAGCTCTTTGGTATTCGGGCCGATCGAGGACAGCGGACTACCCACAGGTTATGACTGCAGCAATGTAGATCCTCTAACATCTACATTTATGGTAGGTACAAAACTGTACTTTTCCCTTTCTTCGAGCTCATCAAATAGAGGAACCGTGGATTCTGGACCCAGTGCCAGACCTGCTGACACTCGTCGGGAGTTCCTCACCCGTCTCTACAGTCCCTCAAACTAGCAGCTTGGCTGCTCCGCTTCCCTACTTAGCCAGGTCTCGTCTACTCCCTCCGTCAGTTCAACACATCCTAGTTGCTTCTCATAAAGCCTCTACTACTAAGTTCTATACGAGTAAGTGGAAACGCTTTGTATATTTGGCATCTAGTCAAAACTTAGATCCCTTGGTAGCCCTTTACATAAAATTTTAGAATTCTTATCCATCCTTTTTCACGAAGGAGCTTCTACTTCCACTCTAAGACTGCAGTTGGCGGCCATATCAAACTTCCATATTGGTGAGGGAGGTTCTTCCATTATGTCTCACAGGCTTTGTAAAGCCTTTTTGAAAGGAACCTTCCATCTTAGACCGCCTGTCAGAAAACCTTTCTTTCCATGGAGCCTGAATTTACTACTGTTGCAACTCATGTTGCCACCTTTTGAACCTGCTTCGTCATGCCTCCTAAAGTTCTTGTCATGGAAAACACTGTTTCTCGTCGCCGTGACCTCAGCTCGTAGAGTCTCAGAACTGCAGGCATTATCGGTCAGACCACCTTACCTAATTTTCCACCCAGACAGGGTTTCTTTGCGTACAAATCCATCTTTCCTCCCAAAAGTATGTTCAGTTACAAATATTAACCAATCTATAGAACTCCCTACCTTTTTCAAAAACCATACTAACAAACTGGAGTATATGCTGCACAAGCTGGATGTCCACAGGCAACTAAGATTTTATTTAGACAGATTTCAGAAAAACGGATCAACTCTTTGTCGCCTTTGCAGACAATAAAAAGGGCATGGCAATTGCTAAATGTACACTACCTAGATGGCTTGCTGACTGTGTAACATTTGTATATGCTAAATCAAACCAATCCTTACCAAACAAACCTAAGGCTCATTCTACCAGATCTGTTTCCACCTCCTTAACTCATGCGGCTCGCTTGCCTTTGGACACTATTTGTGCAGCAGCCACGTGGTCTAAACCACATACTTTCATCACTCATAGAATGGATAAGGTCTCCAAGGATAGGACATCTTTTGGTTCCACTGTGCTTAGGAACGTTCTTCCATGAGTCACTCGGGGTCACGGAGCTAGGGACGCTACCCGTGTGTAAGAACAAACGGCGAGATTGAACACTCTTACATAAAGAAGTTATGTCCTTACCATAACGTTCCATGTAGAGTGTTCATCTCGCCTTTGTTCTTACATTCCCTCCCTTTGCCCCCCATGTGTTTGGAAGAACTGGTAGGATTAGAGTCTGATCGACGTGTCTTGACCCTTTGCGGGGTATATAGTCCCATGTGTCATGGGATATATGCTTAGACCATTAGTTATTCCTTTGGAGAGAAAGTGTCTCTGAATGACTGAAGAGAGTGTATGCTTCTAGCACCGCAGGTGTTGGCTCCTTTTGTTTGGTTTGCTTGCAAACTAGATCCGAGTAATGGCAGGGAGGATTGTGGGATATGGGCTGGTCTCGAGCTTCTCTGAGATTCAGAGCTTTGCAGTTCGGCCGACTCGGAGCCGAGGATCGGCTCCGAACCCATGTGTAAGAACAAAGGCGAGATGAACACTCTCTACATGGAACGTTATGGTAAGGACATAACTTCTTTTTTCATGCCTAAAGTGGTTTCTAAGGTGGCTTTAAACCAAACTATTCACCTGCCAACTTTTTTCCCCAATCCACAAAATAAGGGGGAGAGGATCTTGCATTCTTTGGACGTGCACAGGCAGCTTCGTTTTTATCTGGACAGAACCAAGAATATCAGAAAAACAGAACTGTTTGTTTCTTATGCAGCAAATTCCCAAGGCAAGGCTATTTCAAAACGGACCATTTCTAAATGGATTGCTCATGGAATCAGATTTTGTTACTCATCATGGAAAGCAAATCCCAGGAAAAGTCAGGACTCACTCCACCAGAGCTGCTGCTACTTCTGCTGCTTTTCTTAGGGGAGTACCTCCCAAGGATGTTTTGGAAGCGGCAACTTGGAGTTCAGTGCATACTTTCTCTAAGCACTATAATCTACCTCTTTATGCTAAGCTCAGGGCAGGCTTTGCTTCTGCAGTCTTGCAAGTCCTTCTAGTCACCCCTTCTACTCGATAACCTCCACCCTTTATCTCGGCTTTGGGATTCAACCCTACAGTGATGACTGCAACAGTGAAACACGATGAACATAGTACAGTTGTGTACACTTACCATAAATGTAGATGTTAGTGTCTTCACTGTTGCAGTCTGGGTTACCCACCCTCCTGTCCCCTCTTCTTTCATTAGTATGGTTCCCTGCTTCGCTCCTCTTCTGAGGTGTATTTGCTACAGGGTACGGGGTTTGTTGTACCTTACTTTTAGCCTTTACTTTTGGGCACCTGACATCTGGGGCAAGAAAAACTGGAGAACATGGCGTCTGTTGGGAGCTTTGTACCCCTGGCGCTCTGACGTCAGGGAAGATGACTGAACAGCTGACGCCGGACCCAGACTTTGGGATTCTGGTCGACCAAGGGCTGCCTGCCGGCAGGAAGAACCCTACAGTGATGACTGCAACAGTGAAGACGCTCTGACAATCTACATTTATGGTAAGTGTACACAACTGTACTTTCTGTACACTTAACATAAATGCAGATGGTCGAGGTTGCAGTCCTGGTTACCCTCCCTACAGCCCCCTGACTTTTCTATACTTTCTACCTATCTTCTTTTTTGGCCATATCTTATGGCAGTGGTATTTACTTTTTCCTGGAGGTGTTCCACACCATGTAGTCTCTTCCTGTTTTGGGGGCTCCTGACATCTTGGAAGAAAAACTGATATGACGTCAGCTGCATGTTTTGTACCCCTGATGACCTGACTTCATGGAATGAGGGCTGCCTGCAGGCACATAACCCAAATGTGATGACTGCAACAATGAATACACTCTAACATCTACATTTATGTAAGTGTACACAGCTGCACTTCCCACAGTTTGTTCTCCCTTCAGACACAAAGTTAACTAAACCATGTTTGACACCACAGCAGACTAGCATTTTGCCTCTTGCTCAGGCTGATGTATTTACTGTGGCCGTAGCTGGTTTCTCAGACCACTTGTTGCTTTTCTGGATCCCTTAGATGTTGCCTATACAGCCAGTATGGATTCGAGGTAAGCAGCATCCTCTACAGCTGTTGAGGTTATCTTAGTAGGCATGGGAGAGCCACTTTTTTGAGAAGGGGCAGGGAAGGGTGCCTATTCTTAACCATGTTGGGGAAGCTGCTGCTGCAGTTTAAAAAATCAGCTCCTCCCCAGTGAAATATCAAACTAAACTTGTGTTCTCCTGCTCCATTTCCACTGGACAGAAGTACTTTCAGGGTATTGCACAGGATGTGAGGGTGTTCGATCTCGCCGTTTGTTCTTACACCTGGGTTCGGAGCCGATCCTCGGCTCCGTGTCGGCCGCTTGCAAGCTCTGCATCGAGAAGAAGCTCGAGACCAACCTAACTCCCACAATCCCCCTCTGCCTTTACCTCAGATCTAGTTTGCCGCTGCAGCGTTCGCATCACTTGATGAGCTCGAGCACCTTAAGCTAAGATTTATATATTTTTTCTTGTATTTCTTAAGAATTGTTTTTTTCTAAAAAGTTATCTAGTGACTGTGTGTGTGTGATATCTGTTTCGAGGAATTCTCGGTTCCATTTAAAGTTATTTTAAACTTTATTAGAGTTTCCCTCGGGGCCTACTCCACCCTTTATTGGATTGACTACCGGATAGACATTTTTTACTGGATTTGACAAAATTACTGGATTGGACATACCTACTGGACTTGACTTTTACCTTTTACTGTCTTTATTGTTAGCTTTACTAAGATGTCTGAGAAAGCTAAGTCTGGGTTTAAACGTTGCCAATGTGGGCAAAAGATGTCAGTTACTGACAATCATAGTTCCTGCGTCTACTGTCTTGGCCCTCTCCATCTGCAAGAAGACTGTTCAATTTGTCATTCTTTCAGTGGAAGGGTCATGACAGATAGGCGCAGGAAACTCATGGATAGGGGTCTTTTAAAACCTACCTTTCAAGAGGCTCTGGATGCTTCAGACCAGGCATCCAAATCCTCGAAGGAATCGAAGACGTCTGAGCCCAGGTCATCGGCTCCGAGCTCTTCAGTTAAAGTTCGATCACCGGTTCCACAGACTTCGGGACCGAGTGTTCAACTGTTGTCAGTTTCCGAGCCTCGAGTCTTGGAACCGGTGACGGAGCTCCCTCCCCCGACACTGTTGAGGTCGGCTCCGTCTTCGATTCCTTCAACGCGCTCTTCCAGACCCCTCTCCGACACCGATGTAGACCGCGTGGTGCAGAAGTTAATGGAGAATACGGCCTTATCCAAATTTATCTCGGTCTCCTCTCAGTTGGTGTCGAGACTTGAAGGCCTTCCCTTATCTCCATCTGTTCCTCCTTCGAGACCTGTCCAGTCTTCGGAGCCGGAAGAGGCTGATCTGCTGATTGTGGAGCCCTCTGTGCCAGAACCGTCCTTTTCTCGGTCGGCCCCGTTCACCTCGACTCCGTCTGATCCGATACCGGAGTCTCGGAGCCGAAGATCCATCCTTGGTTCCGGGACCGAGAGTCGGACCGATGTTTCGGTTCCGACGCTCCCTCTCGGGGCCTCGGCTCGGATCGACTCGGTTCCGTCCTCTGGGTCGATGCCTTCGGTGCCTGTTTCGGGGATTCTTCCCATTTCTTCGGAACCGGGAGATACCTCGACTCGGGACCCGGGGGCCTTCGACCTCATGAGGAAGGTGTTGTCTACCCAGACAACCACATCAGCAGAAACAGCTCCTCCCCATAAAGGACCGTTATCCTCCTCTGCACCCACGGCTACATCTAAGCGTCGAGCACCTGTGTCTCAGCCACCCCTGGAGGGTGCCCCCTCTTCCTTGGAGGCTTCTTCGGATGCTCCCCCCGAAGAAGTCCCTAGGAAAAGATTGTGTAAGAGGAGACACTTAGATTCTCCACAAGAATCATTGACATCGGACACTGACTTGGATGAGTCAGAAGGGTCCCCAAAGTCACCCTCAGAGGATGTCTCTTTTTCTGACATCTTGGAGATCCTAAAGCAGAGAGCTGATTGGCAATCCCTCCCCCCCTTCTGAGGATGTCAGTCTTGCTGAAGGCATTTGGTGCTCGCCCTTCCTCCTCCTGGGTCACTCCGCCCTTCGATGAGTTAATGGAGCTGATTGCTCGAAGGGCGTGGGAGACGCCTGACACGGTGGAACCAGTCCCTAGAAAGCCTAATAAGTATATTACTGCACCCCAAGACAAGGCTTATCTAACAAAGGGAGTTCCAGTGGACGCTATGGTGGTGGCAGCCGCCACGAAAAAGGAGATGTCGGAATCTTCCTCATCTGTCTATCCACCTAACAGAGATTCTAGGACTATGGACAGGAACGGGAAGCGCATTTTTAGTTCAGCGGCTTTTTCTATGCGATCCCTGAACTATTTGACCCACTTCACACGGCTACAGAGGGATCTAATCAAAGAGTTGGGAGATACCCTCCAGGGTACTACAGATGCTGCTGTTTCAGAGAAAGTTACAGCACATCTCAATACCCTTACATCCATTGTAAACTCGTCCATGAGGCTGATCTCATACGCAGCCGAAGGATCGAGTAGGGCAGCAGCTTCAGTGATTGCTCTTCGTAGACAATCCTGGACGCGCTTATGTTCATTTGCGGAAGCCTTCAAGTCTTCCTTTACTAACGCCCCATTTGACGGTGCCACTCTTTTTGGCCCCAAAGTAAAGGAGACCCTTACCCGGTGTGAGCAGGAGGGAAAGACTCTGTCTGCTGTCGGAGTCCGTTTTTCCACCCCATCCAGACCGTACCCCAAAGGGCAACGCGGTGGAAAAATGTGGTTTCGAAAACCTCAAGGATCTTTCCCAGGCACACAGGGTGATGCCCCCTCTAGAGGCAGAGGAGGGGGCAGAGGTGGAAGACGCCGCCCTGGCGGCAGAGGGGGTCCGCAAAACTAAGGTGACAGGGATACACCCCCTGGAAAACCTTTCCAGCACTCCTGAGAGGAGGCCCGACTGTCCTGCTCTGGAGGCAGTCGGGGGTCGCTTAGCTTTATACCCTCAGGCCTGGCAAAATCTTACATCAGACAACTGGGTAAAAAGCGTTGTTACCAGAGGCTACAGAATACCCTTCCTATTGCCCCCCATTCCAAAGAGAAGACTCCCAGATGTGCCGCCCCATCTGCGAGACCCTGCAGCTATAGAAATTTCAAAGCTGCTAGAAAAGAGTCATCCAACCAGTCCCAGTGGACCAAAGAGGATTCGGAACTTACTCGAGGTTCTTTTTAGTTCCAAAGAAGACAGGGGACTGGAGGCCGATTCTGGACCTAAGCAATCTCAATACCTTCGTCAAGAAAGAAAAGTTCCGAATGGTCACGCTTCAATCGATCCTTCCATTTTTACAGAAGGATGATTGGATGTGCTCAATAGATCTGAAGGATGCTTACTACCACATCAAAATGGCCAGGGCGTCCAGGGATCACTTGCGCTTCCGGCTGGGAGCCAGCCACTTTCAGTTTCGAGCCCTGCCCTTTGGTCTGACCTCAGCCCCCAGGGTTTTTACCAAATGCATGGCAGTGGTGGCGTCTCACCTGAGACGCCTCGGATTCCAGGTGTTTCCGTATCTGGACGACTGGCTCCTTTCTGCCACCACCCAGCGTCAACTGATACAGGCCAGGGATTACACTCTACAGCTTTGTGTTCATCTCGGAATTTCCGTAAATTTCGAAAAATCTTCACTACAGCCATCACAGCATATCTCATTCATAGGAGCAGAATTGGATACGCATCATTTAATTCTAAGACTTCCCCCAGAAAGGATAGCTTCACTACAAAGCCACATATCTCTTCTTCTGTCATCCAGAAAATCCCCAGCAAAACTGGTTCTGAAGGTTTTGGGTCTCATGGCAGCTTCTCTCATTGCGATACCATTGGGAAGACTGCACATGAGAGTTCTACAATGGCTACTGTTTGCACAATGGTCGTTCCAACAGCTACCTCTGACACACGAAATTCTGATCACAAATACATGCAAATCACACCTAGCTTGGTGGCTTCAGACTTGCAACCTTTCCAGCGGAAGACCATTTGTGCTACCCACACCGACAGCTACGGTGACCACGGACGCTTCCCTGATAGGGTGGGGGGGGCATCTTTCAGGGACAGACAGTCCAAGGCGAATGGACCAATTTAGAGTACAATCTGCACATCAATGTTCTAGAGTTGAGGGCAGTGTTTCTAGCGTTGCAACACTTTGCTCCCCTTCTTCCTCTAGGGACTATTGCAGTTCAGACAGACAACATGTCCGTAGTCTGGTACATAAACAAACAAGGGGGAATCGAGTCCTATCAACTATGCAGAGAGGCCATGAGAATCTGGCAATGGGCGGAGTCCACGGGTCGCTTTTTGATCGCAACACACATTCCGGGGTCATCCAACGTCATAGCCGACAGGCTGAGCAGAGCAATCCTGTTGCCTCACGAGTGGTCCCTCAAACAGTCAGTTGCGAAGAAGATTTTCCGCAAGTGGGGCCAGCCTTCCTGCGATCTCTTTGCGTCTCCAATGAACGCCAAATGCAGGAGCTACTTTGCCCTATTACCCCCTCCAGGGGAAGTCCCCAGGGATGCGCTGGTGCACGATTGGCCCCGGGTCTCCTGTACGCTTTTCCTCCCTTTCCCCTGATTGCAAAGTTTCTGCAGAAAGCCAACAACCTGCAAAGGACGATAATCCTCATTGCCCCATTCTGGCCTCGTCAAATTTGGTTCCCCTTTCTGCTGGCAACACCGCATTCGGGGACCCTGGATCCTGGACCCAGAGCCAGATCTACTGACCCACTCGTCAGGGGTTCCCCACCACTCGCTCTTGTCACTCCATCTAGCAGCTTGGCTGCTCCGCTTCCCTTCTTAGCCAGGTCTGATCTTCTCTCACCTGCAGTTCAGAATATACTAGTGGCTTCTCATAAAGCTTCCACTACAAAGACCTACACTAGTAAATGGAAGCGTTTTGTATTCTGGGCAAATACACAGCATTTGGACCCGGTCATAGCTCCGTTAAACAAGATCTTGGAGTTTTTAACAGAATTGTTCCACCAAGGAGCTTCTCCTGCCACTTTGAGTGCAATTGGCTGCCATTTCCAACTTTCATGTGGAAGAATGTGGGGCACCTATTATGGCTCACAGACTTTGTAAGGCCTTTTTAAAAGGATCTTTCCATATTAGACCACCAGTTAGAACTCCTACATCTCCTTGGAATCTAAACCTTTTATTATCTAAATTTATGTTACCTCCATTTGAGCCAGCCTCCTCTTGTCCATTGAAGTATTTGTCGTGGAAGACCCTCTTCTTGGTAGCCATTACATCCGCTAGGCGAGTGTCTGAGCTTCAGGCTCTTTCCATTAAACACCCTTATCTGATGTTTCACTCTGACAGAGTATTTCTTCGCACTAATCCATCCTTTCTCCCCAAAGTTTGCTCTATTAATAACATTAATCAGTCCATTGAACTACCTACCTTTTTCAAAAATCACTCCAATAAATTGGAGTATATGTTACACAAGTTGGATGTCCATAGACAACTTAGATTTTACTTGGATAGAACAAAGGATCACAGGAAATCTGATCAACTTTTTGTAGCTTTTGCTGACAGCAGGAAAAGTGTAGCAGTTACTAAACGAACCCTTTCCAAATGGCTAACTGATTGCATTATTTTCGTTTATGATTCTTCAAAACAAACTTTACCTGTCAAACCCAAGGGACACTATACAAGATCAGTGTCTACATCCCTGGCTCATGCAGCTCGCCTACCATTAGACACTATTTGTGCAGCTGCTACTTGGTCTAAACCACATACATTCATCTCTCATTACAAGGTAGACAGGGTTTCTAGGGACAGGGCAACCTTTGGTTCCACTGTGCTCAAGAACATTCTCCCGTGAGTTCCTCAGGAACATGGAGCTAGGGACGCTACCCAGGTGTAAGAACAAACGGCGAGATCGAACACTCTCCCATTTAGAAGTTATGTCCTTACCATAACGTTCCATGTGGAGTGTTCATCTCGCCTTTGTTCTTACATTCCCACCCTCCCACCCTCAGGAAGAACGTACAGTTTGGTGCCTGGTCTGGATTATTTGGCTTCTGCTTTTGCAGTGGTTGTATATATATGTATATCTTGTGTATATATATATATATATATATATATATATATATATATATATATATGGATAAGTGTTTGTACAGTTATGTTGTTTTTTTGCATGAATATGCTCTCTCTGACTTCTGGTTTGCTTGCAAACTAGATCTGAGGTAAAGGCAGAGGGGGATTGTGGGAGTTAGGTTGGTCTCGAGCTTCTTCTCGATGCAGAGCTTGCAAGCGGCCGACACGGAGCCGAGGATCGGCTCCGAACCCAGGTGTAAGAACAAAGGCGAGATGAACACTCCACATGGAACGTTATGGTAAGGACATAACTTCTAATTATTGACCCTTATCTGACTGTTTCTGGTAAGAGAGTCCCGTTTTCCCAAAGAGATTCAAGAAATTGAGTCTGGAGAGGAATGTGATGGGACAGATGTAGGTTTTTCTGTGATTTGTGGTACTTTGAGAAGGTGTTACATGAATCTTCCTTTCAAATGAGTTTTTCACCCGAAACCATTTCCAGACTGTGCCAGTGTTTTCCAGTAGGAGAACAGTGAGGTTTCTTGGTTCCTCAAAATACAGAGAGCTGTTACAACTCTAATTCCCAGAACCTTGAGACCTATGCCCATACTAACAGCACTAGGGGGTGATGAGTTAACTGTCCCGATTTTGGCAGAATGTCCTGATTTTGGACTCATTTTTGCTCCATTTCTCATAATGTAGTTTTCTGGCTAATCACAGAGGCCTGAAGTCAGGAAATGACTGACATTTTTTCAGGCTTCATATCTGTTTTAGCTTTCTAAGTTTCTAAGAGCACTATTTAGTGTCCTTATTTTTCGGCCTTTTTGTCCCCCCCCCCCCCCCCCCCCCATGATTTGTGGCTTTGTCTAGATTTCCTGCTGTAAGAGGTTGAGAGGTAGGATGGGAGGGAGTTTCTCAGCCAGCGTACTGCACCTGACAAAGCAGATGTAGAACATTCTTCATTCAAGTTTTTCTGTACACATCCCAGACCTACCTGACGCAAGAGCTATAGCTTTAGTCACTAGAGCTGCTTCCAAACCTTTCGCGGATTGTAATCTTCACCTTCAGACACAGATGCTTCAGCAGTTGCTAAGTTTGTAGGAAAATGTTTCTGCAACTTTTGTTTTTTAGAAACCTGATTAGTCAGGCTTGTGTTGTAATCTATCTGCAGTCCCCCTCTGTGAGGAATTGTTTTGTCAGGTTTAGTTCCTTCCATTTCCAAGGTCACTACTCATTGTAGCGGTTGTTACTGATGTGTTCTAAATGTTTGCCTGCCTGCATTCTCTGAACTTCCCAGATGTGGGGAAAAAATAGATATAGCTATAGATATATATAATACAGAGATTTAGGTTTTTTTTTTTTTTTTTTTGAGAGGTAACCTCTTAAGTGCTTTTTTGCCCTCTAAATTTACTGCTCCATTGTCAAGAAACAATAGACAGTGTCAGCTGAATGCTGGTAAGCACAGATTAAACAATGGTGGATGGTTCTGTCAACTCAGTCGACTCCCAAAATGTATATGTTCCGTCTCACCTTCATTCATTGCTGGTTTGGGTTTGGAACAGGGAATCTGTTCCATCTCTGCCTTATTCAAAAGCTCGAGCTTCCATTGGCTTGTAGCTTAACCTTATCCCATGATGCTCAGGGAAGATTACCCAGATCTTGTTTGCTGCAAAACAAGATCAGTTGACTTCCATGCAGGCTCTGGCTAAGTGGAAACAATTTATTTCTATGTGTTCTATATTGATAAATGTAATAGTTTCTTTCCGTTTTGTCGTTTAACTACTTTCAACCTTTAGAAATAGAATTTAGTTGTTTGACTAGTTACACTACTGTTGCTGGTTTCTTGTTGGCAGTCATTTCTGTAGGCCTGTTGAACCTTTCCTATCCCGGCTCCCAGGCTCGTTTACGTTAGAGAGCTTGGTGAATCCCCTTTTTACGGGGTAGCTCGTTTAAGTTAGAGGTCTTCCTGTGGCCCCTATAACTTAGAGCCGTTCCCCTTTTCTTTGTATCTTAACCATTCTTCATGCTAGTAGGAGTAGTTGATTTTACTTGGGGAACTACTCCATCTTTCTTTAGTATCTTTGCTGTTGAAATTCATTTTAAAAGTTTGCTTTTGGTTGTCTAGTTTGAAAAATGTTGAAGGACTCTAAAGAGTTGAAACCTTCAGGTGTCAAAATCTGACAAGTGCAGTCAGAAAATGTCATTGATGGATGGGCGTACCAGTGTACTGTTTGGGTGCTGTTCACTTGCAAGAGTCTTGTTCTTTCTGTCACGCCTTTAGTTCCAGGGTTTTGATGGAACGGAAAAATAAGTTGGTTGATAGAGGCCTGTTAAAATCCCTTTACAGAGGCTTTAGAAGGGACTCTGAGCACCTCTAAATATAGTGACAAATCTCCTTAGAGATCCGTGAAGTTGGGGAAAAAGGACTTCGATTTCTGGTCCATCCTCGGAACCAGTAAGAAAAATGACTGAAGAATCTTGGGAACCAAGTGCTCTCTCCCCCAAAAAAATCTCCCTGTTTGCTCCGAAATCACAATTGGAGCCAGAGTTCCATTTTTGGAACTGGTCCCTTACTGGTGTCTCAATTTAGGTCTCCAGCTCTCTTCTCCCGATCCTCCAGAAGCATATCTGACAGTGATGTGGAGCGGGTGGTGAGCTTCTTACAGATGCCAGTGCTGGCAAATATTGTCTACTGTGACCCAGAGAGAACCGGAGCCGACAAAGATCACTTCCCCTTTGGTTCCTCTGACCCGATCTGGACTTTAGGAGCTGGAGTGTTGGGACCCGATTGCAGCGGAACCATTGGTGCAGAGACCTGCTCCAGGATAGTTTGGTCAGACTACTGCTCTGACTTTCTTGGTTCCATTTGAATTTGAGGAGTCTAAGAGCCGATGTTCTTCCATCAGGTCTAGTGAGGGGAGTTGCATCAGAAAACTGTCTGACCTGATTCTACCTCTCAGGGCTTCAGCGTGGGAAAGCTCTCCTCCTTTATCTGCTTCGGGGCCAACCACTCTGCTTTGGGGTGAGTCTTCTGGTTCCTTGGAACCGTGGAATTTCTTGGAGCATAGCCGGGAGGTGGGGGTGGGTTGAGCTTATGGGAGAGTGCTGTCACCTCAGACTGCTCTGTTCCAAGTACTCTCTCTACCAAAAGTGCCAGTGTTGGTCTCTGTTCCATCACTCCCACCAGAATGCAGAGACCCAAAGCCCCAGGATGCCCCATCAGGCGAAATTTATCTCCTCCAGAACCTCTCCAGAGTACTCGTCTGAGGAGGTACTTTGGAAGAGGTTGTGCAAGAGGGAAGCACTTTTACTCCCTGGTGGAGTGTATCATCTCAAACACAGACCTCGATGAGTCAGAAGGGTCCCCACAGTCATCCTCTGAAGAGGACTCCTTTGTGGACATCCTAGAGATCCTTAAACAGAGAGGTGGCTGGAAGCCCACCAACCCTTCTAAGGAAGAGTCTGTGTACCTGGAGGATTTCTGGTTTTACCCTTCCACCCCTTGTGTCTCTCCACCTTTCGACCAGTTAGTGAATGTGATTAGTCAAAATGCATGGGGCTCTCGGGATTCAGTGGAACCTGTTCCTAGGAAGCCAACTATTCATCACTGCGCTTTCAGAAAAGCAGTTCTTGGCAATGGTGCCCCAGTAGATGGTATGGTGGTGGCAGCCACAAAGAAGGAATTGTCAGACTTTCTCATCCGTTCATCCACCGAACAAAGTTTCGAACCATTGACAGGTATGGAAAGTGTATGTTTTCAGCGGTGTTTGCTCTTTAAATCGCTGAACTACTTAACCCATTTCACTAGGCTCCTGAAGGAGCTAGGAGATGCCCTTCAGGATACTGTAACTGCAGGGGTTTCAGATAAGGTTTTCTCCCAGCTCTCCACCTTAAACTCTATGGTAAACTCCTCCATGTGACTTATTTCCTATGTGGCTGATGGAGCGAGTAGGCCAGCAGATAGAGGAATTTCCTCAAGGAGACCTTCCTGGATGTGCTTATGCAATTTCGCAGAACCCTTCAATCTTCCTTTATTAACACCCTTTTTGATGGCTCGTCCTTGTTCAGGCCCAAAGTTAGAGACCTTTACCAGGTGCGAGTGGAGGGAAAAAGTCTGCCATTGGAGTTTCTCCCTCCTAGATTTTATCCCAAAGGTCAGAAGGGGGGGGGGGTTTCGTAAGTCCCAAAGAGCTTTCCTGCACGCGTGTGGTGCTTTTTGCCCCAGGGGCAGAGGGGGAAAGTAATGGAAGACACCAACCACGTGGCAGAGGGGGTCCGCAGAACCAGGGCGACAGATTCCTTCCTTGGAAAACCCTTTCAGTGTTCTTGAGAGGAGGCCCGTCTGTCCATCTCTGGATGTAGTCATGGGTCGCTGTGTCCGAACACCTGGCTAGAAATAAGACAAATGGGTACAAATTATCATATCCAGAGGTTATTGCATACCCTTTTCCTCTCCCCCATTAGAAAAAGTCCCAGATGTTCCACCCAGTCAAAGGAATTGTGGAACGTTAGAGGTACAAAAGTTGCTAGAAGAGTCCTCCAAAATGTCCATGCAGACCATATTGGATCTGGAACTTACTCAAGGGTCTTTCTACTTCCTAAAAAGACAGGGGCTTCGAGGCCCATCCTGGATCTCAGCAGACTAAACAAGTCCGTCAAGAAGTCAAAGTTCTGGATGGTAACACTGCAGTCAATATTCCTCTTTCTGAGGAAAGATGATTGTATGTGCTGTATAGATCTCCAAGATGTGTGCTACCACATAAAAATGGACAGGCGATCTGGGAGACATTTGCACTTTTGGCTGGGAGCCAGTCACTACCAGTTATGAGCTCTGCCCTTGGGTCTCCTACAGCCCCCCAGAGTTTTCAAATGCATGGCAGTAGTTATGGCTCACTTGAGGTGTCTAGGATTCTGGGTCTTTCCATACTTTGTCTGGCTCCTCACCGCCACCACCAAGCATCTACTAACAAGAGCGAGGGACACAACCATTCATCTATGCTCTCAGAAAGACATCACAATAAAAAAAAAAAAAAAAAAAAAAAAAATCTGCCTTGTAGCAATTGCAACATATCGTATTTATAGGGTCAGACTTGGACACACGAGAAATGTTGGCCAAACTTCCCACCCAAGAGGATTCAAACCTTGTATCAAATCAAGAACCTCTTATCCAAGAAAATTACAGGCGAGAATTGTTTTTGAAAGTTCTGGGTACCATGGCAGTTGCAAGTACCTTGTTAGTTAGCTTGTCTACACATGAGGATTCTTTTAATAGCTACTTTTTCCCCAGTGGTTAATGCAGGATCTACCATTCTCACAAGATTATCTTAACATAATCCTGCAAGAAAGGTCTACTCTGGTGGCTTCACTCAACTCAATTGACTTTAGGCTGACTAGTTTGTCTTCCCACAACTAGTAGCCACGGTGACCACAGACAGTAAACAGATTGGGGGGGGGGGGGCGGCATTATCTGGGAAAGGCTGTCCAAGGCGGTTTGGAAAACACGAAAATCACTTGCATGTTAGTGTCCTAGAGATGAGCAGTGCTTTTGGCGTCGCAGCATTCCAAGACTCCCTTCCACTTGGAACAATTGCAATTCAGACTGACATGTCAGTAGTGTAGTACATGAACTAGGAGGAACCAAATCCTACTCCCTATGTCTAGCGGCACAAAGCATGGCAATGGGCAGTCTCTTCACATGTCTTTCTGACAGCAATGCTCATCCCAGGGGAAATACTGCATGATAGCTGACAAACTCAGAGTCATTCTGATACCCCACAAGTGGTCTCTAAAAGAGGAAGTTGCGGAAGAGGTTTTCTGCAAATGGGGCCAGCCTTGCTGTGAACTCTTTGCCATGTCCATGAATGCCACATGCAGCAGCTACTTTGTTCTGATCCCCCCTCTGGGGGAGTCACCAAGGAATTCAATAGTACACAATTGGCCCCCATGTGTCCTCTACGCCCCCCCCCCTTCCCTTGATACCGAAGGTCCTTCAGAAAGCCAACACATTGAAAAGCAGTGTAATACTTATCGCACCATACTGGCCTTGTCAGATTTGTTTTCCTTTTCTGCAGTCCCATGTTCAGAAGGAGCCATGTATTCTGGGCCCAGTTCCAGATCTTGACTCATCCTTCATGGATGCTCCATCAATACAAACCCTCAATTTGACAGCTTGGCTGCTCCAGTTCCGCAAATAGCCAGGCTCCCTAATATTTCCACTGCAGTGAAACATATTTATTTCATCTCATAAGGCATCAACCAGGAAATTATAAGCTAGCAAATGGAAGAGATTTTCCTGTTGGGCTTTTAACAACCATATTGATCCTTTTACTGCCCCCATAGCAGTGTTAACTTCTTGGCCAAGATTTTTAATGAAGGTGCAGCAGCAGTTACAATTTAGAGTTCAGTTAGCTGCTATTTCATACTGTCATATTGGGAAAACTGGGCTAAAAATCTTGTCCCACAGACTTTGTAAAGCTTTCTTAAAGGGTATGTTCTTACTAAGGCCTCCAGTGAAAGAGCCTCCAGCTCCATGGGACCTAAATTTTGTTGCATCTGTGATTCTTCCTCCTTTAGGACTTGCATCATCATGTCATTTAAAGTTTTTGTTGTGGAAGACTGCACTATTGGTTGCCATTATGTCTGCTAGCTGAGTGAACTTCAAGCTTTGTCCTAAACGTCCCCATGCATGACCTTTCACAGGCTTCCTTACAACTCAACCCCTCATTTGTACCAAAAGTGTGCAGAGGCCAATTTAAATCAATCCATTGACTTGCCTGTTTTCCCCAAACTATGGCAGCACACCCCCAAGACCCCGTTTAAGGGCGATTACAAGTCACTGTTAAAAAGAGAACTCATCTGGCAGATTAGATTACAATTAGATTACAAACCAGGACTAAACTATGCAGAATCCATCGTTCCAGTACTGAATTTACGGAAGTTACACTAACTTGCCGAAAAACACCTCAACATCACAGGCACTACTACTACCAGTTCACTTTTTGGTCGCAATTCTGCTGGTTTGGAACTTTATACTGGTTATTTATACTTGTTTTTAAAATTGATTCACTGTTTTTACTGGATTGTTCATATTTACCCTGACATTTGTTTTAAACAATTAGTTTTATTTTGGTTTTCTGATCTTTCACTTTGGCTCAATTGTTTCTGTATTTTTGTATGTTTGTATTTTGTTGTGTTCAAGTTCCTGGTAGTTTTACCATTAGGATTCCATAGCCATAGCCATCCTGTAGAAGATTTAGACTAAAGGCGTAGCCCAACCTCCCTCAAAATTATAAGTTTTTAAACTAGTTTTTCAACATGGTTTTTCCAACTTGAATTTTGTAGGTAGTTTAACAACTTTTCAGCAACAACATTCTATTAGTTTGAGTCTACATTGACTCAGATCTCTTTTCCAAGCCAACTTTGTATTGAGTGATAGCTGAAGCGCGTGATATCCTTAATGGGGTAATTTGTATATATCCCATGATGCCTTATACACAAGTGGTTTTGGGTACTGCACAGAAGTTCTAGCATTACAAATTTTTTTATTTTATTTATTTATTTTTTTTTAACCAAGTGGTTATCCTGTGTGACCTTACTCACTTTTTTAGTTTAATTGGGATTTTTAGTAGACACCCTAATGTTTATGGATAACAGTTTGGATGGCAAATCTGTATATCCAGTAGTCTAACATTCCTACTATTTTGTATGTAAGATGTTGTATGAAAGCAGAAATATGCATATCTGGAACTTTGCTTTGGTGGCTCTAATAAACTAGAGGACTACTTGAGAGATTTGGTCTACGTAGTCTCTCGTCTGCATTCTTAGTCTACGTGTTGATTTAGCCTGATTTTTGCCTGTACCATTGGCTTGCCTACCCTAACACCAGGGGTGGAGGTTTTACTGAGATTTTTGTATCACCGGTGACTGTGACCACTGGGCAACTGAGAGGAACCACTAACCCACAAGGCTATCTTGGCATCTGGGGGTTGCAACTTTGTTTCCACTGATGTTCTTCATCTCACATTGCTGCAGTCCTTACACTTGGGTAGTCCGCTGTCCTCGGTCGGCCCGAATATCAAAGTATTAGGCTGACGTCGGTCAAGGCGCTTTAGACTGACATCAGGACGTCAGGGTACAAATGCGCATGACCGACGTCATATCCTCAGTCTTTTTTGCCGCATGGTCCGATGCAGAAGCAGCGTTGCAAGTGCCGTTCTGAAATTTTTCGAGTTCGGAGTTTCAGACCGAGTCATAGTTGGCTAAGTACCCCGTTGGGGAATATTTTAGTTTTTTCTTGCCTCAGTGGTTTACCGGATGTCAGAAAAAGTGAATAACTGTATTTCTTGTGGGAAACAGATACCGCATAGAGATTATCATACTTTGTGTATTCCTTGTTTGGGACCTGAGCACGACGTTGTTGGGTGTCGCTTTTGTGCTAGGTTCAATAAACGCACTATTAAGCGAAGGTTAGATTGTGCCAGGTTGGTCTTCTGGAAGCGGTGCAATTATACTATGCCGTCGGATGCTCCGACGCCTGCTTCTTCGAAGAAGCGCAAAGACAAAGCAGCTAAACCCAGACTAGAAGAGTCGTCCGAACCGGACGCCGGTTCTTTAGAGGCATCAGTGGAACCGGTGGTTCCACCGGAGGCTTCTCTGGAATCTCAGGGGGAAACCTTGGTTTTGCAGGATGTGGCCTCTCAGGAGGCAGGCCAAGCTGAAGGGGCTTCTCAGGTTACTGTACACCCATCTCTTCCTAGGGTGGTTAGGCCCTCTCCTTCTGTTTCAAAGGCTTCTCCCAGAGGTAGGCCAGGTTTAGCTTCTGTTGGGGTCACTCCTAGTTCTTAAGGATCTGTGCCCAAGAAGCAAATGCTTAAGATGGCAGAAGATTTAATTACATTGATTAGAGGTTCTTTGCCCCCACCTGATAAGAGGCCTAGGGTTGAACCAGAGTTGGGGAGTTTTGAGCAGGCTTCGGATGTGTCAGAGTCTTCGGCTGAAGACTTGCAGGAGTATTCTCCTTATTCTGATTCTGATGTAGATGATTCTACTCCTTCTGCTTCTCCTCCAGAAGATTTTTCTTTTTCAGAGACTCTCCATTCCATGAGGGAGCATTTTAAGTGGGAAGGTCAGGACTTCTGGGATTCCAGGAAAAGGCTTAGGGAATTTTTGCTTTTGCCCCAGCATAGGCCTTTAGCTATACCACCTGTTCTGGATGTAGTGGAAGATGTGTTTGCAGAGGCTTCACTTAATCCTGATTCTTTGCCACCTGCTCCTGTTAAACCGGACAGGTATTACAGGGTGCCTGAGGCTCATAAATTTCTTTATAAGAGTCCTAGGGCGGACCCAGAAACTGTTAGTCAGGGACCTAAGGGTGTTAAGGCCTCTGTGGTTAAAAATCCGGTTCCTTCAGATAGAGGCCAGAGCTTTGGATAGATGGGGAAAGAAAATCTATACTTCTTCCACCTTAGCTATGAGGGCTTTGAATTGCCAGTTTCACATGTTGAAATATCAAAATTATCTTCTTTCTCAATTGAAGTCTAAGGTAGATGCTCTGGCGGAAGGTATTGAGTGTAAAGAATTACAAGATTTGGTACATGTCTCTGAACAGGTGGGCAAGCATTCGTTACAATGTGGTTTTGATGCTGTACAGGCCTCGTCTAGGGTGGCTGCCACTGGGTCAGTTCTTCGCAGGCACGCCTGGCTGAGGGATCAGAATTTATCTGAAAGACCACTGGATGGTGACTCTGGATCTCAAGGAAGCTTACCTTCATGTTCCTATCAGGCTAAGCTGCAGGAAGTATCTGCGTTTTCGAGCTGGGACTTCTCATTATCAGTTCTCTGCATTGCCCTTTGGCTTATCTACTGCGCCCAGAGTGTTCACGAAAGTTCTGGCTCCAGTGATAGCTTTCTTCAGGCTAAGAGGTATACAGATCTATCCTTGTTTGGACGATTGCCTGATTCTGGCCCAAGGAAAGGACGAACTTCTTCATCATTTACAATATGTGATAGCAGTGCTAAGATGCCTGGGGTATTCTGTGAACGAAATAAAGTCCAGTCTAGTACCCTCTCAGGACATGTGCTTTCTGGGTGTGAGACTGAATACAGCATCCCAGATGGCCTTTTTGACCCCGGACAAACAAAAGAATCTTTCTCTGTACTTCCGTCTATTGTCTCAACAGTCCAGGCTGACTGCAAGGACAGTCCTTCAAGCCTTGGGGTTCATGGCATCTTGTATTCTGGTGCTTCCCAATGCCAAACTGCATATGAGGAAGCTACAATGGTATCTCAAAAATGTATGGACACAGCACTGCCAGGATATGGACACTGTCATTCAAATAATACCTTGCATTCCAAAGGAATTTTTGTGGTGGGCTCAGGAATGTCACCTAAACAAGGGACTCTCTGTGACCCGGCCAGAGGCGAGTCAGATTCTTACGACAGATGCCTCAGACAATGCTTGGGGAGCTCATCTAAATGGAAAATGGGTACAAGACACGTGGCCTGCCAGACTTCAACATCTACATATCAACTTGAAGGAGATGTTAGCAGTCCAATTTGCATTAATAGCTTTCAAAGACTTACTCCTTCCAGGGCAGGTGTTGGTTCTAACAGACAACACAACTGTCATGTGGTACATCAACAAGCAAGGGGGAACACATTCTTATCCTCTATGCAGACAAGCAATGATTTTGTGGGAGACTGCTCTCAGTTTACAGCTGAATCTTCAAGCAAGGTTTCTGCCGGGAGCACAGAACTCCTTAGCAGATGTGTTAAGCAGAAGAATTATGGATCCCCACGAGTGGAAATTGGATCCTCATGTATTTCAGAAATTGACAGTGTTATGGGGAACTCCAGACATAGATCTGTTTGCTTCTCCACTGAACCACCAGCTGCCAAAGTTTTGCACAAAAAGGTTTCATCCCACAGCTTGGAAAGTGGATGCTCTTTCATTCAATTGGAGCAAGCTTCATGTGTATGCCTTTCCACCTCTGCCTCTCCTCCCAAAGGTACTCCTAAAGGTCAGACAGGACAAGCCACAGATGATTCTAATAGCTCTGGATTGGCCTCGACAGCATTGGTACCCATTACTGAGAAGTCTGGTACGGGAACCTCCATGGCCTCTGCCTTTGATTCCACACCTACTGTCTCAGGAAGACTGTCATTTACTCAATGTCAAGATCCACTCTCTTCACCTGACAGCCTGGCATATTCTGTTTTAAACCCTGGAGGGTGTCAGCTGCCACAGCAAGTTTTGAATGTTATTTTGGAGGCCAGAAGGCCTAGTACAAGGAAAGTGTACGCAGATAAATGGAAGAGATTTTTATTTTGGTGTGCAGCAAAGGAATTTGATGTTTCTAAACCTAATTTAAGTGTGGCCCTTCAATATCTTGCTGAGTTACTGGACAAAGGTTTGTCCTTCTCTTCTATTAAGGTTCATGCTGCAGCGATTTCGGCACATTATGACTGTGTCCCACCTTTGTTTTCTCATCCTTTGTTTAAGCAATTTCTTAGAGGGGCGAAGAATTTAAGACCCCCACGTAGAGCTCCTACTCCTGCTTGGGATCTCAATTTTGTGTTGGAGAAACTTACTCTACAACCTTTTGAGCCTGCAGCTACTGCTGAGTTGAAATTTTTATCCTGGAAGACTGCTTTTTTGTTGGCCATTACCTCTGCGAGAAGGGTTTCTGAATTACAGGCCCTTATGGCAGTTGAGCCTTTCTTGATTTTCCATAAGGATAGGGTATCTTTACGTACTAATCCATCCTTTATGCCTAAAGTGGTTTCTAGTGTGGCTTTAAACCAAACTATTCATTTACCTACTTTTTATGCAAACCCCCAAAACAAAGGGGAACAGATTTTGCACACTTTGGATATACACAGGCAGTTGCGTTATTATTTGAGCAGAACTAAAGGGTTCAGGCAGTCTCAGCAGTTATTTGTTTCTTTTGCTCTGGGTTCTCAGGGCAAGCCTGTGTCAAAACAAACTATTTCTAAATGGATTGGATTTTGTATTGCTTTCTGTTATTCCCATCATGGTAAGGAGATTCCAGCTGGGATTAGGCCTCATTCCACTAGGGCTACTGCCACGTCTACAGCATTTTTAAGGGGGGTGGCAACTAAAGATATTTTGGAGGCAGCTACTTGGAGTTCAGTGCATACTTTCTCTAAGCATTACCACCTTCCACTTTACTCTAAATCTAGGGCTGGTTTTGCCACTGCAATTTTACAGGGCATTTTGGCAGCTCCTCCTGCTTTATAGATTTGCCATCCTCCCTTACCTCTGCTTTGGGATTCTACCCAAGTGTAAGGACTGCAGCAATGTGAGATGAAGAACATAGTACAGTTTTGTACCTACCATAAATGTAGATGTTCGAAGATCTACATTGCTGCAGTCCAATTTACCCTCCCTCCTTCCCCTCTTTCTTTGGAGGCAGTTGTATGGTTTGGGTTGCAAATTTTGTGGATATTGTATATATTGTACATATGTTTAGTGCAAGGGTGGTTGGTTGTTTTTAGTTGTCTTTTAGGTTTGACCTTTCTTTTTAGGGTCTTCTGACATCTGGGGCAAGAAAAGACTGAGGATATGACGTCGGTCATGCGCATTTGTACCCTGACGTCCTGATGTCAGTCTAAAGCGCCTTGACCGACGTCAGCCTAATACTTTGATATTCGGGCCGACCGAGGACAGCGGACTACCCAAGTGTAAGGACTGCAGCAATATAGATCTTCGAACATCTACATTTATGGTAGGTACAAAACTGTACTTTTTTTCAACTGTTTCCTCCTTAGGGCTTTGGTCTCCCATTCCAATAAAGTGTGCTTCCAGTTGAGTCGAGCCTGGGCTGCCACAGTGAAGTCACCACACACACCTAGCGCTAGAGGGACCTCCCTATCAAAAGAGCTGCACTTTTTGAGACAAAATGTGTAACACTACAGCTTCTTCACGGGTGCTTGCATCACTGCCTCCACAGGAGTATTTCACTTGGCATTTTTCCCTCCTTGCCAGGAGGCCTTTACTCCTGCACCTATTCGCTGCCTTTCCAAACCTTAAACTATGGCAACAAGGCAGAATATAAACTACACCAGTTACACGTACATAGACTATTACATTTGTACCTGCATAGAACAAAAGTTTTCAGAAAATCTGACAAGCTACTTATCTTTTTCACACACAGAAAGGGGCCCCAATTTAAGGTTACACTTTCTAAATGGCTTACAGACTATATCGCTTGTAAATACAAACTCCCAGGGAAAGTGAAAGGCCTTTCCAGAAGAGCAATATCCACATAATCTGCCTTCCAGGCGAGGCTACCTATGGATTCTATTTGTGCAGCTCATTACAAAGTCAATTTGGCCTCCAGGAAAAAGCCCTCTTTTGGGTCCACTTATGAAGAGTATTTTCCCTTGAGCCACCCAGGGAAGAAGGTGATAAGGATGCTGTCCCAACCAGCAGTGAATGAAGGCGAGATGGACAACAAACATGGAATGTTATGCTGAGTACTTAATTTCTTATTCCCAATTCTTTCTTCCCCATCACACTTGCGTTTAACATCTACCTGAGAAACCTTGTCTGCTTGGCATATAAAAATACCTGTGCAAACATCCTAAACCTTCTGGACTTTGCACATTTGTGAACCATGCATATAGGTTCATAGGTAGGTACTAGGCTATTGGCCCTAGGGCCTATATTAGCTTAGCCATAGGTACCCTGGCTTTCGCCACCCAAGAAAATTATTTTCCTGTGCCACTGTCGAGTAGAGCCACAGAAGTGATCCCCAGGGTGAATTTCCTATCTCCCATCCAATCATCAAGATTTTTCTTGAACAGTGCTAATGAGGAGCTTTGTTTGATATAGATAGGTAGTTTGTTCAAGAGTATGGGAAGTCTCTGGGACAGGAATTTATCCTTCCAGCATGTTCTGTTTATTGTGGTGACTAGGTTTAGGTCCCTAGAGCATGTAGCTTGTAGGAAATGGGATTTCTTTAAGTGGAGCATGTCTTAAAGCTCTGGGTTTGATATAGCTTTGTGTGTTAGGCAGAGATCGCCTCTGAGTAGGCAATATGCAACGGAGTAAAGCTGCAGTTTTTTGAGACTGTCTGCATAGGGCATCTCTTTTGAGGCCGGTAATCCTCTTTGTGAGATATTTCTGTGGCCTTTCCAGTTGTTGAAGATGTCTTGTGAGGTACATACCAAAAGGGGCAATGTACTCTATAATGGGTCTAGTGAGTGATGAGTAGAGGGGAACAATGACCTTTTTTTTTTTCCTGGATGAGAGACCTTTTGTGATGAGGTGTGCCACATAAAAGGATTTCCTGACTACTGTGGCGATGGGATTATCTAAGGAGAGACCACTGTCCACCTGTGTCCCAAGGTCTCATCACACTTTCGATGTTAAGTAGACTACCACCTATGTGGTAGTTCATGGGTACTGAGTTTTTACCAAAAGGTACGACAGTGCACTTTTTGGCATTGAGCTTGAGGCCATGGCTTTGACACCAGGCATCTGTCTCAGCAAGGCCCTTTTGTAGGATGTCCACATCTTTTGGAGTTTTGATTATGGCTCCTAGTTTGCAGTCATCTGCAAACTTTGTTAGCCAAAGACCTTCTGTGTTGGTCTGTACTTCAGAGACGTAGATACCAAACAGGAGAGGACCCAGGACTGAACCCTGTGGTACTCCCCTTGTCACTGGTCTGAAGCTGGATTTGGAGTCGGGTACTTTCACAGTGTGGGTTCTGTCAGTGAGCCAGTTGGCAACCCATCTTGTGACATATGGATTTATACCTAGTTTAGTGAGTTTATCTATAATTCCAGAGTGAGGGATAGTGTCAAAAGCCTTGGCGAGATCTAGATAGGTTGTGTGAACCACCTTACTCTCATCTACGGCTTTGGTGACTGCTTCAAAGAAGTCCATCAGGTTTAGGAGACGTGATCTGCCTTTGACAAACCCGAACTGGGTGAGGTCCTGAGTTTGGAGATTACCAATGTCAGTGTTTATAAGTTACATGATGATAAGCTCCATAGCCTTGCAGACCAGGCTCGTTAGGCTAATTGAGCGGTAGTTTCCGGGGTCTGTGGTGGATCCCCCTTTGTGGAGTGGGATAACTGTTGCTGTGCGCCGTTCAGTGGGTACATAGCCTGAGGTGAGGCTATGATTGAACATGGTACCTAGGTGGGGTGCCAGTTCGTTCTGTAGTTCATGTAGAACACAGCCTGGGATGTCGTCAGGTCCCATGGATGCTGTGTTCTTGGCTTTGGATAGTGTGTTTTTTACCTGTGCAGCAGTGATTACAGGAACTTTGCATTCTTCTGGTATAGAGATGGGTCCTTTAGGGGATGACAGAGGGGTAAAGTTAGCACTGAACCGATCTGCCAGGATGTTGGCAATATCTGTTGGTTCTGTCTATTTAGTGCCATTGTGCTGTAAGTCAGAGCAGATCTGAGTGTTGCCATTGAGATTCTTGACATAGCTATAGAATGCTTTGTGGTTGTCTAGTCGGTGGCGATTTTGTTTTCATAACTAGCTTTGGAGGATTTTGAGGGATCTCTGCTTCTTACTGAAGCTGACCAGGGAGTTTCTCCAATCATGAGATTTTACTCTTTTTTTTTTTTTTGCAACAGTTTCTTTCTTCTGTTGTAGAGTTTATGGCAGGGGACCACCAGATTGGCTTCCCTTTTTTTGGAGGATAGCATCTTTGTTCTGTTAGGGATTGCATGATCCATGCACTCATGTAAGTGCTTATAAAATGCATTTGTGTAGGATTCAGCAGTCATACCTCTGTTGTCTGTCAGCATGGGTGTCGTGAAGTTTGCCACTTCTGTCTTAAGCGTGAAGTCAGGTTTGGAGAAATTTTTTACTGTGGTTTCCCTAATGGGGGGTGAGGGACGGATGTGGATGTCTAGGGTGATTAGCTTATGGTCTGATCTGACCAACGAGGAATTGACCTCTGGTGTGGAGCACCGGTTGCCCATGTTGGTAATAACCAGGTCTAGGATATTGCTGCCCCTGGTGGGGGTGTGGATAAGTTGATCCATGGCATTGGAATTTATGAATTCCAGAAAACATTGAGCACAAGAGTTGGTACATGAGTAGTTATCCCAGTTAATGGTAAGGCAGTTGAAATCACCCATTATTAGGGTGTTAGGTTGTACCCTAATATTTTCCAGTGTATTAAGAAATGAGTGGGAATCCTGGGGCATGGTGGGGGATCTGTAGCAAGCTACAATTTGGATTGCAGTCTTGCCCAGAGTTAGTTGCACTTGGATAATCTCCGATGCATTATGCTGAGCAACTAGCCTGGAGGTGTGGATATCCTTAATGAATATGGAAACGCCTCTGCCTTTAGTGTTTCGGTCCAGGTTAGGTGGCCGAAAGGTGTGGTATGAATTATAGCCCGGTAATGCAGGTGTACTCTCTGGAGCCTTGAACCAGGTCTCTGTCGCTGCACAGATGTCGATGTTCTCCATTTTATTCCCATTGTTCCTTTGTAAATTTACTTCAGTCTCTCTCCTCTGTTTTCTAACCTGCTCTCACTGGTATAGTCATTGTCCAATGTTTTATAGGCACTAGTAATCTGAGTCAACTGAAAATACCACCGCAACAGGTTTTTGGGATTCGCCACTACCTATCTTTCCACCTATATTTAATCCCTAGTAAGGGGAGGCAGTTGTTAGCCTGCAGTCCAGGTATCCTATTCACGTCATCCCCATCTAAACTTGCCTTCTCTAGTTTATTCCCAGTAACTTGTCTGATATTGATCGCTGCTGCAATAACCTTAGCTTTATGGGTAATATGCTGCCAAGGATATAATGGCCAACATAGCAAGTGTTGGTGTAGGCATTTTTAATACCCCAAGCAGACTTCAAAGAATTTTTCTTTGGGTAGATGGCAAATTCTGTAGATGTGATGGAGAGATGACTAGGAATAAGTGTTGTGGGAGTGTAATGACTTGGCAGATTTTAAAAATTCCCTGTAGAGTACTGTATCAGAAATATTGGGTGAACAAATGGCTGTAAGTAACTAAACATATTTTGTAATATGGGATGCAGGATCCAACTTCACTAAATATAGTCTGGTGTTAACTGCTGTTAAGGGAACCAACAGAATACAACTTAGCAGATAATAGAAATCACAGTTTGCGCAGTCTGTATTTAGGTTCATAGGTTCATACTAGGCTATCTGCCCTAGGGCATTTATAAGCCTAGCCAGAGTGTGTTTGGCTTTCGCCACCCATTTTAAATAATTTTGCTATGCCCTTTTTCGAGGTTAGTATACTGTGCCTTTGTCTAACAGTGAGACAGAAGTGATACCTGGGGTAAACCTACGATCTCCCATCCACTCAAGATTCCTCTTGAAGAGAGTCAATGAGGGACTCTGCCTAACCTGGGCTGGGATTTTATTCCAGAGTGAAGGGAGCCTCTGGGTTATGAATCTGTCCCTCCAGCATGTCCTATTTATTTCATTGCTGAGGTTCAAGTCTCTCGAGCGCGTAGCTCGATGGGATTTGGATTTTCTGAGGTGCAGCATGTCCATTAATTCCGGGTTGGACATGGCTTTATACGTCAGGCACAGATCGCCTCTGAACAGGCGGTATGCCACTGAGTAGAGCTGGAGTTTCTTTAACCGGGCAGCATATTGCATCTGTTTGAGCCCTTTGATCCTCTTGGTGAGGTACTTTTGGGGTCTTTCCAGTTGCTGCAGGTGTCTGGTAAGGTACATCCCAAAAGGGGCATTGTACTCAATTATGGGCCTGATGAGGGATGAGTAAAGAGGCACAATGACGTCCCCTGATCTAGATGCGAATCCCTTCATGATTAGGTGGGCTATATAAAATGTTTTTCTAACCACTTTGGTCACGTGGTTGTCAAATGAGAGATTGCTATCAACTTGGGTCCCCAGGTCCCTAATTACTACTTCTGTACTTAATGGATTACCACCTATGTGGTAATTTGTGGGCACTTTCTTTTTGCCAAAGGGGATGACTATACACCTTTTGGCATTTAGCTTGAGGCCATGGCTCTGGCACCAGTTGTCTGTTTCTATGAGGCCCTTTTGGAGGATGCTTGTGTCGGCTGGAGAGTCGATTATGGTGCCCAGTTTGCAGTCATCTGCGAACTTGGTCAGCCACAGTCCTTCCGTGTTGGCCTGTACCTCTGAGAAATATATACCGAACAAGAGAGGTCCCAGGACTGAGCCTTGTGGGACACCACTTGTAACTGGTTTGGAGTCTGACATGGCTCCAGCAATTCTAACCATGTGGGTTCTCTCCTTGAGCCGATTTACAATCCATCTAGTGACATAGGGGTTTATATTTAAGCTGGTGATCTTATCTATAATGCCCGAGTGGGGTATTGTATCTAAGGCTTTTGCGAGGTCCAGGTAGGCTGTGTGGACCACCTTCCCCTCGTCAATGCCCTTGGTGACTGTTTGTTTCAAAGAAATCAACCAGGTTTAAGAGGCAGGATCTGCCCTTAACAAAGCCGTACTGGGTAGGATCCAGTGTTTGTAGGTCCCCAATATCTTTATTTATGAAGTCCCATGATCCTTTCCATAGCTTTGCAGACCAAACTAGTCAGGCTTATGGGGCGATAGTTTCCAGGATCCGTTGAGGCACCACCTTTATGGAGAGGGACCACTGTTGCTGTACGCCACTCTTTGGGCACATGTCTTGTAGTAAGGCTGAGATTGAACAGTAGTTTTATGTTTGGGTTTAGCTCTTCTTGGAGTTCATGTAGGACGCAGCCCGGGGACACTGTCTGATCCTATTGATGCTGTTTGTTTTTTTTGCTTTGGAGAGGGCAGCTCTTACCTGAGCATCTGAGATGTCAGGGGGGCAGCACTCTGCTGGGATAGATATTTGCCCTTTTGGTGGGGAGGGGGGGGGAGAGAAGTTTGCGCTGAACCTGTCAGCTAGGATGTTGGCAATGTCTGTGGGTTCAGTGTATTTTTTGTCATTTTGGACTAATTCTGAGCATATCTGGGAATTACTACCCATGTTCCCAACATAACTAAAGAAAGCCTTGTGATTATCCTTAGTGTCCTGTGCAATTTTTCTCTCTAAGCTGGCCTTAGACAATTTTATGTGTGCCCGTAGTTTTTTGCTAATACTGATCAGTGATGCCTTCCCTTTTTGGGATTTTGCTCCATTTAGTAGCTTCCTCCTTCTATTGTATAGTTTGTTTATGGCTGGGGTCCACCAGACAGGACGTCTGCCTTTGGAGGATTGGGTCTTGGTTTTATTTGGGAACGCATGATGCATGCATTCCTGAAGGTGTTCATAGAATGCGTTTATAAAGGATTCTGCGGTCTGGGCCGTATTTTCCACAGGCCCGGGGGCTTTGAAGGATTCCACCTCAGTTTTGAGGAGTGTGAAATTTGCTTTAGAGAAGTTTTTCACTGTGGTTTTCTGGGCAGGGGGTGGGATCGGGATGTGAATATGCAGTGAGATTAGTTTATGGTCTGATCTTACCAGTGAGGGATACACTTCTGGTCTGGAGCATAGAGTCCCCATGTTGGTGATGATCAGGTCCAGTATGTTTTCCCCTCTTGTGGGAGTGGTAACAAGTTGTTCCATAGCATTTGAGTGTATAAATTCTAGGAACCTTTGGGCTAGGGTGTTGGAGCTAGAGTAATGCTCCCAGTCTGTTTGGGTAGTTGAAGTCGCCCAATATAATGGTGTTTGGAGAGACCTTCATATTTTCCAGTGTTCTCAGGAAGGCCGAGTGGGATTCCTGGGTTTGGGAGGGTGGTCTGTAGCAGGCTATAAAATGGAAGGCAGTTTTACCCACTGTTAGTTGCACATGGATAGATGCTTCGTGCTTTGCCACCAACCTGGAGGTGTGGGTATCTTTGAATATCGATACTCCCCCTCCTTTTGTGGTTCGGTCCAAGTTTTGGGGCCGAAAAGCATGGTATGAGGTATAACCTGGTAGTGCTGGGGTGCTCTCGGGAGCCCTGAACCAGGTTTCTGTTACTGCACAGATATCGATGTTCTCCATGCTAAGGAGAGTTTCAAGTGCGTGCATCTTGAGGTTTAGACTTCTGGCGTTGAGTAGCATTACTCTTAGTTTCTTATCCCTTGTGATACCTATGGAGGTGGGTTTGTCTTTTGAGCCTTGCCTAAAAAAGGCACTATGGGGGTAGCAAGAGCCTTTGCCAATATCCATGACACCAGTACTTAAGCCAATTGTTGAAATTGATCATCTTGTCTTCATATTGTGGCATCATTCTTGGTGAGGGTAAGATGCTACTCAAGGTCAGGGTCATACCGGCCTGGGCTACATGCTCAGAGCTCCATTTTGTCTCTCTTCATGTAGTCCAGGGAGGTACGTCTCTGGTCATTCACACCAGCATGGACAATGACTGAGTCATATTTGTACTTGCCTTGGAGTGACCTGAGCGCTTGTGTTATGTGGCGGATCCTAGCGCCCGACAGGCTGCTCACCGTGACCCTCTCCTTGTTCAGCCTGGTGAGCGGGACGTCAGTGTGCCTGACGATAGTCACCTGTTACAAGTGTATCAGGTGTGTTTAGTCTTAAGGGCTGTGACTGTTCGGCACACTGGCTTTGTGAGATGTTGCACGTGTTTTGTTTTGGGGTAGTGGCTGCTTGGGTGTCTGCTTTGGCGGTCTCTGCTGCTTCGGCAGATCTTTATTTAGAGCCTCAGAGTATGTTTTTGTGTGATTATGTGTTTGGTTTGCTGTCGTGGTAGGTCTATGTGAGACTGGAATTGTAGTGAATGTGGTTTCCTTCTCCTCCTGACTGGTTATGCCAGTACTGAGTTGAGAGAGCTTAGCCTCCAGTTTGGCTATATGGTTGCATCTCTCACATGTGTTGGAATTTGTTGGGAGGAGGAGAGGGTGTGTACATGAGGCAGTTGTAACATTGCCTCAAGATTCCCAGATTCACCAGCTGGACCGGAGAGGAGATTGACAACTCCCCTTTGGACATGCTAGAATAATATTGGAAATTCCTTAATTAAAAACCAGGGCCAGTGGGGAGTGAGGGTGTAGTGCTTTTAATTTTTAGTGCTGACTTATATAATTGCTTTAGTGAGCAAGTGCCAGGTAACTTAAGTGCAATGTGTTACAGGTAACTTAAATGCAAAAACGGCAAACAGTAACTTTCTTTCAAGTGAAACAAGGAAATAAGTACAGTAAGCAATGCAGATATCACTAGTGATCCACAGAAGCGCTGAGAAGCCGCGTATTAGGTGGAATTAGCGTTCCAGGGAAATAACAAGAAAACAAACAAGCATATAAACTAAGCTAGATTCAGCAGGCCTGGATCTAGTCTATGCTACAGCAAGCAAGGTGTACCAATTTCAGTAAGATACAGTTCAAATATTCAGACACTATAAACCTTTAACCAGAAATTCCCAGCTCAGAAGGGCAGAGTCCAGCCTCTTCTCCCACAAGAGTGCAGACCACAAACCTTCTTAATGTAAAATAACTGGCCTGAAGCCCAAGTGCTTAAACCAGAACTAATACACTTTAAGAATAACCGACACTGGGCTCTCAATCAGCAGTTCCCAACTTAGAAGGGTGAAAGCTACCTGTCCTGCCACCACCGTGCATGCCACAAACCTTCCTAATGTATAACAACTGGTCTGAAGCCCAAATGCTTAATCCTAAAGACTTGGAATGATAGCTACACTTTAATCAAGTTACTACCAAGCAGTAATAAATACAATTGAATACTTTAGAGAATGCCTGGATTAGTGCTCAAGTTACACAAACAAAGCTAGATCCAGCAGGCCCGAATCCAGTCTATGCCACAGCAAACAAGGCGCACCAACTTCAGTAAGAAGCAGTTCAGATATGCATGCACTATAAGCCTTTAGCCAAAATTCCCAGCTCAGAAGGGCAGAGTCCAGCCTCTTCTCCCGCAAGAGTGCAGACCACGAACCCTCTTAATGTAAAATAACTGGCCTGAAAGCCCAAGTGCTTAAACCAGAATTAATACACTTTTAGAATAACAGACACTGAGCCCTCAATCAGCAGTTCCCAACCCAGAAGGATGTAAGCTACCTGTTCTGCCACTACAGTGCAGACCACAAACCCGCAGTGCAAAACAACTGGTCCGAAGCCCAAGTGTTTAAACCAAAAGGCTTAGAATGAGTTACACCAAGCAGTAATAAATACAATTGAGTACTTTAAGATGTTGCAAAAGTAAAAAAAAAAGTAGATAGAAACACAAGTACAGTAAAAGCAGATGAAAATTTTTTTTTTTTTTTTTCTGAAGAAGTGCTGAGATCAAAGAAACAGATTTGAGTGCTGAAACTAGAAAACTGGCTAGTTATAAGAAAAAAAAAAAACTAAGCTAGAAGGCCTCCCTCCAACACAGAAGGGCTTGGGGGTTCAGAAGCCTACAAATAGTCTATACCACGTAACAGGAAAGGCAGGAAACAAGCTTAAATTTTTTTTTTTCGGTTTCCCAGATGCTCTCTTTGTACACAGTAGGCGTGCCTGAAATCAGAATATGATCTCACTGCACTCAGTTGAGTGAGCAAATGAGATGGGCCCAGAAGGAGTATCCAAACACAAATTTACAAGAGGGGCGGGCAAAAACTTCCAGTTCAGTTAATATTCCTTCCACACAGTTAAAATCAATTTAAATACTGTATTTTTTTGAAAAAAAAAAGAGCAGATAAAGGTACTTAAATTCTCTTATACGTCCAGTTGAATACAGCAAGTCCTTAGCCGGCCAAAGCTTGAGGTTTTTAATTTGAGGTAATGAATATTGTTAAGAGAATTGGAAGAGGGATATTTAAAAAAGGGAATGTAGAAATTCCATGGAAGTTGTGGGCACAATGTTTAGAAGGAGGTTTAAGGGAAGTTAAGAATTCAGCAATTGTTTTTGTAATATCAGACTGACATTAGCAAGGAGGATGTTGCATATATTGTGTTTTTTAATGGAAAAGGTTTGTTTTCCATTAAATGTATGTTTGTCTACATCTCAAGTGAAAATTTAATAAATGTGTTTGATACAATGGCCAGCCATCTTCCAGAGCTAGTGTACCTTCCACATGCCCAAACTGTCTAGCAGCTTGAGCAGACTAAGACCAGTTTGGGAGCAAAGTCCTCGAGAGATGGAATGATGCCAGCGTCTGCTCTCCTGACGCTTCTGATTATTGATGGTCAGCTTGTGCTTCCCTTTGCTGGGTAGTCTAGCTCCTTCATGGGAGGACTTCAACATTTTTAATGTACTGATGTATTACTTTCATCTTCAGGAAAGTTCATTTTAAAGCGGAGTGTTTTAAGTCTCAAGACTGTAACATACTTTAAAATCAGTGTGCTTTTTCCCCCATCTAGTAGTTTAAAAGCAGTGTTAATTTCTTCAGAGTATGTCATTTGGTTGTGCAACTTTTTTTGGTTGAGATGGCCTGGTGTTAAAAAAAAAAAAAAAAAAAAAAAAAAAAAAATAGCTTCTTTCTCCATTGTTCTTGTTGAAAAAAAATGGACTAGTAACTCGTATCACTTACTTTACCCCAGGATTCCTCTGCTGTAGTACCTACAAACACTAAGTACCATAGTTAACCATGTTACTGTAGTCTGGTCTATATTACGAAGTTGAAGTTTGAAATAACAGACAACGTAAACCTCAACAGGTAAACATAGAACACCAAGAAGACTGAAAAGCTTAAAGATGGATTAAAAATGTTGAACTGTTATAGCTGGCCAACATAGTGGCCAGGATTGCTAGTGCAAAAGTTAAGTAAATGAAGCCCAATCGTCTAATGTTAATTACATGCAGTAAAATATGAAGAAAACTGGCACCAGTACTATAAATTAGGAACTAATCAAAATACAAGACAAACACAGAGCTATCTGCTACACAAGTCCAACTTTATACTGTTAGTAAACATGGTTTATAAATTTCTACAACATGTAATTGTAGAAATAGTATGTTTTGTTGTAAAGGTGTGCAGTACTAAAGTAAAATATACCTTCATTACTTAAGTTTGAATGTAGAATTTTCAGTTATTTTCTGTGTACTCTTTCACAAGTTTTCAGCAATGACATAACGTAATACATGACTATAAAGCAGTGTGTGGCAAATTGATTATTCGATATTCTTGTTTTCGGCATTTACCACGTTTGAAAATGACAGTTCAGTATTTCCTTGTTGAGATTTACGTTGTCTGTTATTTCAAACCTCGACTTCATAATATAGACCTGCTGTAGTCCATTCAGTAGGTAGTGGAGAGCCACTTCTCTCACTTCTGGGAGAGTAAACGTGAAAGCTTTCCCTCTTGTGCCCAAAGGTTTGTGCCTATCCCTGGGGAAGCAACTACTGCCATAAGTAATGTGGCCGGCCTCATTTTTTTTTCCATGCCAAAAAAATGGAAAACCAGGCATGTATTTACTCTTATTCAAGTTCTTGTAGACAGAAGTTTACTCAGTCTGGTTCAGAGCTTAATTTAGGTTCTTGATCCTTATTTTATGGTAAAAGAGGGGGATCTTCTCTCTTCCTGAAGAGATTCTGAGCAGGAAGATGCAGGAATGAATTGAGGGTTCCTTCGTCTGAGTCCCGTTTCAGACTCTAAGGAGAGCTAAATTTATGATAGTCTGTCTCTGTCTCATAGAATGTGCCAGTGTTTTCAGTGGGAGTAGACTGAGGTTTCTCAGTCCCTCAAAAAATGCAAGTTGCAGAAGGTTTTTCTAGATCCTACTCATTGTCCCTGTTCTGACTGCTTTAGAGGATGTCTGCAATTTGCCTGTTTGTAAGCCAGCTGCCTCTAAGGCAGGTAAGATGTATAAAATTCCACAATCTTTTACAGTTTTGTACACTATTCCCAAACCTGACACAGGAGCTCTAGCCTTAGTTGATCTCACTACTACCAAACGCTTAATGTGATGTCCTATCTCACCTTTCTGCACTGGTTGGAATCTGAACTGATCCTTGGTTCTGACTCTGCACCTTTCTAAAGCGGTCTTCTAGCTTGTGGCTGTTACCTCATCACATGATGTTCTCGGGAATTTCCCAGATCTCATTTGCCGCTAAACAGATCAGGTGCTTCACACTGGCTCTGGCTGAGATTTCTGTATATTGTATTTACTGTTTTAAAAATTAGTGGATTTTTCCTCTACGTTATTTGGTATAGTTTAGTATAGCTAAATTAGTTTAGGCTTAACTTAGGTTGTTCGTTTATTTTTGTTTGAGTGTTGGCTGTCATTTTTCTCTAGATATATACACCCTATCCTGTTTTTCTTAGGCTCGTTTGAGGTGTTGGTGTTCTGTATACTTGAATAATGTAGGTAGTGTGTGTTCTGTTTAAGAAAGCTCTCTTAGAGTGTTGCCTGAGCTCAACTTAGGGTTTTTTTCCCCCTTTTTTCTGTGTGACTTAGTCCTGTTATTTACATTGGTTGACCAACTGTCCCTTTTGGTTGACTACTGTACCACCCAAACAACCCATTTAAGTTGGAGTTTTTTTCTATAGTGTGCTTTTATGTTTTCCACTTGGCAAGTTTCAAAAAAAGTTACCTTTTTGGTGCTTTTTTCTATCCGGTAAGCTTGTTTTAGGGAGATGGCTGCTTGGTTCATTTAGAGGGCCTCCCCTTAGTGTATCTAGATGTATAGTGATTGTTGATTGGATTAAGATGTCAAAGCAGACCAAAGAAACTAAACCCCCTGGGTTCAAAAAATTTTCTAAATGTAGTCAAAAGTTGTCCATGACTGACTGTCATACTGTGTGTATACTGCCTTGGAGCAGTACACCTACAGGAATCTTATGCGATTAGTCATTCATTTAGTTCTAGGATTCTTCTTGAAAGGAAGAACAAGTTAATTCTAAGAGGGTTGTTGACTACCTTCTCAGAAGCCTTGGGAGAAGGTCAGAGTCCTGCAAAACAGACCTCTTCCCCTTCAGTATCTGCTGGAACATCTGAAAAATGAGGAAAGATCTTCTGCTTCAGAATCTCACTCTGAGCCTACAAAGAAAATTTCCTCTTCAGGCCCAAGAAACCTGCCACCTTAGCTCCTTCAGTGTCGAAACTGTTGGTGTTTCAACTCTGAGCCGGTCCCAAGTGCTGGAACCGGTTTCTCAAACTTTGGAAGTTGACTCTAGAGGGGGCCCTTGGGCTTTAAAACTTGGAGTTACTATGGCAACTGAAAACAAATGCATTTGCCTATCTAGGACTGAATGTTGCTCACTGAAATGTCCTGAAATTGAAAGCTTTATGGAGATGAAAAACATATTCTTACATTTTTTTTTTACTTTTGTTACATATTATATAAACATGTTGCATATATGTATAGGTTTGAATTTATACATAATTTTTTTACTTTATTTTATAAATGCGAGTGGGAGGGGTTATGTCATTGCTTTTTCATTACTATTTAAACTGCATAGTGTTTTTACAATGTGTCTGAAGTTCCTTTATTTCAGCTGGATGAAAGTGCTTACATTAAAAAACTTAAGTAATTTATTGTTGAAAAGGAGTGGTTTATCTTCTGAATAATTTTCCTGTTTTTGAGTCTTCAGTTTTTAACAGTTTGGTTGTATGTGTGTATAATATATATGTATGTATGAATAGGTCTACAAATTTTCATAACTTGTAGATGTTCTTCGTGTTTCACTGTTATCACATTTGGGTTATCTGCCTGCAGGTAGCCCTCAGCAGGCCTGAATACCATAGTCTTGGATTCCCGCGTCGGATGCTGTCTCTCTTTCCATTATGTTAGGTTGTCAGGGGTATAAAACATGCAACCGGCACCATTACATCAGTCTTTCTTGCCATGCGGTGCCCGAAGCAGAAGCCGCTTGAAAAGGAGCCACTTTTGTGAAACGCAGAGAGAAGAAAAGGAGCCACTTTTGTGATTTTTAAGTATTTTCTTCTGATTTTTTTGTTAAGTTTTACTGCTTTTCCACCTACTTTTTGGCATTTTCCGGCTTGCTAAAGTTTATATCTGTAACAGTAACAGTACTTGGAACACATCTAGAGCCTGTTTACTGCATTTCCTGTGTTGCACTTGATTTAAAATAGTTTTTTTCTCAAACTGCATTTTACCTGATTTTGGCCTAGCACTCAAGTGTGGGCTCATTTATTGCACTGTTGTGATTATTTTGCTGCTTGTGTATCTCTGCTACCTTTAAACTACAACAAAGAAAAAAAAAAAAAAAAATCTTGCTTTTTTCTCACTTTCTGAAACTTAAAGTTCGGTTACAGGTTTGCTGTTCTGAACTGTTTGGAAGTTTCTAGAAGGCCAGTGCTTGCTTGGGCTAAAGGGAAGTCTGTGTTCACCAGTGGGAGTGGTTAACACTGAACAGCCTGCCTGTCCCTCTAGGAGTGGTTACTACCTAGAAGCTGTAGTTTTATTGGCCGTTTTGGGTCAATTCTAGATCTCTCTCTCACTCCCTCTTAAAACCCTACAACTCTTTTTGCACAGTTTTGCGCACTGCGCAGCGTCTGACAGCGCTGCCTAAACAGGTTTAAACTATTCAAGGCTCCACAAAGCCTGCTCTTCACTTTTTCCCTTAGGAACTGTTCAAACTCTCAAAGTAATCACTCTATTCTCTTTCTAAAGCCCTGCACTTGCTCAGCTCTTATAAGGAAACACGAACTAACTAAAGCACTACACCCTCCTTGACTTTTCATAAGTATTAGGCTCCCGATTGGTCCTTCCTGATAAAGTGAAAAATCAGTTCCCTTCCCTAATCTGATCAGTAAAAAACCACTTCCCTATACTAATCTGGTATGTCCAAGGGTCAGTTTCAAGGTTACTCTCCAGTCCAGCTGGTGAATCTGGGAATTTTGAGGCAATGTTACAATTGCCTTATGTACACAGACAACCCTCTCCTCCTTCCAACAAACTCTAATACATGTGAGAGATGCAGTTACACAGCCAAACTGGAGGCAGAGCTGTCTCAACCCAAGACTGGCACAGTCAGTCAGGAGGAAAAGGTAACCACCCACACCACAAATCCAGTCTCACACAGACCTATTGCATCTGCATACCCAACACATACACACAAAAACATACTTAGAGGCTCTAAATAAAAATCTGCCTAACAGCAAAGACCTCCTAAGCAGATATCCAAGCAACAGCCACCCGTCAACAATACCCACAAATCACATATCTCACAAAATCGGTGTGCCTCAGTCGCAGCCCTTAAGGCCAAACAACACACCAAATACACTTGTTATAGGGGACTCCATTGTCTGGCACACTGACGTCCCGCTCGCCAGACTGAACAGAGAAGGTCACTGTAAGCTACCTGTCGGGTGCCAGGATCTGCCACATAACGCAAGCACTCAGGTCACTCCAAAGCAAGTAAAGTTTGACTCAGTCATTGTCCATGCTGGTGTGAATGACCTGAGACGTACCTCCCTGGACTACATGAAAAGAGACAGGAGCTCTGACCATGTAGCCCAGGCTGGTATGACCCTGACCTTGAGTAGCATCTTGCCCTCACCAAGAATGATGCCACAGTATAAAGACAAAATGATCAGTTTCAACAATTGGTTAAAGTATTGGTGTCAAAGGGGATCCAGTGTCTGTTAGCCTGGATTGACATGCTCGACAAGCCACGTTGCTTTGCTAGGGATGGCTTGCACCTGTCACCCTTAGGCTTTCGTATACTGGCCAAGGCTCTTGCCAACCCCATAGTGCCTTTTTTAGGCAAGGCTCAAAGGACAAACCCACCTCCATAGACAACCCAAGGATAAAAAAACTAAAGGTAATGCTACTCAATGCCAGAATCTAAACCCTCAAGATGCACGCACTCGAGGCTGTCTTCAGTATGGAGAAAATCGATGTCTGTGCAGTAACAGAAACCTGGTTCAAGGCTCCTGAGAGCACCCCAGCACTACCAAGTTATAACTCGTACCATGCGTTTCAGCCCCAAAACTCGGACCGAAGCACAAAAGGAGGGGGAGTATCTATATTCATCAAAGATACCTACACCTCCAGGTTAGTGGCCCTGCATGAAGCATCGGAAACCATCCATGTGCAACTAACAGCAGGAAAAACTGCCTTTCAGTTTGTAGCCTGCTACAGAACACCCTCTTTATTAAAGGAGCCCCCCTTGGCATTCCTGAGAACACTGGAAAATATGAAGGTCTCTCCAAACACTGTCATTAGGTGACTTCAACTACCCAAACATTGACTGGGAAAACTACTCAAGCCCAAACACCCTCGCCCAATGGTTCCTTGAATTTATAAACTCTTAACGCAATGGAACAACTGGTCACCACTCCCACAAGAGGGAACAACATATTGGACCTGGTCATCACCAACATGGGGACTCTGTTCCGCACCAGAGGTAAACCCCTCATTGGTAAGATCAGACCATAAACAAATTTCCCTGGACATCCATATCCTGTCCCCACCCCCAGCCAGGGAAATCACTGTAAAGAATTTCTCAAAAGCCAACTTTGCACTCCTCAAGACTGAGGTGGAATCTTTCAAAGCCCCTGGGCCAGAGGATAATACAACCCAATCTGCAGAATCCTTTGCAAATGCATTCTATGAGCACCTGCAGGAATGCATGGATCGTGCTATCCCAAATTAAACCAAGACTCACTCCTCCAAAAACAGGAGACCGGTCTGGTGGACTCCGGCCATAAATAAGCTATACAACAGAAGGAGGAAGTTACTACATGACGGAACAAAATCCCAAAAAGGGAAGGCATCTCTGATCAGTATTAGCAAGAAACTTCGATCCCTCATAAAATCATCAAAGGCCAGTTTCGAAAGAAAAATTGCCCTAGACGCTAAAGATAATCACAAGGCCTTCTTTAATTATGTCAGGAACATGGGCGGAAACTCCCAGATATGCTCTGAATTGTTGCATAATGGTACAGAATATACAGAACCTACAGACATAGCCAACATCCTGGCAGACAGATTCAGTGCAAACTCCCCCCCCCCCCCCCAAAGGAGCAAATGCCTATCCCAACTGAATGTAACCTCCCTGACATCACAGATGCACAGGTGAAAGCTGCCCTCTCCAAAGCACCGTTTCATATGTTAAAGTACCAGCAGCATATTATGGGACTACTTAAACAGAAAATGATTCCTGACTTGTGTTGACACTAAATTACAGGATTTAATGCATTCTGCATAACAAGTTGATAAACCTACTTTGCAATGTGGTTTTAACTCTTTAGAAGCATCTTGCAGGGCTGCTGTCACTGGGTCTGTACTTGGACATGCTTGGCATAATTAGCAAAACTTGCCAGATCATGTTAAAGCTAAATTACTGGATGTTCCCTTAAACCAATACTGTCTGTTTGGCAACAAAGCAGAAGTCCTCAAAAGGATGGAGGAAAAAGCTAAATCTATGCTAACTGTTAAAGATTTCCTACAAGTACAGCCTCCCAGATTTATTAGGCATTGGCCTTCAAAGAATTGGTCCTTTCCAGTCTCTTCCAGGCCTTCAGTCCAAACCCGGGAGCAGCAGACCACCCAGGTTACAGTCTCGGGCTGTGCACAGGCCTAAGTAGTGGGGGGCTCCCACTTCCAAAGCAGGGAGTAGAGTCACGCCCCTACAGAAAAATGGCGCAATGACTTACCTTAGCCCTTCCAAGCCTTGCTCCCTTAGGAGGAAAACTCGCCTTGCATGCAAAAACCTGGGAACTTCTTAACCAGGACAAATGGGTTTTAAATGTTTCCCAAGGATAGATTCCACTTCCACACACTACCAACCCCAAACGGTTGGCCAGACCTACCCCCAAATCAGTGGGCAGAGGTCCAACAGCAGGTTCTCTTTCTTCTAAGTAATCCGGGCTATTCAACCTGCGTCAGCAGAACAAAGGGGACAAGGGTTTTATTAAAGACTTTTCCTGGTACCCAGGAAAGACGGCTCCTGGCGTCCTATCCTGGTCCTTTCTATTCTAAACACCTACCTGGTAATCCCAAAATGCAAAATGCCAACACCTCAACAGCTGCTTCCTATGCTAGGCAAAGATGCCTGGTAGCCTTAGACAAGCGCTTAACTTCACATTCCAATAAGGTAATCTTGCAGGAAATGCCTATGCTTCAGGGCAGGCTACATGCACCATCAGTTCTCTGCACTTCCGTTTGGGTCATTTACTGCGCCCAGGGTTTTCACAAAGTGTCTAGCTCCAGGCATTGCATTTTGCAGGCAGAGAAAGTCAAATATACCCATACTTGGATGATTGGCTGATTCAGGCAGAAAGCCAGGATTTGCTATTAAGACATCTGGCATTCGTGAAGAAACTTCTAACCTCACTGGGGTACACCGTAAACAAAAAGAAATCTCACCTAGCACCATGCCAACAGATTGTATTCCTGAGAGCAAGCTTGAACACAACTTCCCAGATGGCTTTACTCACTCCAGAGAAAAAAGTTTATTTGACAACCTGCTTCAAACATTTGGCCACAAAGCCCCGGCCATCTGCAAGGAAAACTGTCAACCTTGGGGTTCATGGCCACTTGCATTCTACTAATTCCATATGCAAGACTGCATACGAGGAAACTAGAATGGTATCTAAAAAGCCTATGGAGTCAACATTCTCAGGACCTGGAATCAATGATTCCCATTATTCCTTGTATAAAGACAGAGTTCCTTTGGTGGGCAGAGGCCTGCTTCCACAACAAGGGGGCACCCTTTCACTCTACCTCCTACTGCCCAGACCCTCAGACTCATCAGACTATGCATGGGAGGCTCACTTTGCAGGGCAGTGCATTCAGGGCAAATAGAACCAGAGACAGATGCACCTGCATACCTACCAAAAAGAAATGTTAGCTGTACAGAATTCCCTGACAGCCTTCAAAGACCACATCCTTCCAGGGCAATTATTGGTAGAGAGAGAGCACCACAGTTGTGTTACATAAACAAGCGGAGTGGAGCCCACTCTTACCCTCTGCAGGCTAGCCATGGCTCTGTGGAACACAGCTTTGAGCTACCAAGTGCACCTACAAGCTCAGTTCCTGCCAGGTGATCTAAATTCACTGGCAGACTACCTAAGCAGAAATCCCATGGACCCACACGAATGGAAACTGGAACCAAAAATATTCAACTTATTGAACAAATGGAGGACTCTAGAAGTAGACCTGTTTGCCTCCCCTCAGAACTACCAATTGGACAAATTCTTTACAAGGACTTCCACAGTCAAGCTTGGAAAGTGGGTGCCCTCTTCTTTACCTGGGAAAGCCTCTGTTTATGCCCCCCCCCCCGCCTCTCCTCTCGAAGGTTCTGCTAAAGATCAAACAGGACAAGCCAAGGACAGTACTGATTGGCTCTGCCAGCACTGGTACCCCCTCTTGCGTGGTATGAACAACCATTCTGTTTTGCTTAAGGTAGCATCTGAATCTAATCAACCAGGTCAATAACCTTCTGATTTTATTCCCAAATTTTTCAAACAAGGGAGAGAACATGCTCCATCTTTTTGGATGTACATAAAAGTGAAGTAGTTTAGAACCAAAGATTTTCAGAAGACAAATGTATATCCTGCTCACGCAACAGATTGGGCAAGTCTGTTTCTAAAGTTAAACTGGCCAAATGGTTAACTGATAGTGTGTGGGTGTGTGTAGAGTTTTTGTCTAGTAATAGTGGGTTGCTCTTGCCTTCAGCCTTCTAGAGCTCATACCACAAGGTTTATGGCTGTATCCTCAGCCTTTTGTTCAAGAGCTTCCACAGATGACATTTCTGCAGCTGCCACGTGGTCCAATGCTTGTACCTTTATTCATTACAAATTGCATTGTGCTTCTAGGAACACATCTGCTTTTGGTTCCCCAGTACTCCGAAATATCCTACAAGGACCACCCATGGTTCATCCCCGTGGTTCTTCTAGCTGGGGATGCTGTCTTATCAGTTGAGGAATGAATGAAAACCTCCGATAGTTGAGTACTAGGCTAACTGCCCATGTGGGTCATTTTAAATCTGGCCAACCTCTCTTGGTGAGGATCAAACCTTGTACTCCTCTCTGAGGTGAACACCTTTTTAACCATTGTGCCAAATTTTACCCCATAACGTTGCATCCGTTTTCCATTTTCATTCTTCCTCAATTTCCCACTCTCCTTAATCCTTTCCTTCTTTCCTGGAGAGACCTGTAGGTATTTTTTTGGTAACTGTTCCTTGTTTCAGATCCAGCTTTTTTCCCTTTGATTTAACATTTTCATTCCTTCAGCAGTTGGCCTTGCATCAGAGACTTTGATCTGCCTCTGCTAACTCTTCCAGATCATTGGCTCTTATAACTTTCAAGCGCCTCCCTTTACCCATAATCCCCCACCAACCTAACTTCCCTCAGATTTCATTTACCCCATTGGGTATCTGACTAGTAACTTGAGTGGTTTTTGGTTTAATGTTTGGATTTGATCCTCAAATAGTATGGTTACTGAAACTTCATTATTTTGCTTTCTCCCACAATTTGCTGTTGATGGCATACTTACTTTTTTTAGTACCAAGTTACTACTTTTGGTACTTTGATTACAATTGCGGATATTCTTTTGTACTACAAGTACTTTGTCCTACCATTGCTGGTAGTTTCTCCTTTCTATCCCTTTTCTTTCTCTTTGTATAAAAAAGCTTGATTATACTTGGGTAATTTTTGTTGCTGCTTGGTGTTTGTCAAGAACTTGCATCTGCAGTATGGTGGTTGCACTTAAAAGATACGAAAGCAATGCTGTCGGTTTAAAAAGGACATTTCATGTGGGCATGAGATCTCACATTATGATGCCCACAGGGAATGTTTGGGTCTAGCCCACTTTAATATAAATCCTTATTTGTTGTGGTTTTAATTCTAGCGCCTTTATTTCTTGTGAGAACAAGTAATTTCTCTGGTGTCTCTAGCTCTCTAAATCTTCCTCCTCATGGGTTTGGGCTAAAACCCCTTTTAACAAGTCAGAAACTCCTTGGACCAGATTACCAATACAGCAAGCAGGGGTGCAGCAGTACTGGATCTTGTCTTCACTAATGTGGAAGAGTGCTGCACCCCCCCCCCCCAAGTGTAATGTCTTCCCTGATGAGGTCAGACCACAAAATGTCTCCTTTTGAAGTGCAAGTAAAACTGGACTACCAATTATCCCTGGAATTTTTCAGAAACTATTGTAAGGGTAACTTCCTGCTGTTAAGTTGTAACCTGGCAAAATTTCAAGTTCCCATAAAATTTGAGAACATGTCTGCCTGTTCAGAACTGTTAACACAAACCCTATACAAGCCCGTTAATAGCTGCAGAGAGGCAGCTGTACCTATCAGGAGGTTAGGAACTATAACAAAAAACAAGCCAGCCTGGTGGAATCACAAAATCAATAGACCATAACAGGAGGAAGAAAATCCATGGGGAAAAAGTAGGGGATGCAGCACCCAGAAGGTAAAGGCACTCATCAAACTAAACATCTCTGAACATAGTCTACGAAAGCCAAATTTGACCTCCCAGACTGAAGACAACCATAAGGCATTCTTTAGCGATGTCCACGACTTCAAAGGCAATACACAGTTGGGTGCTGAGAGTATTTTTAAGGAAGCCATCTGTACCGAGCCAGATGATGTACCAAACCTACTGGCCGACAAATTCAGCTCTGACTTTACCACTCCCCCTCCCCCAGTCTTCCTCAGGAAAATACCCTCAAATAGAACTCCCCCTGCTATAATTAGGGAACAGTTCCTTAATACTCTCTCTACGGGCAAGAATACATCAGTGGGTCCAGGCAATATCCCAATACGTTTTCTTAAATAGTATGAAACATGACCTGTTAGGTTGCCTGGAATTGGTATTTAACTGTAGTCTCCGAGCATGCTTTGTGCTTCATGAGTGGAGAGCCGTGACGGTCATCCTTGTACAAAAGGTGGACCATCTCAGACCCTGGAAACTATAGACCCACAACTCTTGCTGGGCCTGTATGTAATGCCATGGAAAGAATCATAGTGGAATTAAATACCCTAAAACTCCAGGCAATGAACCCAACCCATTTTGGTATCAAGGGCAGGTCATGCCTACTTAACCTAGTGGACTACTTTGTCACAAAAACAATGGATGAGGGAAAAATGGTTCACAGTACCTACCTTGACCTGGCCAAGGCATTTGACACAGTACTGCACTTGGGCATTGTTCTCTGGAGGTTGTGTACAAACTGTGTCAGCCAACTGGCTCACACAGGATCCAGGAAGTTGCAATTGGGGGAGTCCACCTCTGCAAAGAGCCTAGTCGCAAGTGGAGTCTCTCAGGGATCAGTCCTTGGACTGCTTTTTGATATTTACTTCTGTGAAGCCAAGACCAATGTCAATAGTGTCTGGCTGACAGTTTGCAGGTGACAAATTAGTTCTTTGATTCCCACACACACACAAATGTTCCACAGGAAGGGCTGACGTAGACAAGTGGTGTCAGCAGAACTATGGACTAACAATAAATGCCAAGAAATGCATAGTGCTATCTTTCAGGAAGTTGTACACCCTCTATAACAATCATGACAACCCGCCCCTTAGAGTTGGCCCAGTAGTCAGGGACTTGGAGACGCACAGTAGTCTATCCTTTGACTATTGTGTGTTTATAGTAGTGAGGAAATCATTCTATGTTGGGAAACTTGTGAAGGTGTGGCTTCTAGGACCAAGGAATTCTTTCTTCCACTGTGTTCGGCATTCATTAGACCTATCATCGACTATAGTGCCCCCTTTGGTATGTACCTAACTAGCCATATCCAACAATTGGGATGGCCATTGAGGTCCCTTAGAAAAAGAATACAGGGCGCAAGTAAAATGACCTATGCAGACTGCCTCAGAGCCCTATCCCAATATTCTGTCTCTTACAGGCTATTGAGGGGAGATGCCTGGCATGCATTGTATGCTCTGATCCCATTCTGGATCGCCAGCTTATCCCCAAGACAGCACCAGATTGACCCATTCTAAAAACTTAAACTTTCCAGTAGGTCCTATTTATATCACAGGCATAGATGGGTGTCCATTTCTCTTTCCCTGCTCCAAGGCAGTTGGTTACCAGACTCTTTGGACTTTGCTTGTGGAGAAGTTTCAGGATGAATAGAAGTGCAGTTTGTGTATGACATCAAGGACAGAAATAAACATGTAAATATCACAGATGCTTGCTGCGATCAAGGCACTGAACTCTGTGAACCGTCTTTGGCCCTTGGGACCTTTTAAAGTTGCTGCAGACATTACCACAGGCATGTGGTTCATCGGCAAGGGAGAAGCAGGTCCTTACCTCCTTTGTAAACTAGCCATGTTAGTTTGGGGTATAGCTTCACAGATCTCTACAGGCATGCTACTTTTTCAGAGCAAGGCTGTGTGGCAAACAGCAGGATCAGGACAGTTCTTCACGAATGGAAACTTGATCGGGGGTCTTCAGTATTAGATCCATCTGTGGGGAGTTCAAGTTGGATCTCTCTTCCTCCTGTCTGACCAATCGGCTGGCAAAATTTTGTTCCATGACTCGTGAAAAAGCTTGGAAGATGGATACCTTTTTCCTTGGACAGGAATGTTCCTTTGTATGCTTTTCTACTACCAATCAGGGTAGTTCTGAAGACTCCCTCAAGATCATTGTGGTGACTCCCTTCTGGCCAAGGCAGCAGTTCTCTCATTTGGAAATGACCAAGGGCAATTACCACAAGCTTCCTCACTAACTGGATTTACTGACACAAGGACAGTGTTTGAAACCTGACAAAGTATCCTCATTTGACTGCTTTGGACGATATAGCCTCAATTCCTTGGGTACACTTTTTTTTTTTTCTAAGGATGTGTAGCCGGTACTAGTGGAGGCAATGTCTGCCACTAAAAAATTGTACACTAGCAAATGGAAAAGGTTTTCTAGCTGCCAACAGAAGTGTGCCCCTTCAGCTATAGTTTTTTTTTTCTCCAGTTTGTGTTTGTGAGAGTTACAAATCTGTAGCCTTTGTTATTCCTCTGTCAAGGTTTATTTATAGACAGTTTCAGCATTTATTCCCATGGATCCCATCCTACTCTGTAGGTGCATTTTCATGTTAAAATGCTCTTAATGAGTTTAGCATAGGAGGCCTTTAAGAAAACAGATTGACCTTCCTTAGGATATTACTTATATTGGAGAAGCTAACACTTGCTGTGTTTGGGACAACTGCTAGTTAGCCAGATTAGCTCTTAACATGGGAAATGGTTTTAATGATTACCCTTCTTGCTGAGGTTGGAGTGAGTTGCAAGCAAATATGGTGAGTCAACCCTATCTCTGTTTCCATAGGGACAGGGTTTCTTTGAGAACTGATCTATTTTTTTTTTTTTTTTTTTTTTTTGCCTGAAGTGGTATCAGGAGTTAACTTTAAGCCAAACTCTCCCCTCAGTTTGGAGGTTCAGGAAAGAAAACCAGGAGCTTGAAAGAGCATACTGTCATGGATGTCTGCAGACCATTCTGGTACTATTTTTACTAAACTAAATCTTTCAGACCTTTGTATCTGTTGCCCCTTCTTAATTCACAAGAAACCTGTCAACAGACTATTTCCAAATGGTTGTCAGACTGTTACTCATACTTGACATAAAGCTGTTCCAGACTGGGTCGAAGTCCACTCTGCCAGGGTCTTGGTTTCATTTTTTGAGTTCTGGAAAGGGTTGGGTTCTAGAAACTGCTACTTCGTGCTCTGTACGTGCTTTTAAAAGGACTGCAAGATTGCATTCCTTCTGTGGGTCCAGGTCAAGCTTTGCTAGGATTATTCTCCAGGGGCTCTGGACTTTTTTTTTTAATACTTCCCAAATGCTGGCTGTGGTAATCTAAGCATATAGGTAGAGCTACTGCTGCAGTGATTACTGTGATTAACTTAATGTAGTTCTTAACATAATAGTACATGTTTGAGTGATCACTGCTGCAGTAGCCATATCTTCTCTCCATCCCCTTGTTCTTTTTTATGCTATGATGTGGACATTTTATTTTTTGGTAGCACTGGCAAGAAATCACTGAAGAGCTTCACATAAAAACTCAGCCGAGCTTGGGCTGCATGGTGGTTTGGATGAGTGGAAGGTGCCATGATGCTTTGGAAGGCGGCTGTATCCTTGACGGTGTAAGTAATCCATATATAATGCTATTGTAACTGATCATTTGAACCACTGCTATTCAGCTTGGACATTTATACCAGTTTTCTTTGTTAATCTTGATGCTGTAAATGTCCGGGTAATCCCTTTCCCTTTCCCTTTCTGATAATGGGAAAGCCTTAGTCTTTTTTTTTTTTTGGGGGGGGGGGTGCATACTTCTGCAACACTTATTTTTAGAATTCTCAGCTGTCCAGCTCTTGCGTTATAATTCATGTTTGTCCCTTTAGAACATGAGGTACTTTCTGGCATTTTTTTACTCCTGATGAAAAAAAATTGAAACCCGATTGCTTCTCTCGCAAATGGCTATCCACTCATTGAAGTGTGCTCATTGATGCCACTTCTAGGACTGCTGCCCGGAACTATTAGGGTATGCTGTGACTCCCCTGCACAGCCCCGTAAACAAGCCTCAATATTCACCACTGGCAGCAGTACACACTGGAAGGATAAGTACACGCACACAAGTGCAGTTTCCCTTAAGAGCATGCAGAGATCATGGTCAGTCTGGGGCTGGTTTCTCCCTCTTCAGATCCTCAGTAAGACTCTCTACTGCCACAGTTATAGGGTTGAGATCGCAGCTGAGTGGCCAAACCAATATCCCCAGTACCTTCTGTCCATCCAGTGTGTGACCCTTCCCAAGTAGCTGATACCAACACACTTGGAGATTTGATTTTTATATATAAACAGACACCTGGGGAAGGCTGGCACATGTTTACTAGCTATGCCCTCTTCTGCCCAAACTATAAGGTAGCTCAGGCTGCCACTAACCAACTCTTTATCAGCTACTTGAAGGCCCTATAAAGGGTGTCCAATCTTAGTGTAATGTTACAATTTAAATAGTCTGACCAAGAGCAAGGCTGTTTAGGAGTAGCCTGTACAGTGTCACCAAATATGCAGGTATTAACAGACCAGACACAATTAAAAGTTTTAAATATACTTAATTAAAAAAGAACAAGGCAATACTCTAATCAGTTACATCAGATTTCAAAATCACAGGAAATATTTAAAACATTGCAGGACAGTCTCAAAAAAACCCTCTAAGCTACACTTTACTATATTCCTATCTGAATGTAAAAGAAGTTACTATGCCCTGGAAACCTAAAGCAGGGCGAGTGCAGATGTGGTGGTGATTGGATATTCTTGTTGGGTCAAAGATGGAATGCATAGTCTCTGACAAGAGTTCTTAAATGACTATCAAATATTACTGCTGGGTTAGCTTGGATGATACCACTGTCACCTGACTTCAGTTCCCAAGCTAAACCCCTTTAGTCAGAACCTAACAGAATTTAGCATTGCTGTGAAAAATACATAATTAGATCTTTGCAGATCCTGGAAGTCGTAACACAAATACGTCTCCATCTTAAACCTAGTGATTGGTTCTCTTTCAAGACGGTGCAAAAAACTTCGAGCTCCAGATGTCTGCTACCGCACTGGAGACTGAGAACATTTGTTTTTGGCCCAACAATTATAAAAAAAAAATTGTAACTATTTTCTTGAAGTTTTGCAAGTTAATCTGTTTTTAGTTCCTACTGTTAAAACGTATACATTCAGACAATTGCCATAGTTTGTATACATTTCTTCTCTCTTCCAGCAGGGCATGCTGAGGTTAAGTTCTTTAAGCTCAGTACTGTATACAAACTTCCGTATAAAGTGCATCAGCAGTCACAAATGACATAGGGTTATTTACAAAATTCCCAATGTGTTGGCAGTGTGACATATGTGACTAAGCAAGGCCTTCCAGTATCTTCCTTAGTATGTTTAAAGGTGAAATTTTGAGTTCAGTCACATGTTTTGGACCAGCTGCTGCAGAGGTCTTCTAAGTGCAGTGAGAGAGGTTTTTAAGCACCTAGAAAAACTTAACCCTTAACCCTTCCCACATATCTGCCAGAAACTGTCACTCAGCGGCTGCTGACTAACAGGATGATATGTGATACTTCCTTAACTAGGAAAAGGTTTTTATTCAAGAATATTAGCTTTTGTTGCCAAAAAACAAATTATGGTGACAAGTTAAGCATCTTGCCTTCCTAAAGTTTTGGATGGTGTCAAAGTTCAGAATGTTCCATTTCAGCTTGTTACCTTAGTTCCCATTTGAGTTTTTTGGTGACCTTTTTAATGCTGGTATACTTGTACATCCAGGCTTGACACATTTTAGTGCTATCCAAGCACGCGCAACGTTATCAGTTCTTAGCATTACTCTTTGGTCTGTTTGTGTGAATTACTGTGTACTGCGAGGTATTCACATTTTCATTCAGGTGAATTAAACTTTTTTTGCAGTCTTTTTCAAAGAGATACATCTCTCTTGTGATATATTACACATACTGCGTTTCCAGACAAATGTGGGAATGTCTTATTTAAGTCCTTCACTCATTATTGTTTTCTTGAGAGTTCTGCTGGATCCCTTAAGAGCTTTTCTTCCATAAGAATAAATGGAGCTGTATCTATCCTGAGTTTTTCCACTCTGACTTAAGTCTGCCTGTGAACTACTCTGGATTCTAGGCATCCAACGTCTGATTCTCATGATTTTCTCTGGCAAGATTCCATATGAAACAATTCGGTGATCTCTCAAATCTGTATGGTGCCAGAATCCAAGAACAACTGCTCTTCTATTCCAGATTCCAGTTTGGGGGGGTTGTGAAAAGGGAGATTCTTTAGTGGAAATGGCAGTTTTTCGAAACTGCTTTCATTTTTCATTTAGCTCTAGCACGGTCTAAAATAGATGCCTTAGACTTTGCTTATGGAGAAGTGTCTGGTGATAAAAATGCAGAGTCTTTGGAGGGGGGGGGGGGTGATCAAAACAAACCAGAGAGCTGTTTGCACTTGCAGTCAAGTATTCCTTAATTTATTCTAAATTTATTTTTTTGTTTACTGTGAAAATCTGACTGAGCCAAAAATGTCCCATTTTCAGAGGAGGGCTGGGGGGGAAGTTCCGTTAACAAAAAAATTATCAAGAGTAATACATTATTTACACGTGGCAGCATAGTTGTAAAATTAAGCAGTACATATGAACCATTTTGGCATTAGTAGTACATAGTATAAAATAAGCATAGGTGAGGTGAAATTAATGCATATTTTAAACAAGAATGATAAAGTATGAAATGGGTAGTGATTGAAAGACTAGAGGACTTTACATTGAGAAATTATAATGAGCAGTGCGAGTTGAAGTAGAAGCATAAGCATGCTTTTGAGTAATACTATTGAAAAGTAGTAAGACTGGTTAAAAGGGAAGACTGGAAAGGGGAGGGAGATAATATGGAGAGGGGAAGATAGAGTAGTACTGCTGTACAGTCTAGTAATAGACTGGATTGAAAAGGGGAATGGTAAGCGAAAATGGGATAAAAGGGGGGGGGGGGGTTGAAGGATTGTTCATCCAGGAACTAGTACAGGAGCTGAGCTAGTTTGTTCATTTAGCAGTAGTTTTAACTTGGAAATGGTGATGGTAATTTGTTTGTGGTATGGAGTTACATATTAGATAGTTTGATAATGGGAACCCCGTAGTTTGATTTTGTCACATGTAGAACAACTTTGGTAGATGTTGGAGATCTTCTGCTACAGTAAGGATGAATTGGGTCCTTCAGAGCAGGGCAGCTAGGATGATGGAAGATAGCCATGTGTGAAAATTAATTGGTTGAAATTATTGTATTGGGTAGTGCATGCCATTTTAGTTGAAGTGCAGTGGTGAGATCTATAAGGGAAGCCTGTGGCAAGTCTTGCTGTTTTGATTTTTATCAGGCTTGACGTTGGTCTGTTGTAAGATTAGTGACTTGGTGAGGGGTATAGAAGGAAGAAAGGGTAAATGAGTTTTGGCTATGGATTTTCTGGTGGTGTCTAAGGGAAGGCTTGACCCTGTAGAGAGTCTAGCTTGATTTCTGTCTTGATAGTTAAAGCTAGGTGTTTATCAAATCTAAGAGGTATTTTTCACTGTCAAGGGAGGCTTTCTGGCTAGTTTGTGGGAGTTCAGAAAAAGGAGGGAGCTGAGCACATGGAGTCATCCTTGTAGCGACTGTGGTCGCATGTGTGATAGCTGATCAGAGGTTTTTTGTTTTGTGTGACAATGATGGAGTAGTGGTTAAAGTGTCAACCCTTGAGTTACAGGTAAGGGGGGGTGGGGAGTTCAACTTGCCACTTTACTGCCTGTTGGTCAGATAGCTGTGGAACCAGTGGAAGGATGTTTGGGAAAGGCTTGAGGCTAGCTCCTTGAACTTTCTGATGGGGGAAATGGTGTTGACTGCTTTTGACATAAACATGGTGCATACAAGGTTGCCAGAATTTATGATATTGAGTTGGTAAAACTGACAAGTGCAGTGGTGGTGCTATGCTAGAGTCTGAAACCGTGCTGGGATGCAAATAGTTTTTTTAGTCAAGTAGCTGAGTGGATGCATGTCTCAAGGATTTTGGCAGTAGGTGGGGAGCATAGCTAAATGTTTTGAGTTTTATCTCAAGTCAAACTGCTGCCCATCTACTTGTCTTTACAGAACCTTAAAATAAGGGAGAAATGTTATGTCATAACTTGGATGTCAACGGACTGCTCTGGTCCTATCTTGACTGAACAGAATATTTCAGAATTTTCATTTTTCTTGTGAGGGTAAGTTAAAAGGACAGCCAATGAGAGCATTTGCAAGTGGTTGTTTCAAGCTGTTAAGTTATATCCACTACGGCAAAACTATTCCAGGCATCGTTAACTCATTGTTACTGGAAGTTTGGCTTCAACTGTGTGGTGTGTTTTATGCAGCAACTTAGTACTCTGTATTTTTTACAAAGCACTTTAGACTAGATTCTTTGAGTGGTCTAAGACGGGCTTTGCCAAGACTATTTTCCCAGGTACTTATGGACCCTCATGTCAGTCATGTTAAACTATGGTGATTTAACCATAAACTTGGGCTACTGCCTTAGTGATCCATATGAAAAATATGGTAAAGTTGTGTATGCCTACTATAGTAAATGTTTGATCACTGCTGCTTCAGCCTCTCCATCCCCTTTTACTTTTGTTTGTGTTTACAGGTCCCTGTCTGGCAAAGAATGCTGCAAAGGGCTTGGTGCCCAAAGTTGGCAATGCCAACTCTGAATTGACAGTTTGGGTGCATGGGAGTTGCCCAGCAGCTTTGAAAGCTGACCTGCTGTATCCGTAGCCAGATAAAACCCATGCAGTCCAGGCTACTGCATCTGCATGTATTTTGTTGGTTGATTTTAAACACCGGTAGGCTCTTTCCTATCTTTCTCCTCCAGTTTCCACCATTTCTTAATTCCCCTGTTTCTTCCATTTGTCCATTTCACACGGACTTCTGACATGTCCTCCACTGATCCTTAACTCCGTTTCTGTTGTAATCTTTTTACATTTCTTACTCCAATTCACTTTCCCATAGCTACATCCATCCGGTTCTGTCACTTTGCTGTATTGCCCTCCAAATCCTGTTTTTTAAGCGCTCTCCAATCCCAAAATTCAGCACACTCCACATGCTCCTCACAGGTTTGAATGCCACACTTTTTTGCATCATATGTACCTTGCATAACTTCTCCTGTATCCATACAGTGATATTTACTTTAACCCCTCCGTGTCTTTCCCTTTAAAATCTGTTATCCTGTGTCCACCTTATTTTTTTTTACATTTTCTTTATCCTTCCAAGCCAAACTCCATGCTTCAGTGCAGTTACACAATCATGGTGGGAGTAGTACATCTCACAACTTGTTATACTGTAGAGCTCTGCGAAGTGTGTTCTTTAACTAATGTACTGTTTTAATGTCAAGGTACTGCAGCCTTGTTCAGATTTTGCATTAACTTTAAGTTTGGTTTATCATACAATGATGCAAGCTTAGTAGTCACATGCTTTAAAGTTACAGGCAGCAAGAAGCTTTATTTTGGCTATATGAAAGGCTTCTCTACAGTGTTAGAATAATATGCTCCTGATAACCATTAAATCTAATTTTGGGAATTTTCTAGATGCTGTTGTTTGGTATGTCATAACTGTAGTGGATGAAAAGCAGCATTGAATACTGAAATTGCTGCACCCAGCAACTTGATGCAGTTCATTTTTGAAAGACTTAAGATATGCAAGCAAATTAAAGCAATGTACAGCAAAGACACCTAGATAGTTCCCAAAGGTGGTAGGAGCAACTCTAATAGTAAAAACCTTGGCAGGTGTATGTAAATATGCAACTAGCATTGGGAACCCTGGTTGAACTACTAAAAGGAGGCAACTGGGGGTTCAGTGCAGAAACTGTTATCAGCATCCAGCAAAGATTGAAGCAAAACTGAATAGGGTTCATTCCTGTTGCATTTCTTTACTCGAAGAAATGCAGAATAGTCAGGATTTGAGCATAATTCATGCCATTATAAAATGCTGTATTTCAGATATTCCACGAAAGATATTGCAGTAAAAAACTTAATATCCTAGCAAAGACCGCAGTTATTTTACACAATGCTTTTTATAGCAAAAATAAGTAAATGTAAAAGCAGTCTTTTCAAGAAAGTTGGAACTGTTGGCCTTTGCTTGCCCGACATATGGGTTACAGATATGATCATTAGATGCAACTCTACCTCATTCTACAGACTTCGATCTAACTCTTGAGCTCCTCCCTCTGCCCATAATGCCCTAGTCCACCCCAATATACCTCAGATATTTGCTGCCATTGCACATGTTCATGGATCCATTCTCACAACACTTGATAGGTGTCTTCATGTGGTTTTTAGCCGTAAGTGTATTTTCCCCTCTAATACATTTTATTCCTCCCTCTAGTCTTTGGGTTTGTTCATCAACTCTGTTTTTACTTTAAAAGCTCAAATACCATTGTTGCTATTTTCTTTCATTCTCCTATTTTTTCCTTCCCTTTTTAACCGGATATTTTCTGCCATAGTTCGTTTTCTGCCTATGCTTCCCTTTAATTTACAAAAAAAAAAAAAAAAAACTTTTCTGTTTGTTAACTTGCTGTTCATTATGGCTAAAAAGCCAACATGTTTTAAGAAATGCACTTCCTGTGGGCACAAAATCCCCCACTAGATGCCCACAGGGAGTGTTTGTTAGAGCAGCACAGCTGGGCATGAACTGCACCATCTGTGCAGAATTTAACTGCAGCTGTCTGACAGGTGTAACAAGCAAGTCCTTAACTGGTTAATTCCACCTTAATCTTCGTTTTCCTCAGGTTCACAAACCCCCAGCAAATCTTCAAAGGCTCCTTGGAGCAAACCAGCAGAAACCTTGGCACAAATGGACAAAAAAAAAAAAAGGTACTGATGTCCAAGCCTTAAGTGCCCAAAACCACATCCACAGCAAATGGAATAACCAAGGAAGGTGAAAGCCACAAACTATAATTTAAGTTTTAATATTCACAGTATACTATAAACTATAGTTATGTCAAGAATCTAAATGGCAATGCTCAGATATGCTCTGAGCTACAACAGAATGTCATTAAATATACTGATCCCAAGGATATTGCCAATATCCTGGCAGATCGATTTTAGTGCCAACTTCACCCCCCCACCACCACCACCTCCTAAAGGGCCCATTTCAATACCAAAAGATTGCCAAATTCTAGTAATCATGGTCACACAGGTAGAAATGATACTCTCCAAAGCAAAAAATACAGCATCCATGGGACCAGATGACATCCTGGGCTGTGTACTAAATGAACTACAAAATGAACTAGCACCTCAACCAAGTGTCATGTTTAATCATAGCCTCACGTCGGGCTTCGTGGTCACTGAGTGGCGCACAGCTACAGTTATCCCACTCCACAAGGGGGGATCCACCTTGGATCCCAGGAACTACTGTCCCGTCAGTCTGACTAGCCTGATCTGCAAGAGCATGGAACGCATTATCACGGGACTTATAAACAGACATTGGCGATCTTCAAACACTGGTCCCTACCCAGTTTGGGTTTGTGAAGGGCCGATCTCGTCTCCTGAATCTGATTGACTTTGAATCAGTTTTCAGAGCTGTGGACGAGGGTAAGGCAGTCCACAGCTTATCTGGACCTAGCCAAGGCCTTCGACACCATCCCCCACTCTGGAATCATAAATTAAGCTGGGCATAAATCCCTGTAACTCAATGGGTTGCCAACTGTCTTAATGACGGAACCTAGACTGTAAAAATAGCAGACTCCAAATCAAGCTCCAGACAAGTAGAGTACCTCAAGGTTCAGTCCTGGGACCACTCTTGTTTGGCATCTACTTACCTGACGTACAGGCCAACACTAAGGGACTCTGGCTAACTAAGTTTGAGGATGACTGCAAGCTGGGAGCCATTATTGAATCCCCAAATGATGTGTATATTCTAAAAAAGGCCTTACAGAAATAGATGCTTGGTGCCGGAGCCATGGGCTCAAGCCTAATGCCAAGAAAAGTATAGATGTGAAGTTAAATCTCGCCATTTATTCTCACTGATGGGTTTGGAGCAGATTCTCTGCTCCGACATGGCCGATAGCAAAGCTCAAGGTTTGCCAGTAGCTTGAGACCAAGCCCCTTATCCCCCAATGTACTGCTGGAATTACCTCAGATCTAGTTTGCCGCGGCAAGAGAGATCTCTGTGATCCAGCTAGCTTGGACCATTTTTGAAAAAAAAAAACAGCAAGACTATTTAAAAAGTTTTTTGCTTAAAAAATATTGTGTATTAGTATTGTCTTTTCAGTATATATAATCTATAGTTTCAATAGTTATAAATAGTTTAAAAGTTAGTGTTTTGTTGGCTTCTTTGTTTGTGTGGGCCTTTAGCCCTATTTGCTCTTATTAATCTTTAATAGGCTTTTTTTCTGTGGGCCTCTTTAGCCTTATATTTGTAATCTCTAGCTACATTGTTATAGATAGTGCCCATATTGGGCTTAGTTGTTTGTGGATCCTTACAAGTGAAAGGGCTTTACTGTTTTACCTTTGCAGTTTACTCTGTTTTATTTAAATGTCTGAGGAGAAATCCCATCCTAAATCGGGATTTAAAAAATGCCCAGATTGTGGGCAGAAAATGTCCATCACTGATGGACACATTCAGTGTGTCTACTATGTGGGGGCTAAACGCCTCCAAGTCACCTGCAGCATTTGCCACTCCTTTTCATAGAGTCCTCTTGGAGAGCAGGAGGAAAGTTTTTTATAGACAGATTGCTACAGCAATCTTTTTTCGAGGTGTTGAGTAGCCATGACGGTACTAGTACGTCTTCCAAATCCTCAAAATCCAAATCTTCAAAGTGACAAAAAAAGCAAAAATTTCAGGAGGGGGGTCATCTGTTCCACAGACATTGGAACAGAGTGTACCTTTGATATGGAGCCAGCTCTCAGTATTGGAGCCGGTCTCTGAAGTTCCTTCCCCTCTGCTCCAATCAGCACCTTCGGTGCATTCATCCAAGTCCTCAGTCGACCTTTCAGATATGGACATGGATCGGCTAGTGCAGAAGCTTTTACAGGCATCAGGACTTGCCAAATTGTCGGCCCTGACCAGCTCGTCGGTGCCAAAGACCGTGGAGCCGGATTTGTCTACTCCTCCTCCTCATAGCCGTAATGGACTCTCTGAGCCGAAGGAAACTGAACCCTTGGTTGTCGAATCCTTGGAGCAGATACCCACACCAGTGTTATCGGTTCCATCTACTCTGATGTCCTTGGCGCTGACAGAGGACTCTAGGAGCCGATGCTCTCCTGTCTGGTCCGGGGAAGATAGTCAAACCGATTTGTCGGTGCCGACTCTTCCTCTCGGGGCTTCGACTCTGATAAGCTCGGCTCCTACCTCAGGCTTGGGAGCCCAGGGTTTTGGTGCGGGAGGACCGGACGGTGCTTTCTGGTCTGTCCACTCCTTCTCGTCAGAGCCATAGTGCCTTTGATGCTATGAGGAGAGTTTAGTCTCCAAAGACAACATCTGTATCGGTTCAGTTTTCCCCCTCCTCTCAAGCTCCTGTGTCTGCTTCATCTACCGGTCCCTCTAAGCGTAGAGACCCCGAGCCTCAAGTACCCTTACAGGGTGTCCCCTACTCTTCTGAGACCTCCCCAGATCCCCCCCCCCCCCAGAGAAGGTGCCCAGGAAGAGATTGTGCAAGAGGAGGCACTTAGACTCCCCACAGGAGTCCTTGACATTTGACCCGGACTTAGATGAGTCTGAAGGGTCCCCTGGATCCCCCTCTGAGGATATCTCCTTTGCAGAGATACTAGAGATCCTTAATTAGAGGGGCAATTGGCAGTCCAAGACCCCTACTGAGGATGAGTCCGTGCTCTTGAATGCTTTTGGTTCTCAACCTTCCACATCTTGGGTGTCTCCAGCTTACGATGAGCTCATGGAACTGATTTCTCTTAAGGCGTGGGAGTCACCAGAGGCCATGGAACCTGTTCCTCGTAAACTCACTAAAATTGTCTGCCCCAGTGGACAAGCCATTTTTTTTTACAAAGGGAGTACCTGTTGATGCCATGGTGGTAGCTGCAGCCACCAAAAAGGAAGTGTCTGAGACATCCACCTCTATCCGTCCCCCTAACAGAGATTCTAGGGTCATGGAAAGATATGGGAAGTGCATGTTTAGTTCAGCTACTTTTTCTCTGTGATCTCTGAACTACTTAACCCACTTTACAAGACTACAGAGAGATCTGAAAGAGCTAGGAGATGCTGTCCAGGGTACGGTAGCTGCAGGGGTGGCCGACAAAGTGAACGCTCAGCTCGCTACCCTAAACTCTGTGGTAAACTCGTCCATGCGTCTCATATCCTATGCAGCTGATGTTTCGAGTAGAGCCGCTAGTTCCGGCATTGCTCTTCGAAGACCAGCCTGGATGCATCTCTGTTACTTTGCGGAACCCTTTAAGTCTTCCTTTATTATACCCCATTTGATGGCTCATCACTGTTTAGGCCCAAAGTAAAGGAAGCTTTAACCAGGTGTGAGCAGGAAGGCAAGACCTTATCTGCAGTTGGAGTCAATTTTTCGACCCCTACTCGGCCCTACCCCAAGGGCCCTAGGGGAGGGAAAATGTGGTTCCAAAAAGCACAGACAGCCTTTCAGGACACACGTGGGGAAACCCCCTCTAGAGGCAGAGGAGGGGGTTATAATGGAAGATACCACCCCCGCGGCAGAGGGGGTCCACAGCAACAGGGTGATGGGTCAGTTCTCTGGTAAGCCCTACCAGCGCCCCTGAAAGAGGGCCTGACTGTTCGGCTCTGGAGGCAGTCGGGGGTTGCTTATCTTTGTACCCAGAAGCCTGGCTAAACATAACATCAGTTACTTTGGTACAAAGCATCATTTCCAGAGGATATTTCATTCCGTTCTCTTCCTCACCCATTCCTGTAAAGAGAATCCCAGATGTTCCACCCAATCTCAGGGAACAAGCAATCGTAGAGGTCCACAGATTGCTAGAAAAAGTCATCCAACCAGACCCAGCAGACCAAGTAGGATTCGGAACTTAAGATTCTTTTTGGTACCAAAGAAAACGTGGGACTGGAGAACCTATCTTGGACCTTAGACTCAACCAGTTTGTAAAGAGAAGTTCCGAATGGTCACGCTTCAGTTCATTCTTCCCTTCTTAGGGAAAGGCGATTGGATGTGCTCCATAGATCTCAAGGACTCGTATTATCACATAAAGATGAACAGACACTCCAGAGATCATCTGCGCTTCTGGCTGGGAGCCAATCATTGCCAGTTTTGAGCCCTGCCCTTGGTCTCTCTACAGCCCCCAGAGTGTTCACCAAATGCATGGCAGTGGTCACGGCTCACCTGAGACGTCTAGGATTCCAGGTGTTTCCATACCTAGACGATTGGCTCCTAACCGCTGCCACCAGTCATCAATTGACTCTGGCAACACAATACACTGACACTCTGCCATCAATTGAGCATTACAATCAACTTCAAAAAGTCTGCCTTATCGCCGTCGCAGCATATCGCGTTTATAGGAGCAGAATTAGATGCCTAAACTACCACTCTACGTCTCCCTGTCAAGAGTCGCTCTTCACCACCAAAACGAAAGCTTACTGGTGTCAAAGAGCAAAGCTACAGCAGCAGAGGTATTGAAAGTACTAGGTTTGATGGCAGCAGCAATCCTGGCTATACCACTCGCAAGGATGCATATGCGAATTCTTCAGTGGCTCCTCTTCGCTCCGTGGTCTTACCAGAAACTACCAATGCACCACATGATTCTCTTCATGGATTCTTGCAGGAGAGACCTTCGGTGGTGGTTAATGTCTCTTCATGTCACAATCGGAAGACCCTTTGTCCCCCTCAGTAGCCACTGTGACCACGGATGCTTCCCTGATGGGGGGGGGGGCATTTTCAGGGAAAGACTGCCCAAGGCACCTGGACAGATAAAGAATCAGATCTGCACATCAACGTTCTAGAGTTGAGAGCGGTACTTCTGGCGTTGCAGTACTTTCAGGACTCTCTTCCTCCTAAGAAATATTGAAATTCAGACGGACACCATGTCAGTAGTCTGGTACTTGAACAAACAAGGCAGAACCAAGTCTTGCCCCCTTTGTGGAGAGACCCTCAGGGTCTTGCAATGGGCTGTGTCATCCCAGCTTTTTCTATTAGCAACACGCGTCCCAGGGAAATCCAGTGTGATAGTGGACAAGCTAAGCAGGGCGATATTGCCCCCTCACGAGTGGTCTCTAATAGGTTGCAGAGTTGATTTTCCGCAAATGGGGCCAGCCTTGCTGCAACCTTTATGCCAGCCACATCAATTCAAAATTCAGAAGTCACTTTGCCCTAATACCACCTCCCAGTCATCCCCCAAGAGATGCGCTTCTACACGATTGGCCCCCCGGGTCTCCTTTATGCATTTCCACCCTTCCCATTAATACCCAGATTTTTACAGAAAGCAAAATCTCTGGGAAGTCTGTTATACTTGTAGCCCCCTATTGGCCAAGACAGATTTGTTTTTTTCTCCACCATCTGTTGGGAAGGTCCATGGATCCTGGACCCAGTTCCAGAGCTTCTGACGCACCCATCAGGGGACCTTCATCCTTCACTGCAGTCCCTGAAAATGACTGCTTGGCTAATCCACTTCCCCTAATTGCCGAGCTTCATTCAATTTCAGAAGATAAAAGACAAATTCTCTAGTCTTCTCATAAGCCATGTACCAGGAAATTATATGGCAGTAAATGGTAAATGTTCTCAATTTGGGCCAACACACAGAACATTGACCCTTTCCGAGAACCACTATCTTCCATTTTAGAATTTTTGACAAAAATTTTTAAGGAAGGAGCAACAGCTGATACAGTTTGAGTTCAGTTGACTGCCTTCTCGAAGTTTCACCTTGGTTTTTGTGGCTCAAATGTTATGGGCCATAAATTATCTAAGACTTTTTTTAAAGGCGTTCTTCATATGAGATCTTCGATCAAAATTCCCTATTCTCCCAGGAATTTCAACCTTATGCCGTCTCAAATTATTCTTCCTCCTTTTGAGCCCGCATCTTCTTGTGATCTCAAATTTTTATCCTGGAAAACAATATTTCTTGTGGCCATTACTTCTGCCCGCAGAGTGTCAGAACTTCAAGCATTATCAGACCACCTTAGATGATTTTCCTTGCTGAATGAGTATCTCTCAGAACAAACCCCTCATTTTTACCTAAAGTCTTTTCTGAATCAAATATCAATCAGGTCATTGAGCTGCCAGTCTCTTTTCCCAACCACTCCAGCAAATTGGAATGCATGCTGCACAAACTTGATGTTCACAGACGGCTCAGATTTTATCTTGAGAGACCTAAGGATATTAGAAAATCAGATCGACTTTTTGTATCCTTAGAAGCAAGAAAAGGCAATCCAGTGGCTAAAACAACCTTATCTAAATGGTAATCCGATTGCATATCCTTTGTTTATGAAAATGCGAGCATGCCATTAACACACAAACCTAAGGCTCATTCTACCAGAGCTGTCTCTACATCATCTGCTTTTCAAGCTAAATTGCCCCTTGACAATATTTGTGCTGCAGCCACTTGGTCTAAGCCTCATACTTTTATCACGCATTACAAAGTGGATAAGGCTTCAAGGGACAGGTCTTCCTTTGGTTCTATGGTACTGAAGAACATACTCCCATGAACTGCCCAGGATTCAGGGTGCTAGGGACGCACTACCCATCAGTGAGAATAAACTGTGAGATTTAACTTCACACACAAGTTATGTACTTACCATAACTTTCCATGTGAGTTGTTTCTCGCCTTTATTCTCAAGTCCCTCCCTCCCTCCTTCCCCCTCCTGGCTGACAGTTGACTTAGAGGCTGATACCATCCTGGTTATTCAATACTTCTTCCCCTTTGGAAGTGCTTCCTTGTAGAAAAATAAAAGGGTATATATACTCGCAGCAAACAAGATCTGAGGTTATTTCAGCAGTGCATTGTGGGATAAGGGGCTTGGTCTCGAGCTACTGGCAAACTTTGAGCTTTATCGGCCGTGTCTGAGCCGAGAATCGGCTCCAAACCCATCAGTGAGAATAAAGGTGAGATAAACAACTCTCATAGAACATTATGGTAAGTACATAACTTCTATTTATCCCCTTTGGGGAAAAAACATGTACCCAGGAATTACCAAAAGTGTGATGAGAGACTTGGGGACACAGGTCGACAGTGGTCTCACCTTCGATAACCACATTGCCACTACAGTCAGGAAATCCTATGTGGCACACCTCATGAAGGGCTTTCATCCAGAAAAAAGGAAATCATTGCCCCACTGTACTCATCCCTCCTTGTGCCCATTATAGAGTATAACGCCCCATTTTGTATGTACCTCACAAGACATCTGCAACAGCTGGAAAGGCTGCAGAATTACCTCACTAAAAGAATCCGAGGCCTGACGCAGATGCCCTATGCTGATAGTCTAAAAAAAAACTCCAGCTGTACTCTGTGGCATATCGTCTACTCGGGCGATATCTGCTCAACATACGAGGCCATGTTAAACCCTGAGCTGTTGGACATGCACCCCGTAAAGAAATCCCAATCCCTAAGAGCCACATGCTCCAGGGATCTAAACCTTATCACAATGAGCAAAACATGCTGGAGGGATAGTTTCCTGACCCAGAGACTCCCCATACTCTGGAATAGACTGCCCATACATGTCAATCAGAGCGCCTCCTTGGCCCTCCTTTAAAAGGAACCCTGACAATTGGATGGGAGATGGGAAATTCACCACGGGGGTCACTTCAATTGCCTTGTTAGATGGGTCCAGGGAAGTAAATATTGTGGGAAGAAATATCCGGGGAATTGTTTGGCTATGCTTGTATAGGCATAGCCTAGTACCAAACTATGAACAACATTAAACTTTTAAATTGCATAGTTTGTGGCTTTCTTTCACTCTCCTTGCTTGTTTAGTTTGCTGTGGATGTGTTTTTGGGCACTTAGGGCTTGGACCATGGTATCTTCTGTTTTTTGCTCTTTCAGAGCAAAGAAATGTATCCCCATCAGAGTCTCCGAAGACTTCTCGTCCTCTGAGCCTCACCAGAAAATATGAAGTACTTAGATCTGTAGATTTTTTTTTGGCTCTGATGAAGTTGGATCCAAAGACTTAGGATCCGGTAATCATCTCTTCCACTCTTCCAGTGCGAACTATGGATACAAAGCCATCTGATCTGATGTCTGCTTTATCTCCTGATTCTGATAAGTCGTTTGCCCAAGTTCATTACAGATACCTCCTTGGTTACACTTGTTATGCAAACACTGAAGCACTCTAGACCTCAGTCCACCACCTCGTCCGTCAGGTCCTCCAGTAGTTTCTCTGAAGTGTCTAGAATGATGAGGAAGTTCCTCAGATCCGATGGGTTATTCAGTCAGTCTTCCCATTGGATCCATGAGCCTTCTATTCACCTCGCATACTATTTTATCTCCTTCTCCAATTTGTCCTTCAGTTTTGGTGACCTAGGATCTGAGAGTACTGCTGTCAGAGCAGATGTGCCTTCGACCTCAACTGTATCCCTGACTAGTTTGTTCCTGTTCCTCCTGATTGGTATGAGTCCTGGAGCCAAAAAGCTGGTGTTGGATCTGTGGGCCTGGGATTGACACACATGATTTCTTTGGAGCCTGAGCATTGGATAGCTCTGGTCTGGCTCCCACCTTAAGAGATGGAGCTTGTCAGTAGTGGCTTGCCTGCTTTGGAGGTATTCACTTTAGTATAGCTGGCTGTGGCTTCCCCTGGTCCATCTGCCTTTGAGGCTGTGGAGAGGGTCCTCTTTCATTGAAGAGGTCCATTCTCTCATACTACAGATCCTACAACCCATCTTTCTTTTGTTCAGAGCTCTGACCCCATCAGACTTTACTTCACAAGGACAAGCCCGTACCAAGTAGCATCCAGATGGTTCAAGTAGAGGAACTACCCCACTGTTTGAACATCTCTTCAGAATATCCCACTGAAGACATTCACCGTAGTAGATTGTGCAGAAAGAGTCACATGCATTCCCCTGTGGAATCCCTCACCAAAGATGGTGATGTTCAAAGGGGAAGGGTCCCCCATATCACCACTTGGTGACATCTCCTGTGGAAACGCTTTGGAAATCCTCAAGCAGAGAGGTTGTTGGTCCTCTGGCAACCCATCCCTGAGGAGTCTGGTGTTGGCCCATCTGTCTTGGGTGACTCTGCTGATGAGCTTTACTGATCTAGTCTCTTGCTGGGCATGGAAGGAACCAAATTCAGTTAAACATATCCCTTATCTGAACAGACTTTAGTTCATCCAAGAGAGACCACATTGGAGCTCCACCAAGGAGCTCGCATAACAAAGCTGCTCTGTTCACTCCTCCCAGTTGTCTAAGGTGGACAGGTTTAGAAAGCACTTACTTGCATTGGTGACCTTTTGCTTTGTGGTCACTGAACTATTTGGTGCACCTTACTAGACTACAGAGGGATTTGACTAAGGAGCTCTGAGTCCATGTTTCCAGAGGATTAGAAGACTTTTTCACTGCTGACCTCTCATCGATATCAAATGTCCATGAGGCAAATTGTGCATGCTGTGGAAGGTACCATACTGGCTGCTGGTTTGGGCATTGCCATAAGAAGAAATGCCTGGATGCAGTTATGACTTTGCAGACTCCTTAGTCTTTTGTCAGCACTCTCTTTGCGACATTGTGTTTGGTTCCTCTGGGAAAGAGTTTCCTGCTGTGAACAGGAAGAAAAGTCCCTCTATGCCATAGGGATTCACTTTTCTATTCCTGTGGTCCTTCAAGGGATCAGAGGAGAGCAAGAAATTGTGGGTCAGCAAATCCCAGAGATGTTTTCAGGATTTACGTGGAGATTCCCTCAGACAAAGGAGGGAGTTCAAATGGAAGATACCAGCCTCGTGCCAGAGGGCCACAATATCAGTTCTTTGAAATCTCTTTCTGGATAGACACTTTAAGCGCTCCTGAATTGCTGCCAGACTGCCTCCCTCTGGGGGCAGTTGGCTGTTGGTTCTTGCATGCAGATGTCTGGGCTACTATAATATGATTCTTGGGGCTAAAATTATCCAGAGGTTACTTTTTATGCCACTTTTCAATACAACCTCCTCAAACGAAATGAGCTTGACTGTGTTTTACCCAGTCAGAAAACTTGTCGGACAAGTCATCCAAGGGGTCCCACCAGACTGCACATGATTTTGAACTTGCTATAGATGGTCTTTAGTGCCAGAAAAGCAGTTTGAACAGAGACTGATTTTTGGATATAAGCAACCTGAATCAATATGTGAAGTCAACGTTCCATATGGTCATGGGTCTGTCCATCTTCCCTCTTGAACAAGGATGATCGGATGTGCTCAATCTATTCTTCAGGATGTATACTATCTCTTCAAAATGGACTATCCAGAAGACACTTGAACGTTTGGCTGGGAGCCAGTAATTAGTGCAGAGCCCTTGACTTGCTACAGCCCCCAGAGTGTTTATCAAATGTATGGCAGTGGTAGCAGTTCACTTGAGACTGCAAGGATTCAGGGTATTTCTGTACTTAGATGATTGGCTCCTCACCACTCCAACCTAGCATCTCCTAGAACAGACCAGGGACTCTGTTCCAAACTTGCCAGTCTTTAGGCATTGCAGTCAATATGCTCTTTTCCTCTGTATTAAAGTTTTTCTCTAAAGATGGTGCTAGTGTTGCCACAAAGTACAGTTGGCAGCTACATCAAACTTCCACTCATGAGATTTGGAAGCAGTCAGGCAAGAAGCATTATGTAAGGGCTTTCTGAAGGGTACCTTCCTGCTGGGAGCCCCCAGTGTAAGATGTCACTTCCCTGGGACTTGACAGTGGTACTGCAAGGCTCAACTCAACCCTTTTGAACCTTTGGCAAAAACAGACTTAAAATTCCTGTCTTGGAAAATAGTCTAGTTGCTATTACTTCTGCTAAAAGGTTTTTTGAAATCCATATTCTGATCAAATGCCCCATACATTGTATTTATAAAGTTACTTTATTAACCAATCCTTCTTTCCTACCAAAAGTGACTTCTGAATCGAATATAAATCAGATCATTCACTTAGTGCTCTCTCCGATATTTTCAAACAAAGGAGAATAAAAGCTATCTTTTGAATGTACATAGACAATTCTGTTTTTACTTGTATACAGAACAAAAAATTCAGAAACACTAGCTGTTTTCTCTCCTTTCCACAAAGTAGGCTAGGTTCTCCAATTTTCTAAAGTCAAATTGGCCAAATTTGCATTCAAATTGCATTTCTTGGATTTATTTCTCAGCAAAGCCTCCCCCTACAAAAATCCCCTAAGGGCTCATTCATATAAATCCATGCATGGCCACCTTGTCTGCCTTCTGGTCCTAGAACTTTGTGCAGTAGCTGTATGGTCTAATGCTCACACCTTTATTACTCATTACAAATTGGACTTTGTTTCCAGAAGCAGAGCTGCCTTCACTTCAGCACTTCCCTGGAATATACTTCCATGAGGGCCAACCAAGGTTTACATAGCTGCGAACTCTGTCCCATATGTTGAAGAATGAAAAGGACATCAGATGTTAATGTTAAGTACTTGCCATAATTAGGCGTCTGTGTTGTCTATTCCTCTCCCCCCTTCCTGTCATCTTTGGAGTGATGCAATAGATATTTTGGAACCTGTAGTTATAGGTTTGAGCCCTGCTGTAATGTTTCTCTATTATACACTGCAGTCTTTGACAGCAAAGTCAGTCTGAGGTATTGGGGATGGACTTGGGCATTATGGGCAGAGGGAGAAGCTGAGTTTATTCAGAAGTCTGTGGAATATGGGCAGAGGGAGAAGCTGAGTTTATTCAGAAGTCTGTGGAATATGGCAGTCATCTGTAACCCATACGTTGAGGAATAATGAAAATGGGCAACACAGATGCTTGGTTATGGTGAGTATAGAATAGTTATTAATACAAATGGTGTACTTAACGTGGTTGCATTCCCCTTGGCTAAATGCTGGTTGACTGCAATGATTGGATGTGAATGTTCCAAAAGAGCCAGTCCAGTAGAAATAAACTCAGTAACCAAAAACCAGACAATGGAAGTTTCATATGTACCTTTCATATGAACTTTGGAATAAATAGTGGTATGTTTTTAAAGGCACAAATTAATCAATTAAGGTGAATTGTATAAATGTATGTAATTGGAATTGTTTTACATTGTCTGAAGTCTGAGGGGTTCTTGGACGAAAACGCCTTGTGCAAATTCAGCGTTTGTGATTAAAATGTTTCTACGTATAGCGCTTCCATTGCCCAGTTTTTTGGTTACTGGATGTGAATGTTCATTCCTCAGCAACTGGGTTCAGATCTGGCATGGCTGTTTTCTTTACACTAGAACGTTTGAGCTTCTTCCTTACCCATAATGCTTTATCCTCTAGCATACTTAAGATCTCTATTGCCACTTTCATGTGTGGATGTGGTTGGTGTGAGCTCTTGAGCGTTAACTAATACTTTGCTGTAATTTAAATCAAAACATTGTTCAACATTCAGTCTTCTTGGGTACACACCTGCCATCAATTAGAGACTGATTAACCCCGAATAAAGTTAATCTGTCCTAATAAGACTTTTCTGAGATTTACTCAGTTGTCTGAAACAGCAAAAGCCATGGTTCGCAGAGAGCTCACAAAGCATCAAAGTGATCTCATTGTTGAAGGGTATCAGTCAGGAGAAGGGTACAAAAAAATTTCCACAGCATTGGCTATACCATGAAACACAGTGAAGACAGTCATCAAAAATTGAAAATATATGGGACAATAGTGATGTTGCCCAAAACTGGATGTCCCTCCAAAATTGAAAGGACAATATGAAAACTGGTCAGGGAGGCTGTCGAGACCTATAGCAACACTGAAGGAGCTGCAGGAATTTCTGACAAGTATTTGTGTACTACGTGTGACAGTTATCTCCCATATTCTCCACATGTCTGGACTATGGGGTAGGGTTGCAAGACAAACCTTTTACACAGAAAAACATCCAAGCCTAGCTAAAATTTGCAAAACTATGTTAAGTGTACCAAAAGCATGTGGGAAAATGTTATGGTCTGAGACCAAGGTTGAACTTTTTGGCTACAATTCCAAAAGGTACGTTGGGCACAAACAGTTAACATCACCAAAAGAACACCAACATCATCCCCACTGTGAAGCATGGTGGTGGCAGTATCATCCTTTGGGGTTGCTTTTCAGTTGGAACTGGGGCTTCAGTCAAGGTGCAGGGAATTATGAACAGTTCTAAATACCAGTCACTTTTGGCCCAAAACCTTCACACACGTGCTAGAAAGTTAAAGGTGAAGAGGAATTTCACCTTTCAACACAATGACCCCAATCATACATCCAAAGAAAAAAAATGGATTCAGCAGAAGAAAATTGAAGCTTTAGAATGACCCTGGTCTAAATCCAATAGAAAATCTGTGGTGCGACTTGAAGAGGGTTGTGTACAAGAGATGCCCTTGCAATCTGATGGATTTGAAGTCCTTTTGCAAGGAAGAGTGGGCAAATACTGCCAAGTCAAGATGTGCCATGCTGATTGACTCCCATCTAAGAAACACTGCTGTAATTAAATTAAAAGGTGCTTCAACAAAATTAGTTTATGGATGTGCACATTTATTTTATTTTTTTCCCCTAACAAATATTTTCAGTTGAATTGTACAGGTTATAGGTCACATTTAACATGGGAAAAGTTTTGAAATGATTTATTGTGGTCTCTTTTTTTTTTTTATATATATAAAAAAAAAACTGGCATTTTAATGGGGGAGTGTACGCTTTAATATTTTTTGTGTATATGTACGTGTGTGTGTGTGTATATATATATATATATATATATATATATATATATATATATATATATATATATATATATATATATATATATATAAAATGCATCTGTTTTATATATAGTATATGTAGTGTGTGTAATGTGTTTTATATATGGTAGTCTATGTAGTGTGTAATATAATGTAGTCTATGTAGTGTGTAATATAATGTAGTCTGTGTGTGTGTATATATGTGTGTGTGTGTGTGTGTGTGTGTGTGTGTGTGTATATATATATATATATATATATATATATATATATATATATATGTGTGTGTTTACTATTGAAAATGTGAACGGCACTTGGGCCACAGTCGGATAGTCGAACGTATAAGGTCGTAAACACGGATGTCGAAGACATAATAATCAATCTAGGAACGGTTTTAACTTGGGTCAAGGTAGGGAAGATGTTTGCAGTAGGGAATAATACTGAACACCTACCTCGACCCATGTTAAAACCGTTCCTAGATTGATTATTTTGTCTTCGACATCCTTGTTTACGACCTTATACGTTCGACTATCCGACTGTCGCCCAAGTGCCGTTCGCATTTTCAATAGTAAACCTGTATGTATGTGTATGTATGTATATGTATATATATATATATATATATATATATATATATATATATATATATATTTATGTATGTAGTTTTTGTATATGTAGTGTAGATAGATATGTGTGTAGTGTGTGTATAGTCTGTCTCTCTGTCGGTTGAAAAAGCCATTTGGTTTTAAACGTGGGCACAAACTCACCTTATCTGATGCACATTGGTGTTTTTGTTTGGACCATGATCCCCCTCAAAGTAGATTTTGAAATTTGTAACTCTTTCTCTCTTAGGACAGTTGCTTAGAAAAAATAAACCGATAATGTAACTTTCTTCCTTTGACCTTCTCAGAGGCTTAACCGTCAAGATTCAAAGGCTATTGATCGGTCTTGTTGTTCCCCTTCCTCTGATCCTATGGTGGAGGTGGCTTATAAAATTAAGTTGTATCTGAGGCCCAGATGTGATCAGCCGGCATCAGATGTATTGTTTTACTTCCTCAGATCCAGTGCTGTTGGATTTGAAGCCCTTACCTTGAGTCCTGTTTGCATCCTCCTTGGATCCCATACCCTTTAGTTCCCTCACCGTTTTTGGAGAGACCAGCATTCCTGGTTTTCCTCTGTAGCCTCATACTCTGTTCTTCCAAACGGCTGACAAAAGCTGATTAGAATGATTTTTTTTTTGTACAGGTTCAGATGGAAGTTTTCCCAGCTCCTACCCCTTCTGGTCAGGAAGCCCTTACCAGTACAAAACCACGTCTGGTCTCCTTTTCCAGTCCAAAACTTGGATGTTATGCTGTCCTCATCTTGCCTCCGTTCTTGCTCATTGGTTCAGAGCCAATACTCTGCTACGGCTAGGCTGTACACTATAGCTTGAGCTTTTTACTGGCTCGAGGCTAGCCCCTATCCCAGCATGCCTAGCAGTGAACCAGATCTCGTTTGCTGCTTGCAGTGTCGAGATTGCTCATACTGGCTCAGGCTAAATATTTTCTTGTTATATTTCCTATAGTTTTTTGGGTACAAGTATTTAATTCCTGTTAATTTAGTTTGAGTTTCATCTTAGGCTAGTGCTATTCTGACCTTTCTGCTGCTGCCTTTCTGTTGTGACTGTCATTTTTCTTTAGGCCAAACTTGTTCCCTTGACCCAGTTTGACTTGAAGGGTTCCTTGGTCCCTTTTTTAGCCCAGTCTTTAAGGGCCTTTTTTCTTTTCCCTTTGTTTCCTTATAGGAGCAGCTGTTTAAGTTAGAGGCTCTCCTGGGTTGGGGGAGTTGCCGTTTGACTGAGACTCTTCCCCTTCCCTCCTTTTTATTTTCGTGTTGAAACAAAAAGTTTCAAGTTCATTTTAGTGTTGCTGTTGGTGTTTCCTTTTGGTACTGTTGTGGTTACTGCTAGCATGTCCAAAGGGTAGGGGCTGTACACCTGCAGGACTCGTGTTCTATATGTCACACTTTTAGTGCTCAAGTCCTGCAGGAGAGAAAAAGTTGATTTTGTGAGGCTTAATATAGAGCAGCTTTGATGTTGCTTCTGAAGGGTTCTCGGCCAGTTTATAAAAAAAAAAAAAAAAAGTCCCTTAAGCTATCATCTTTGTCACCTCCGTTGGAGCCATGTAAATCTAAGGACAAACCTGTGAGTGTCTTATCAGTGTCTTTTCCAACAAAGCTCTTTCTCCGGCGGCTCCATCAGTGGTTTTGGAGCCAGTCTGGACTCAAGAGAACCAGGTCTCCCTGTCTGGAGCCGGTGCAGTCTGTTCCACAGTCATTGCTGTTGCAGTCTATGACAGGCAGTCATCAGTCTTCCTATCATTCATCTCAATCATCCAGGCTTTCGGATTATAATGTGGAGAGGGTGGTAAAGAGGCTTCTCAAGACACTGGCATTGGCTAAATTATTATTGAGCCCAGCCCCAACCCACACCATTGTAGATTCCTTCTCAGACTCCTTTGAGCTCGGAGCCGGAGTGCATCGAAGATGTTCTTCATTCCACATTGCTGCAGTCCTAACTATTGGGTAGTCCGCTGTCCAGTCGGCCCGAATACCAGAGTATATGGCTGACGTCGGTCAGGGCGCATTAGACTGACGTCAGTACGTCAGGGTACTAATGCGCATGACCGACGTCATATCCTAAGTCTTTTTTGCCGCATGGTCCGATGCAGAAGCAGTTTTGCGAGTGCAGGTTGGCGTTCTGAAATTTTCTGAAGTCGGAGTTTCAGACCGAATTAGAGTTGGCTAAGTACCCCGTTGGGGAACATTTTGTTTTTTTCTTGCCTCAGTATTTAACTGGATGTCAGAAAAAGTGAATAACTGTATTTCTTGTGGGAAACAGATACCTCATAGGGATTACCATACCTTGTGTAGGGCCTGAGCACGACGTTGTTGGATGCCGCTCTTGTGCTAGGTTTAACAAACGCACTATTAAGAGAAGGTTAGACTGTGCCAGGTTAGTGTTTGGGAAGCGTTGCAATTATAAAATGCCGTCGGATGCTCCGCCCGCTTCGTCCAAGAAGCGCAAGGACAAAACAGCGAAGCCTAGGGTTGATGAACCGGCAGTCCCGGACGTCGGTTCTTTAGAAGGCTCAGTGGAGCCAGAGGTTTTGCCAGGAGTTTCTTTGGAGTCTCAGGCAGAGACTTTACTGTTACAGGATGTGCCTTCTCAGGAGGTAGGCCAGGCTGAGGGGCTTCTCAGGTAACTGTTCTTCCCTCTCTTCCCAAGGTAGTTAGAGCCTCTCCTTCTGTTTCCAAAACTTCTTTGAGAGGTAGGCCAAGTTTAGCTTCAGTGGGGGCTTCTCCTAGCACTTCAGGTTCTGTGCCTAAGAAACATATGCTTAAAATGGCAGAAGATTTGATTACTATGATTAGAGGTTCTATGCCCCCTCCTGATAAGAGGCCTAGGGTGGAACCTGAGTTTGATAGTTTTGAACAGTGTTCAGAGGCTTCTGAGTCTTCTGCGGAAGATTTGCAGGAGTATCCTCCTTATTCTGATTCTGATGTGGATGATTCCACTCCTACAGCTTCTCCTCCTGAGGCTTTCTCATTTTCAGAGACTCTGCATTCCATGAGGGAGCACTTTAAATGGGAAGGCCAGGATTACTCTGATTCCAGGAAAAGGCTTAGGGAATTCTTGTTGTTACCCCAGCATAGGCCCTTAGCTATACCTCCTGTGTTGAATGTGGTGGAAGATGTTTTTGCAGAGGCTTCCCTGAACCCTGATTCTTTGCCTCCTGCTCCTGTTAAACCTGATAGGTACTATAGGGTGCCTGAAGCTCATAAGTATCTTTGTAAGAGTCCTAGGGCAGACCCGGAAACTGTTTCTCAGGGACCTAAAGGTGTTAAGGCCTCTGTGGTTAAAAACCCTGTTCCCACTGATAAAGAGGCAAGGGCTTTGGATAGATGGGGAAAGAAAGTGTATACTTCTTCCACTTTAGCCATGAGGGCGTTGAATTGTCAGTTTCACATGCTAAAATATCAAAATTATCTCCTTTCACAACTGAAATCTAAGGTGGATGCTTTGGCGGAAGGTATTGAGTGTAAAGAGTTGCTGGATTTAGTTCATGTGTCTGAACAAGTGGGTAAGCATTCTTTGCAATGTGGTTTTGATGCTGTACAGGCCTCCTCGAGGGTGGCTGCCACTAGTTCTGTTCTTCGCAGGCATGCCTGGTTGAGGGATCAGAATTTAGCTGAGCATGTTAAGACAAGGATTTTGGATGCTCCTTTACAGTCTGATGTGTTGTTTGGTTCGCCTGTGGAAGCAGTTTTAAAGAAAATGGAGGACAAAGCTAAGTCTATGCAAACTGTTAAAGATGTTTTGCAGGTGCAGCCACCGAAGTTTAGTAGAAATTGGCCTACTAAGGGATGGACATATCCTGCTTATGATTCCCAGTCTAGGGGTAGGTCTAGACGTGGTAGGGGCAGAGCTCAAGGTTCTTTTAGGCCTAGAACAGGAGTTCACCTGCTCAGACTTCTGGTGAGGGCAGGGGTCAGTCCTTTCGTAAACAGACCCAATGACCTGCCTTTTCAGCTGCCAGTAGATTCTCGTCTGGCAGCTCCTTTGGGAGGAAGACTGTCTCTTTTCAAAGAAAATTGGGATTTAATTACTCAAGACAGATGGGTGTTGGATATCATTCACCACGGTTACAGGTTTTATTTCCATACATTGCCCCTTTCAAAGGCATGCCAGACGTTCCTCCTCCACAAAGGAAAGAGGCTCACAAGCAAATTTCTCTGTTACTCCAAATAGGGGCCATTCAGCCAGTCCCTGTATCAGAAAGGGGCCTAGGATTTTATTCTCGCCTGTTCCTAGTACCAAAGAAGGGGAACACGTGGAGACCAATTTTGGATTTATCTATCCTCAACACTTATCTGGACATTCCCAAGTTCAAGATGTTGACGTTACAACAGCTTTTACCTCTGCTGGGCAAAGATCACTGGATGGTAACTTTAGATCTCAAGGAAGCTTACCTTCATGTGCCTATAAGACTAAGTTGCAGGAAGTATCTGCGTTTTCGAGCTGGAAATTCTCATTATCAGTTCTCTGCATTGCCCTTTGGCTTATCTACTGCGCCCAGAGTATTCACAAAGGTTCTGGCTCCAGTGATAGCTTACTTCAGGCTAAAAGGAATTCAAATCTATCCTTACTTGGACGACTGCCTGATTCTGGCTCAAGAAAAGGAAGACCTTCTACAGCATCTGGAATATGTTATAGCAGTGCTAAGATGCCTAGGGTATTCTGTGAATGAAATAAAGTCCAGTCTAGTACCCTCTCAAGACATGTGCTTTCTGGGTGTGAGACTGAATACAGCAGCCCAGATGGCCTTTTAACCCCGGACAAACAAAAGAGTCTATCCCTTTACTTCCATCAACTATCTCATCAGTCCGTGCTGACTGCAAGGACAGTCCTTCAAGCATTAGGGTTCATGGCATCTTGTATTCTGGTGCTTCCCAATGCCAAACTGCATATGAGGAAGCTGCAATGGTATCTCAAAAATGTATGGACACAGCACTGCCAGGATTTGGACACTGTCATTCAAATAATACCTTGCCTTCAAAAAGAATTTTTGTGGTGGGCTCAGGAATGTCACCTAAACAAGGGACTCTCTGTGACCCGGCCAGAGGCGAGTCACATTTTAACGACAGATGCCTCGGACATTGCTTGGGGAGCTCATCTAAATGGAAAGTGGATACAAGACAAGTGGCCTGCCAGACTACAGCATCTACATATCAACATGAAGGAGATGTTAGCAGTCCAGTTTGCATTAATGGCTTTCAAGGAGTTACTTCTTCCAGGGCAGGTGTTGATTCTAACAGACAACACAACTGTCATGTGGTACATCAACAAACAAGGGGGAACACATTCTTATCCTCTATGCAGGCAAGCAATGATTTTATGGGAGACTGCGCTCAGCTTGCAACTAACTCTTCAGGCAAGGTTTCTGCCGGGAGCACAGAACTCCTTAGCAGATGTGTTAAGCAGACAAATCCTGGATCCCCACGAGTGGAAACTGGATCTTCATGTATTTCAGAAATTGACAGTGTCATGGGGAACTCCAGACCTAGATCTGTTCGCTTCTCCACTAAACCACCAGCTGCCAAAGTTTTGCACAAAGGGGTTTCATCACACAGCTTGGAAAGTGGATGCTCTTTCTTTCAGTTGGAAAAATCTTCATGTGTATGCCTTTCCACCTCTGCCTCTTCTTCCAAAGGTGCTCTTAAAGGTCAGACAAGACAAGCCAAGGATGATTTTAATAGCTCCAGATTGGCCTCGGCAACACTGGTACCCACTACTAAGGAGTCTGGTAAGGAAGCCTCCATGGCCTTTACCTTTGATTCCACATCTGTTATCTCAGAAGGACGGTCATCTGCTCAATGTCAAGCTTCACTCTCTTCATCTAACAGCCTGGCATATTCTGTGTTGAAACACAGCAGGTCTCAACTTCCTCAACAAGTTTTAAATGTGATTATGGAAGCTAGAAGACCTAGTACAAGGAAAGTGTACGCAGAAAAATGGAAGAGGTTTTTATTTTGGAGTACAGCAAAGAATTTGGAGATTTCTGAGCCTAATTTGAATGTGGCTCTTCAATATCTTACTGAGTTATTGGACAAAGGTTTGTCCTTCTCTTCCATTAAGATTCATGCTGCAGCAATTTCAGCTCACTATGATTGTGACCCACCATTGTTTTCGCATCCTTTGTTCAAGCAGTTTCTTAGAGGGGCAAAGAATATAAGACCCCCACATAGAGCTCCTACTCCTGCTTGGGATCTCAATTTTGTGTTGGAAAAACTTACTCTACAACCTTTTGAGCCTGCGGCTACTGCTGAATTGAAATACTTGTCATGGAAGACTGCTTTTCTGTTGGCTATTACTTCTGCAAGAAGGGTGTCTGAGTTGCAGGCCCTTATGGCAGTAGAGCCCTTTTGATTTTCCATAAGGATAGGGTATCATTACGTACTAATCCTTCCTTTATGCCTAAGGTGGTTTCTAGTGTGGCTTTAAACCAAACTATTCATTTGCCTACTTTTTATGCAGACCCCCAAAATAAAGGGGAAAAGATTTTGCACACTTTAGATGTACACAGGCAATTGCGTTATTATTTAAGCAGGACTAAGGATTTTAGGCAGTCTCAGCAGTTGTTTGTTTCTTTTGCTTTGAGTTCAGGGCAAGCCTGTGTCAAAACAAACTATTTCTAGGTGGATTGGGTTTTGCATTGCATTTTGTTATTCCCATCATGGCAAGGAGATTCCAGCTGGGATTAGACCTCATTCCACTAGGGCTACTGCCACTTCAACAGCATTTCTAAGGGGTGGCAACTAAGGATATTTTGGAGGCAGCTACTTGGAGTTCAGTGCATACTTTCTCTAAGCATTATCACCTTCCTCTCTACTCTAAGTCTAGGGCTGGTTTTGCCACAGCTATTTTGCAAGGCATGTTGTCAGCTCCTGCTTCTTTATGATTTGCCAGCCTCCCTTACCTCTGCTTTGGGATTCTACCCAATAGTTAGGACTGCAGCAATGTGGAATGAAGAACATAGTACAGTTTTGTACCTACCGTAAATGTAGATGTTCGAGGATCCACATTGCTGCAGTCCAATTTACCCTCCCTCCTTCCCCTCTGTGTTTAGGGGTGGTTGTGTAGGTGAGGTTATATGCTGATATTTTTGTATATATTTTTGTATATATTGTACATATTTTTGGTGCAGGTATATTGGGCCTTGTCTTTTTAGGGTCTTCTGACATCTGGGGCAAGAAAAGACTGAGGATATGACGTCGGTCATGCGCATTAGTACCCTGACGTACTGACGTCAGTCTAATGCGCCCTGACCGACGTCAGCCATATACTCTGGTATTCGGGCCGACTGGACAGCGGACTACCCAATAGTTAGGACTGCAGCAATGTGGATCCTCGAACATCTACATTTATGGTAGGTACAAAACTGTACTTTGTGGTGGAACCTTTGGCTCCAATTACCACTAGTCTTATCAGTTCTGACTACTGCTCCAGTCTCCCCATTGTCTGTCGAGGGATCTGGGGGTGGATGCCGTCTTGTCCGCTCCGAGGTGGGGGGAGAAGTACCATTGGAACTTTGTCCAACCCTGCTGTCCCTCTCTGTGCTTCAGCACAGGTGCTCTCTGCTCCTACATCGTTCTCTGTTTGGAGGAGATCTCCGGGCTCTTTGGAGCCAGGGACTTTTTCAGGCCAGGACCATGGTGCCTTCGAGGTGATGAGCGTGCTGTTCTCTAAGACCGCTCCACCCTCTGCTCCATTGGCTTCTACTTTTTCGGTGCCCGAGTCTGCCTTCGAGCACCTCCTTCCCCCAAGCGTACAGGACCCATGCTCCAGGATGTCCCATTGGGTGATACCAACTCTCCCATAGCCTCCCCTGACCACCCCTTTGAGGAGGTCCCTTGGAAGAGAAATGCAAGAGGGAAGTATTTGGCCTTCCTTGAGTCTCTAACTTAAGACACAAACTTGGAGGACTCTGAAGGGTCCCCATGGTCCCCCTCTGAGGATCTCTTTTTCAGACATCCCGGAAATCCCTTGCCCCTTTTGTGGACGAGTCTGAATCTGGATGCATTTGGCTCCCGACCCTCCACTTGGGTGTGTCCGCTTTTCAATCCTCTGTTGGCCTTAGTGAGTCGGAAGGCGTAGAGCTCCCCAGAGACTATGGAACCAGTTCTGAGGAGGCCCAATAAAGTCATAACTGCTCCAGTGGATAGGTTCTTTCTAAGGGTGTGCTTGTTGATGCTATGGTGGCGGCGGCAGCCACCCAGAAAGAGCGGAGACATCTGTCCATCTGCTGAACAGTCTCATACAATAAGCAGATATGGAAAGCTTATGTTTGCTTCAGCGCCCTTTACTCTCAGGTCGCTGGATTTTTGTCCCACTTTACACACTTTCAAAGAGATCTCCTAAAGGAACTAGGAGATACCTACAGGATCCTATAGGTGAAGGAGCTGCGAGCAAGACTGCTTCACAGCTTGCAATCTTGACATCTATAGTGAACTCCATGTGGCTGATAGTTTATGCAATGGATAGAGCAAGTAGGGCAGCAGGCAAAGAAGTTGCTTTGCGTAGACACTCCTGGATGCACCTTTGTCAATTTGCAGAGCCGTTAAAGTCCTTTACCAACACCCCCTTTGACGGCTTGTGTCTGTTCGGGCCTCAAGTAAGACACTTACCAGGTGTGAATGGGATGACAAAACTGCCATGGGAGTATGTTTTTCTGCTCCCTGTGGACGTTGACCCAAGGATCAGAAGAGTGGGAAGATGTGGTTCAGAAAGTCCCAGGGGTTTTCACCCGAGACATGTGGAGATTTTTCCCCCATGAGCAGAAGAGGAAATAATGGGAGACTACGTTCCCTTGGCAGGGGGGGGTCTGCAGAATCAGGCAGACAGAAGACTTCTCTGGCAGGCCTTTCCAGCATTCCTGAAAGGCCCGATTGTCCACCTCTGGAGGCAGTCAGGCAGATTATCCCAGTACCCAAAAGCCTGGCAAACAATCACGGAAGATACATGGGTACTGTATGTAATATCCAGGGGGTTATAAAATTCCTTCTTCCAACCACCCCCTACAACAATTCAGCGCTCTGTTCCAGATCTTCGTGTTTCACTGTTGCAGTCATTACATTTGGATAATCTGCTGGAAGGTTGCCCTCAGTCAGCCTGATTTTAACAAAGTCTTGGGTCCTGCGTCAGTTGCTGTCCCTTCTTCCATAACGTCAAGTCTATAAAACATGCAGCCAACACCATTGTATCAGTCTTCCTTGCCACGCGGTATCTGAAGCAGAAGCAGTTTGCAAGTATCTGTCGGCCAACTCCTGAAATTTTTGTTTCGGTTTCAGAACTGAAGTCTTTAACTAAAAACTAAGTACCCTGTTGGGGAAACTTTTTCTTGCTCATTTCTGATGTCTTTAAAAGTTAATTGTATTACTTTTGGAAAGCAAATACCTCAAGGATTTTCATTTGTACTGCATTCCTTGCCTAGGCCCTGACCATGACGTACATTGCGGTCGGTTTTGTGCTTTATTTAATCGGCGCACTATCCGTTGTCTGTGCATTTTTGCTTCTAAATATTTCTGTTCTCTGTTTAATTATCCAGAAATGATGTTGGTTAGCCATACGACTACTGGAATACCGAAAAAATGCAAAGAAAGGCCATTGAGGTCCAAAACTGCCGACTACAATTCTAAGCCTCTCATGTTCACTGGTACTCAATGAGGCGCTTTCACAGCCCCTGATACCCACTACTTCAGATTCGCAGGCCTCTGAGACCCATTCAGTCTGGTATGCGGCGAGATGCTTCACCTATGGAACCCGCGGATGTCTCTACCTTGGATAGGTCTGGAGCCGCTGTTCAGGCATCAGCTTCTGAGGGTGTTTTCAGGCCTACAGACTTGCATATTAAATGCTCCACCTTCAATACTAAGGCCTAAATCTCGATCTGTCTAAAAAACAGATGTCCAGGCCCCTATGCCTTAAAAAAATAAATGATCAAAATGGCTGAAGATTTAATTACTCTAATTAGGGGTAGTCAGCACCCCTTATAAGAGGCCTAGGGCTGAACTTGACTATGAATCTTCTGAACAGGACTCTTTCTTCTGACTCTTCTAATGACTTGGATTTGTCCATTCCTACTTATGAAGACTCTGCAGAGGATTCCATTCCCTCTGCTTCTCCCCCTAGGATTTTTCTTTTGGGGAAACTTTCCATACCTTAAGGGAGCATTTCCACTGGGAAAGTCAGGATTTTTCTGAATCCAAAGAGGCTTAGGGATTTCCTTCTTCCTCAGCATAGGTCTTTGGCTATACCTCCTGTGCTAAACATTGTGTTTTCGGAATCCAGTATGGTCCCTGATTCCCTAGTAAACCAGACAGATACTACAGGGTTCCTGAATCCCGCAAATTCCTTTTCAAAAATCCTGTTGCGGACCCTGAAACCATTTCTTAGGGGCCCAAGGGCATTAATGCTTCTATGCTAAAAATCCTACCCCTTCTGATAGAGACTCCATGGCGCTGGATAGATGGGGTAAAAAGGTTTATACTTATGCAACCTTGGCAATCGGGGCTTTAAACTGTCAATTCCATATGCTAAAATATCAATAGCATATCATGGTAACTGCTTAAACAGAAAATGATTATTTCTGACTGTGGAAAACAAGGATTTACATGATTTATTGCATTCAGCTGAACAAGTTGTAAAACATACTTTGCAATGTGGTTTTGATTCTTTAGAGGCCTCCTGCAGGGCTGCTGTTACTGGGTCTGTACTTAAAGGCATGCTTAAGGAGCAATCTCTGCCTGATAAACTGGATGCTCCTTTGCAGCAGGACCATCTGCTTGGCAATGAGGCTGAAGACGTTTTAAAAAAGATGGAAGATAAAGCTAAATCTATGCAAATTGTGTAAGATTTCTTACAAGTACAGCCTCCAAGATTTAGTAGGCACTGGCCTACTAAGAACTGGTCCTTTCCAGCTACTTCCAGAGCCACTCAGGCCAAACCCAGACACTCCAAAAGCACCAGATTTCAGTCCCAAGGGACTTTCAGAACTAAACAATGGGGTGCTTCCACTTCCAAATCTGGAAATAACAAGACACCACCCTATGGTAAACAGTCTCAATGACTTTCCTTTAAAATTACCAAGTGCTTACCTCTCAGCCCCCCCTTTGGGAGGAAAACTGCCTCTTCATGCAAAAAAACTGGCAACTTATAACCCAGGACAAATGGGTTTTAAATAGTGTCCCAGGGATACAGATTTCATTTCCACACGTTGCCAACTCCAAACGGGTGGCCAGACCTGCCCCCAAATCAATGGTCAGAGGCTCTGCAACAAGTACTTTCCCTCCTAAACATGGGGGTTATTCAACTAGTACCAGAAGAGGAAAAGGGACAAGGTTTCTATTCCAGACTTTTCCTGGTACCCAAAAAAGACAAATGGCGTCCAATTCTGGACCTGTCTACTCTAAACATCTTTCTGGACATTCCAAAATTCAAGTTGCTGACTCTTCAGTTACTTCCTATGCTAGGCAAGGATGCCTAGTTGGCAACTCTAGATTTGAGGCTTACTTGCGTATCCCAATCAGGGAATCTTGCAGAATATACCTATGCTTCAAAGCAGGCTACTTGCATTATCAGTTCTCTGCACTGCCCTTTGGCTTGTCTACTGCGCCCAGGGTATTCACTAAGTGCCTGGCTCCAGCAATTGAATTTTGCATGCAAAGAAATATTCAAATATATCCATACCTGGACGATTGTCTAATTCAGGCAGAAAACCAGGCAATTGTAAAACGTGGCATTTGTAAAAAAAAAAAAAAAAAAGTTCTAACTTGTCTAGGGTACACCATAAACAAAAAGAAATCGCAACTGGTACCCTCTCAAAAAATTACATTCCTGGGTGCAAGCTTGAATACAACTGCCCAGATGGCTTTCCTCATGCCAGAAAAGCAAATTCATTTGGTGACTTACTTCAAACACGTGGCCACAAAAACCATGCTATCTGCAAGACAAATACTGCAAGCCTTGGGGATCATGACCTCCTGCATTCTTCTAATTCCATATGCAAGACTGCATATGAGGAAACTTCAGTGGTACTTAAAATGTTTATGGAGTCAACATTGTCACAGCCTGGAAACAATGATTCCTATCATACCTTACCTGTGCCTAGAGGTCCTATGGTGGGTAGAGGACTGCCATTCACACCACCCCTTTCCATCCAAATCTTAACTACAGACGCATCAGACTAAGCATGGGGGGATCATCTGGCAGGTTAGTGCATTCAGTGCAAATGGAGTCCAAATGAAATGCACCTTCATATCAATCAAAAAGAAGTTGTACAGAATGCACTGACAGCCTTCAAGAACTATCTTCATCCAGGACAACTAATGGTAAAGACTGACAACACAGCTGTTATGTAGTACATAAACAAGTAGGGGGGAACACATTCCTACCCCCTTTGCAAAATAGCCATGGCATTGTGGAAGACTGCCTTGAGCTACCAAGTACAACTACAAGCTCAATTCTTGCCAGGAAAGCTGAATATTCTGGCAGATGAACTAAGCAGAAATCTCATGGACCCACACGAATGGAAACTGGAACCACGGATTTGGATTTCAACATGTTGACACGCAAATGGGGGATCCCAGACATGAATCTTTTTGCCTCACCCCAGAACCATCAGTTGGACAAATTTTGCACAGGAACTCCTCACAAAAAAGCCTGGAAAGTGGATGCTCTGTCCTTCAGCTGGAAAAACCTATCAGTCTATGCCTTTCCCCCTCTGCTTTCCAAAGTTCTACTAAAAGTAGAACAGGACAAACCAAAAATGATTTTGATTGCTCCAGACTGGCCTCGCCAACATTAGTACCCACTCCTGCGCAGTGTGACACATTTCTCCATGGCACCTGCCTCGGACACCTTCTTTACTGTCTCAACAGGAGAACCAAATTTTGCACCCTCTGCTCCAAACATTGAATCTTGCAGCTAATCATTTAAATCTTCCCTTAGCATCCCTCCGCAAACCTGTGATGGATGTCATTTTGGAGGCGAGAAGACCTAGTACTAGAAAATCTTATGCTGACAAATCGAAAAGATTCTGTGCCTGGAATCGATCTCAAGGGATGAGCACAGCAGTGCCCATTTTACCTCAGATTTTGCAATACTTAACTGAGATGCTTCACAAGGGTCTGTCTTTTTTTCTTCCATAAAAATCCATGCCTCAGCCATTTCAGCTCATTACAACACAGAACCCACTCCTCTTCTCTCACTCTCTGCTAAATAAGTATCTCAGAGGGGCCAAAAACTTGAGACCACCCAGGAGAGCTCCAATCCCTGCCTGGGACCTTAACTTTGTGTTGGAAAAACATACTCTACCTCCTTTTGAGCCAGCTGCTACTGTGGACTTAAAATGTCTTTCCTGGAAAACAGCCTTCCTTTTAGCAATCACTTCAGCTAGAAGGATATCTAAATTACAGGCCCTTATGGCGCCTTTCATCATCTTTCATGCGGACAGGGTGTTACTCAGGACTAGTCCATCCTTCATGCCCATGGTATCCTGTGTGGCTCTTAATCAGTCTATTCATTTGCCAACTTTCTTTCCCAATCCACAGAACAAGGGGGAGCGGATTCTGCATTCATTGGATGTACACGGACAACTTAGATTCTACTTGGACAGGACTAAATCTCAAAGGAAATCTGAACTGCTGGTAGCATTTACTGCAGGGGCAGAGAGGAAGGCTATTTCAAAACAAACCATTTCTAAATGGAAAAGCCTTTGTATTCATTTTTGCTGTAAGCACCATGGAAAACCTATCCCCCAGGGGATCCAATCACATTCCACCAGAGCTGCATCTACTTCACCAACCTTTCTCAGAGGTGTTCCTACCAGGGATATTCTAGAAGCTGCTACCTGCAGTTAAGTTTATACTTTCACCAAGCATGTTCACTTACCAATTTTTCTCTAAATCCAGAGCTGCCTTTGCCACTGCTGTTTTGCAGGGCCTTATAGCTGGTCCTAATACTGTATAAATCTATCCTCCCAACTATAGCTTTGGGACTCTACCCAAATGTAATGACTGCAACAGTGAAACACTAAATATAGTACAGTTGTGTACACTTACCATAAATGTAGATGTTTGAGTGTATTCACTGTTGCAGTCCTGGTTACCCCTCCCTCCAGCCCCCTGTTTTTCTCTTACTATACCTCTACTTTCTTTTACTATGCTTAAAACCCTTTTTGGTGTATTTGCTTTTGTTTGGAGGTATATTTTTGTGTTTTTCATTACTTGTATATATTTTGCTCCCCATTTGGGGGGCACCTGACATCTGGGGCAAGAAAAACTGATGTAATGGGGTCTGCTGCATGTTTTATACCCCTGACAATCTGACGTCATGGAAGAAGGGACAGCAACCGATGCAGGACCCAAGATTTAATCAATCAGGCCAACTGAGGGCAACCTGCCAGCAGATTACCCAAATGTTATGACTGCAACAGCGAGTACACTCAAACATCTACATTTGTGGTAAGTGTACACAACTGTACTTTCCACCTAGTCTTCAGGGTCAAGCAAACCTAGAAGTTCAAACTTTGCCAGAAAAAAGTGCTCTAAAAGTCCCCACAGACCAAATTGATTAAGTGCTTTCTCAAGGTTCTTTTAAGTTTCGAAAAAGACAGGCGACTGGAGGCCCATTTTGGATCTTAGCAAACTCAAATCAGTCAAGAAAACAAAGTTCTGTATGGTAACACTGCAGTCCATTCTTCCCTTTTTGGGTTGGGACAACTCTGCTCCATCGATCTCTAGGATGCGTGCTAACATATAAAAATGGACAGGTGGTCCAGGAGATGCCTACACTTCCATTTGGAAGCCAGTCGTTACCAGTTCAGAGCTCTGCCCTTTGGTCTCACCATAGCCTCCAGAGTGTTCAAATGTATGGCAGTAGTCGTGGCTCATCTGAGGCATCTAGGATTCTGGATGTTTCCATATCTGGACTGACTCAGTGCCACCACTAAGCATTAACTGATAGAGGCACGGGACTCCACTATTCACACCTGTACACAACTAGGTGTCACCATAAACTATGAAAAGTCTGCCTGGTTTCCTTGTCAGTATATTACATTTATTGGGACAGATTTAGACACAAGGGCCATGGTAGCAAAACTGCCTCACAAAAGTGTCAACTATTTAAGTGTTGTTCCTTATGAAAAGGAAGGGAATTCAGGCAAAATTTGTCCTCATGGTCTTGGGTTCGATGACTGCAGCAATACCTTGGTCCCTATGGCATGCTTCCTCATGAGACTTCTGCAGTGGCTCCTGTTGGCTCAGAGGTCATTCCAGGATTTACCATTATCGTTTCAGATTATGATTACGGAGTCATGCAAAAAGAATTTAGCATGGTGGCTTCACTCTTCTCTGGTATTAATGGGCAGACCATTTCTAACCCCCCAACCCATAGCCACAGTGACCACAGATGCTTCCCAGATAGGGTGGGGGGGGCATTATCTGGGACAGACTGTGCAAAGGACTTTGCAAGAACACAAGTACCACTCGCACATCAACGTCCTAGAAAGGAGAGCGGTGCTTTTGGTGTTGCAAGCACTTCAGGACTACCTACCTATGGGGACTATAGCAATTCAGATCAACAATATTTTGGTAGTATTGGTACATCAATAAACAGGGCAGAACCAGATCTTATCCCTTGTGCCGAGAGGCTGTACAAGTATGGCAATGGGCGATGTCTTCCCAATGTTTTCTGGTCACAAAACACATTACAGGGAAATCCATTGTGATAGCGGAGAAGCTCATCAGGGCTTTTCTGATGCCTCGTGAGTGGTTCCTGAAACAAGAAGTTGCAGAGCTGATTTTTTGCGAATGGGGCCAGCCATGCTGCGATGTTTTTGCTACTCCCCTCAACAAATGCAACAGCTATTTTGCCCTAGTCCTACCACCAGGACAGTCACCCAGGGATGCACTGGTTCACAATTGGCCCCACAGGACTGCTTTATGCCTTCCCACCTTCCCCCTGATCCCCAGGGTTCTTCAGAAAGCAGTCGTTGGGTTGCAAGTTAATCATTGCTACTTACTGACCTTGATAGATTTGGTTCCCATTCCTCTGGCCTCCTCTGCAATGGTAGCATTGGCTACTGGACCCATTTCCTGATCTGATGAATCAGTCGGGTGCTCTCCACCCTTCCCTCCATACTGTCAAGCTGAGTACTTGATTTCTCTACTTCCAGTCTTAGCCAGGCTCCCAGATGTTTCCCCGGCAGCTTCTTGTCCTTTGAAGTTTTTGACATGGAAGATCTTAACCGCCATTACTTCAGCTAGGAGGGTTTCAGAGTTGCAGGCTTTATCTTTTCGTTCCCCGTACTTTATTTTCCACAAAGATAGTTTTTCAGAACCAATCCCCTTTCCTTAAGCAAGGTGTGTTCAGAGCACAATTTTAAATCTATTCTTAGTCCTTCCTGTATTTTTCCCCAGTTATGGCAACAAGGCAGAGTATAAGCTTCATCATTTGGATGCTCATAGATGGTTGCGCTTTTATTTACACAGGACTAAGGATTTCAGAAAATCTGACCAATTTATATCATTTGCAGACAAAGGTTGTCCAGTCTCTAAAGTGACCTTATCAAAGTGGCTTTCAGACACTGTTAAGCAAGTCTACACTTTGCGGAACAAAACTTCCAGGAAAAATTAAAGGACACTCAACTAGGGCCTTTGCTACTTCTATTGCTTTTCAAGCCAAACTGCCTTTAGATTCAATCTGTGTGGCAGCTACGTGGGCTAATCCTACTTTTATCTCTCATTACAAAGTAGATGTGGCCTCCCAGAACAGGGCATCCTTTGGTTCCACGGTCCTGAAGCCTTTCCCAGTGAGCCACCCAGGATATAGGTACTGGGAACGCTGTCCCAATCAGCAAGAACTGAGGCAATATGGGGAGAACATAAAAGTTATGTAATCACCATAATGTTCCATGTTTGTCCATTTCGCCTTCCTTGTGTCCCACCCTCTTTCCCCCTCTTGAAGGATTGAGAGGAGTTTTTCTTGCATCTTGTTTGGCTACACTGGCTGAGTTCCCTTTTGCTTACCAGTTGGTTACACCTAGCCTTTCCTTCCTTTCTTTAACACACTCGTATGCAGGTCTTTTTCTCAAAAAAGTTCATTAAAAATTTGGACCCATTTAGTCTGGTGGGTTATCATAAACGACATCTGGGTAACTACTGCTAGGCATGTTGGGATAGGGGATAGCCTTAAGCCAGTAAAAAGCTGTCAAGCTATAGTGTACGGCACAGTCTGAGCAGATGATAGGCTCCAAACCAACCAGCAAGAAGAAAGGGAAGATTAGCAGAAAACATGGAACGTTATGGTGAGTACATAACTTATTTTTGTAGCCCTGGAACAGTATGTCAGATAAAAGATTATTGCATCTTCAGCTCTGATGCATTCTTTGAGTGCACTGTCCGTGCTGGAGCTGGATGACTCTTGTAGCTTAATTATCCCTGAGAGATCAGAGGCGTTGGAGTCTACTCTGATGTTCAGTTGTCTCTGCATCGGAGCCTCTGCATTAGACAACACTGGTCTTACCTCTGCCTTGGGTAGACTGCCCTCTGGTCAGGGGGAGCTGATGGTCTGGAAGCATGGGATCTTGGCTCTCAGCCTTTCTTTCCCCAGGGTGCACTGCCTCTGAGGTAGTGGATAGTTTGGTTTCTGCAGGATGGATTGTTCCTAAATCCTTCGATATTTTCTCTGGATCCTGTAAGTCTCTGCTTTGAGCCTAGTCACTCAACTCTGCAGGGAGAGCCAGCCCAAAGTCTCCCTACCCAGTAAGTTGGTGGTGTTTCTTCTGGTGGTACTTTGGAACATCCCACCAAAGTTCCTAGTATGTTTTTAAGTACAATAGAAGGCACTTAAACTCAAGAGTTGGTCACTGAAGATACAAATTTTGATTGGGAAGGGTCCCCAGGATCACCACCTGGTATTTCCTTTGGAGACATCCTGGAAATCCTCAAGGAAAGGGGTGATTGGTCTACCAGTTCCTCTTCCCAAGAGGAAACTGTTCTTGTAAGCCTTTCAGTCTAGTCTGACCATCTAACTCCTGGGTGACTCTGTCCACTGACTAGCTCAGAGATTTGATCTGCAGGCAGGGATGGAAGGAACCAGACAGACCCAGTCAAGAAACCAGACAGGATTTTGGCACCACCAAAAGGAAGATTTTTAGCGCAGGAGTGTACCAGTAGGTGCTATAGTCATGGCACCGGCCTCAAAGAAACTTGTGGAACAGGTGTCTGTCCAACCCCCTAACAGGGAGTTAAGGGCGTTGGGTAGATTTTGGACGTGTGTATATGCTTAATCAACCTTTGCACTCTGGTGGCAGAATTATTTTGCACACTTCACTAGATTGCAGAGGGATTTGATTAAAGAACGCTCTGTAAGTCCCTTATTGGGACCAGTACTTCTGAGGTTCAGACATCGGTTGCCTCACTGTTGGCTACCCATGTGGCTTATTTCACAAGAAGGTGAAGGTACTTCAAGGGTGGTAGGTTCAGGGATTTGTATTAGGAGACATGCCTGTATGCACTTGGGTGATTTTTGTGGAGCCCTTAAGAGTCCTCTTTCCTCAGTGCACCCTTTGACTGAAGCTCTTGTTCAGCCTGAAGGTGAAGAACACTCCAGGTGTGAGCAAGATGGTAGCACATTCTCTGCAGTGGGCATATGTTTTTCAACCCCTCAATGGACTTTCTATGACTTAACGGGGGGGTTGAAAAATGTGGTTCAAGAAGTCCTAGGAACCTTTCCAAGACCCATATGGAGGTAGTTCCCCAGGGGCAGGGGGGGGGGGGCTCAAACTGGCAATCCAGCCCATGCAGAACCAGGGGTCAGAATCTGTTGACCCAATCAGCACTCCTGGAAGGAGGTCCAGTTTCTCCACTTGTGGAGACAGTTGGGGTAGTTTTTCCCTTCATCAGAGAGCCTGGCTGTTACAAAAGGCTTGTGGGTACAGAGGATTGTTTCCAGAAGCTATGCAATTCCCTTTTCCCTACAACCCCCACCAGCATAGAGAAGATAAATTCAAGAGATTCTCCCCAGACCAGATAGAATTCAGGACGTGTTTCTTTTTAGTGCCAGAAAAGGGGACAGGAGACTAGTTCTGGATCTTTGCATTTTGAACAAGTCAGTCTAGTACATCAAGCTCCAGATGGTCATGGTTCAGTCCACTTCTGCCTTTCCTGCACAAGACTGGATGTGCTTGATATAGACCCTCAGGATGTGTGCTATCACATAACAATGAACAGACAATCCAGAAGGTATTTTATATTTCTGGGTGGGAGCCAGTCATTACTAGTTTAGAGCACTTCCCTTTTGCCTCACCACAGCCTCCAGGGTGTTCACAAAGTGCATGGCAGTAGTAGCAGCTCACTTGAGACTACAGGGATTCCATGCATTTTTGTAATTATACAAGTGTTTCATAACCGCTCCGACCATGCATATACTGATAAGAGCTCAAGATTATGTACTCAAGACTTGCTGTCTTCAGGGAATTGCCATCGACCTCTAATTTCAGAACCTACTCAAATGTGATTCGTAGTCTTATTAAACAGTGTCAGTGATGGCCTCCCTCCTTTTTCCAAGGGTACCGACTCCGAGTCAGATTATTTGAAATCTTCTCATCACAATTGATTTGACAAGTCTTGGTCAATGTCTGTGGTGGTAGTTCTAGATCCCCCAGCAAGATACCATGAGAATACTTTAATAGACATAGGCTGGTGCAGAATGGAACAGAGTTGCTTATGTCCACCTTGGGCTGTAGTGACCATGTGCATTTCCACCCTCTTTGGGAAGCTTCTTGGAAAAGTAGTCCAAGGTACGTGTTCCCCCAAAGAGGCCAATACACATCAGTGTCCTGGAAGTGAGAGCAGTGCTTTTAGTGTTGCAGGCTTTCCAATACTATCTCCCTTTTAGCACAGTTTCAATTTTATACAATATATGCATGGTTTGGTACATCAATTAAAGAAGGTCCAGATCTCAACCAATTGATTTCTGATGCAACAAATTCTGGGGAAATCCAGTGTGATGCAGACAAGTTGAGCAGGTCCGTTTTGGTACTTCACAAGTGGTCTCTCAACATGAAAATTGCAGAAAGGATTTCATCGATGCAGCTTTCAGTGCTGACATTTCTGCATCTTCCCCTCAACAAATGCAGCAGGTTATTTACCCTAATTCCTCCAGCAGGGGAGTTGCTAAGCGCTCCCTCTCCCTTTACATTGCCACTCAAGTCTCCTCTTTGCACATTTCCCCATCCACTTAATCCACAAATTTGTGTGGAAATCTGATTTAAAAAGCAAAGTCATCCTAATTGTCCCTTATTGGCCTCACCAGATATGGTTCCTCCTTTTTTAGCGTCATCTAATTTATACTGTATATAATTTGGATCCAATTCCAGACCTGTCTCGCCCAACAGACTATTCTCAAACCTAAAACTGCATGGTTTCTCCACTTCCATCGATGGCTTGACAACCCAGGTTCTCTTCTCCTAGCTATAACATTTATACCTTGTCATAAAGCTTCCACTAAGAAAATTTGCATAAGTAAATAGAAAAGATATTTGTACAAGTGCAATACTTCACCTTTTTCAGCACCAGTACATGAAGTTCTGGCCTTTTTAGCAGGCCTTTTTAGCAGACCTTTTTAGCAGGCGTTTGTGTTTCACTGTTGCAGTCATCACCTATGGGGTTACCCTGCTAGTACCGCTCGGCGGGCTTGAATACCAGAGTCAGTGTTTTGTGTCTGCTGCAGTCGCCAGTAGTCTGACAGTTTATCAGTGCTATAAAGCAAGGCAGCTGTCATCATTACATCAGTCTTTCTTGCCGTGGACACCATAGGAGAAGCAGTTTGCAGGAGTGCTGGTACTTCACTACCGGCATTTGAATTTTCAGCTGAAAATGTCTAAAGTTAAGTACCCCACTGGGGATCCTTTTTTCTAGCATTAACAGATGTTCAAAAAAGTTAATTCTCTACTGTGGAAAGCAGATCCCACACTGAAACTTTCACTTTCTTAGGCCCACACCACAACGTCCCCGTTGCTGGTTCTGAGCCCTCTCTAATGCGAGAACTAATTGCCGTAGAGCTCTCTTTGTAGACACTTTTATTTTTGTGTTCCATCTTCGCATTCTGATACGATATCAGTCAGCCAACGATCTGTAGACCTACCGGAAAAACACAGACCACACAAGGCTAAGCCTTCCACCCATGCTACCGCTAAGCAGAGTTGGTCAGTTCTCCGGAATTCAGAGATGCGCTTTCGCTGCCCCTGATGCCCAATTCCATATCTATGCAGGAATCTACTGAGACGAGTTCAGTATGCCGCAGAAATCTTAAGAGCCTTTGTCTGTCTGTCTCTTTGGTCCGGAGCCGCGACGCGGGCACCGGCTTCTGAGGAGGCCTTTTGCACTACCGACTCTAGACATAAACCAATGTCTTTTTTTCCGACTACCATTTCTCTGGCAGGATTCTCTCAGGCCTAGAAGCCAGGCCACTCCTAGGAAATCTGCTTCTAGCCACCATCTTGCTACTGCTCCACCACCCCAGGCTCAAATGCTGAAAATGGCAGAGTATCTCATCTCCCTTATCCGTGGTAGTCAGGCCACAGCTTCTAAAAGGAAAAGGCATACTTCTCCAGAAAATTACAGAGCAGGAATCTGACTATTCAGTTTTTGAAGAAGAACTCTTATGAGGATTCAGATGCAGAGGAATCCGTCCCTTCTTCTTCCCCTACCCGAGGACCTTTCCTTTGAGAAGAAGCCCTTCACTTCCTCTAGGAACATTTCCACTGAGACTACCGGGACTTCCCGCAGTCTAAGAAAAGGTTTAGAGAGTTTCTGGACCTGCCCCAGCAGAGACCCCCTGGTCACCCCCCACCCCCATTTTAGAAGTGGTGGATAATTTTCATGAATCCAGGTTAGCCCCTGACACCCTCCCTCCTGCTCCCAGTAAACCTGACTGGTACTACAGGGTACCAGTCTCAAATACCTGTACAGAAATCCTGCTGCAGACCCAGAGGTCATTACACGGGGACCAAAAGGAGCTAATACTAGTTAGGCCAAGAATCCTCTTCCTTCTGACAAGGACTCCAGAGCTCTGGACAGATTGGGTAAAAAAGTATATTCGTCGGCAACCTTAGCTGTCCGAGCACTCAGTTGTCAGTTCCATATGTTAAAATAACACACTATGGAACTGTTAAAACTGAAAATTGCTGCCTTTCCTGACTGTGCCAATTCAAGAGCTGGCAGGTTTACTGCACTCTGCTTGTCAAGTGGACAAACACTCATTACAGTGTAGCTATGGTGCCCTAGAAGCCTCTGGCAGGGTAGCAGTGATGGGATCTGTTGGTAGGTGACATGCATGGCTGAAAGAACCATCTCTCCCTGATCATGTCAACTGTAAACTTACTGATGCACCCCTAGATAAGGAGCACTTGTTTGGGGGAAAAAGCAGAAGAGATACTTAAAGATGAAAGCTGAAGCAAAATCTATGCAAACAGCAAAACATTTCTTTCAGGTACCGCCTCCCAGGTTCAGCAGGAACTTCTCTAAGCACTGTGCCTTCCCTGCACTGAGCAGACAGGGCCAGTGTAAGCCCTGAAGGGACAAAACCATTCAGGTCCTTATCCCAGAGCCAGTAGAGAAACAGTGGACCACTTCTGTCTCTAAGGCAGGGAGGGAGTTCTAAGCCAACCTTCTATGGCAAACCCTCAAAATGACTCCCTCTGCCCTCCCTTCATTCATCAAAAACTAGGAGGAAAGATCTCCTCCTCAGACAATTGGCTTTCTGTAACAAAGGACCAGTGGGTCTTACAGATCATTGTTCAGGAATACGGATTCCTTCAGCAAACTACCAATTCTGAGGGTACCCAGCCTTTCCTCCAAATCAGTGGGCAGAGGCACTGAAACAGGTCCAAACCCTCATATATCCCAGGGGGGCAGTTGAAACTGTCCCCTCAGATCAAACAGGCAAAGGATTTTATTCCAGACTCTTCCTTGCTTCCAGAAAAGGGGGCACTTGGCACCTCAGCCTGGATCTCTACATTTTGAACACCTCCCTGGTGGTCCCCAGATTCAAAATGCTAACTTTGCAGCAGTTGCTGCTTATGCTAACAATGCCTGGCTAGTCACCCTAGACTTAAAAGATACCTACCTCCATGTCCCCATCAGGGAATCGTGCAGGAAATTCCTGCGATTCAGAGCAGGCTCAACACTTGGTTTTCTGCGCTGCCCTTTGGCTTATCTACTGCATGTAGAAGTATTCTCCTAATCCTTTTCCCTGGCTATAGCTTTCTGCAGGCAAATTTATAGATTTTACCCTTACCTGGAAGACTGCCTCATTCAGGCAGAGTGCAAAGAAATGCTCCAAGACCTTCTTGGTCATATCACTCCTAAATTCCCTAGGGTTCACAAACGAGAAAAAAATCAAAGCAAAACCCCACCAGGAAGATAATTTTCTTGGGAGCTCTGCTAGACACAGCATCCCAAATGGCCTTCCTATCCCTGGAAAAAGCTTCCTTCCCCTCTACTATACTGAGCTGGCTTCCAGAAGTCACTGCGGGGAAGTTCCTGCAAGCCCTGGGATACATGGCATCTTTCATCCTTATTCCTCTGGCCAGACTTAACAACTTCAGTGGTATCTGGAAGGGGAAAAAAAAAAAAAACCTTTGGTGCCAGCACCAAGTCCCAAGAGACCTCTCTCACTCTGATTCCATGTATAAGGGCCAAGTTTCTCTGGTGGACAGAGGCCTGTACCAGGAACAAGGGTCTTTTGCTTCATCCTCCACCCTACCTGCCAGACTATCACCGCCGCTGCCTCAGACATTGCTTGGGGCACTCACCTAGAAGGGAGGTGCACCCAAGGTCTTGAGTATGCCCAGCAAATGATGGCAGTTCAAAAGGCTCTGACATCTTTCAAACCCCATTTCCGGCCAGGGGTAGTTCTTATAAAAATAAAGAACACCACGGTAATGTGGTATATCAAACGGGGGACCCGGTCTTGCCCCCTTTGCAGTTTAGACATGAGCCCCTGGCTTGCAGCCACCACCATGGATCACACCTAATTGCCCAGTACCTACCTAGCAGACCACCTATGCAGAAACATGCTGGACCCCCACAAATGGCAGCTGCACAGGGAAATCTATCTGCAAATCACTCAGGAGTGGGGGACTCTAGAAGTGGTTCTTTGCCTCACGCCACCACCATCAGCTGCAAAACTTCAGTACCAGGGAATCGCCTAGCGTGGAAGGGTGGATACCTTGACCTTCCCCTGGAACTCACTGTGTACACTTTCCTTCCTCGGCCCCTTATTCCCAAGGTACTGATAAAAATAAGAGAAGAGACCAAAGGCCATCCTCATTGCTCCAGAGTTGCCCAGACAGAATTAGTACCCCTTACTGTGTGGCCTGACCTTACAGCCCCCCCCCCAGCAGCTCCCCGAATCTCGGACCTCTTCACCCAGGAGAGGGGCAAGATACTGCACCCAGACTTAGCCTCTCAGTCTTTCAGCATGGCCTATAGCTTTTAAAAGCTAAGGAAGAGACCCTGTTAAGCAAACTGGTCATAGACATCACAGAGGCCCGAAGGGGCCAGCACCACCAAATTGTATGCTGGAAAATGGAAAAGATTTTGCTCCTGGAGCCAGTCGTAAGGGTTCAGTACCTCCCATCCTTCCATTCCCCTAATCTCGGATTACTTAGAGTTTTTCAGTATCCAAATTGATATCATACTGTATCCTCTTTTGCTACAGACTACATGGGGAAACCCATCCCAAAGTCTTATCCGTACCCATTCCACTAGAGCAGCCTCCACTTCTACAGCCTTCCTCAGAGGAAGCTGCGACCTGGACCTCTGTCAGTACCTTTACAAAGCATTACCACCTACCTCTTTTCCCCAAGTCTAGGGCAGGGTTTGCCTCTGCAGTGCTGCAGAGTTTGCGGACCCATGCCTAGGGTTTGTAACCTTTCCTTCCACCCCTCTCCTCAGCTTTGGGAATCCTCCCACAGGTGATGACTGCAACAGTGAAACACAAAGCACATAGTACAGTTGTGTATGCTTACTGTAAATGCAGATGTTGGTGTATTAATTGTTGCATTCCTGGTTTCCCTCCCTCCATCCCCCATACTGCATCTGTCCCTGGGGGGGGCATGTTTCCCATGGTGGCTTTTGGCCACCAGGACCACTTTTCTTTGCTTCCGTGTGCATCTGACAGGTTAGGTAAAGAAAAACTAATGTAATGACGTCTGCTGCCTTGCTTTATAGCACTGAATACCTGATGTCAGACTACAGGCGACTGCAGCAGATGCAAAAAAAAAACATTGACTCTGGTATTTGGGCTGGCCAGGGGCTATCACAGCAGGGATAACCCACAGGTGATGACTGCAACAGTGAATAACACCCTAACATCTGCATTTATGGCAAGTGTGCACAACTACACTTTTTTTAATGAAGGGGCTAGTTCCCTCTACTGTTAAAGTTCAACTAGCTGCCATTTCTAATTTTCATAGAGGAGTTGAAAATCCACCTTGGCTTCACCAAAACTTTGCAAGGCCTTTTTAAGGATTACTGTTTTGAAACCATCTTATAAAGATCCAACTCCACCGTGGGGCTTGAATTTAGTACCACAAGCCTTGAGTCTTTTTCCCTTCAAAACAGCAGCAAAACTTAAGTTAACATAGAAAACTACTTTTGGTAGCCATTATTTCTGCTCTAAGGCTTTTGGAACTTACGAGCTTTGTCTTCTAAACCTAGTTTTTTAATATTTCATGAAGACAGTAGCACTGTGAACCAGTCCTTTCTTCCTATGGTGTTCTCCAAATCCAACATCATTCAGTCCATTGAGCTAATCCTCATACTTAATGCTCATTACAAGTTTCATGTGTTCCCTAGGGGGAGTTCAGCATTTGGCTCAACATTGCTTAAGGAATATCTTTCCTTAGTGTCCTTCCTGAATTTCGGCTAGTTGGCAACTTTCACAATTAAGGAATGAAGGAAAATTGACAACATGAAATGAAGTTATTTACTCACCACAACTTTCTATGTTCATTTTCATTCTTCAACTCCCTTCCTGCCAACCCCCCCTACCTTTGCACCGTTATTCAAGAGTGAGGGGTAACAGTCGAACCAATGATCTTAATGTTTCACTGTTGCAGTCCTCACATTTGGGTTATCTCTGCCAGGGTAGCCCTCAGCCGGCCCAAATACCAGAGGCTTAGTATTTCTGCGTCAGTTGCTGTCGCTTCAGGACTGACGTCAAGTCATCAGTTTAAAATAAGGCAGCCAATGCCATTACATCAGGCTTTCTTGCTGAGGAACCCAAAGCAGAATCAGTTCACACTAGTGCCGGTCGGCCACTATCAGAGTTTCGTTTTCCAAATTGAAGCTGAAGTCTACTAAAGCAAAGTACCCCATTGGGCATCTTTTTTTCTTGCTCTAAATGATGTCAGAAAAAGTTCTCTCCTGTAGAAAGGAAATATCACAGAGACTCATTCTTACTGCATCTCTTGCTTAGGCCCAGACCATGCCTTCCCTCGCTGTTGCTTTTGTGATTTAATGGCAGACCTATACGTCGTTGGGTCCTTATTGTAGCTAGTTATTTTTACTTGCAGTCCTCTAATTCCTATATGGCTTTGGTAAGCCGTCTGACAGCAGATCTTATGAAAAAAAGAAGTAAGGATCAAGACAAGACTGCACAGGTCCAAATCTACTGACTACGCTTGCGTTAAGCTAGTTGTCAGTTCTCCAGTCCTCAGGTGCTTTTGCAGCCCCTGATGTCCACTTCTGTGGATTCACAGGCCACTACTGAGACTCTCTTGGAGTCCGGTATGCCACAAACCTCTTCGACTAAGGATCCTGCAGTTCTCTACCTTGGATGGGTCTGGAGCCGCTGAGCAGGCACCAGTTTCCAAGGAAGTACTTTGCACTACCAATTCTTGACACAAACTGACTTTTGCATCTGCCGTTCTTTTGAAGACTACAGATTTTCTAAGGCCCAGGGTATGAACCACACCCAAGAAACAGACTACCCAATCTCAGGCACCTATTTCCTTGGTCTCAAATACTTAAAATGGGGGAAGACCTTATGCTTATCAGGGGAAGCCAAGCTACCCCTTCCAAAAGGAAGTGATCTGTCCCCAGTAGTTTCATCTGAACAGGAGTTTGACTCTGATGCATCTGAATATGAAGGCATGCAACATCTCTGCTTATGAGGATTCTGATGTAGCGGAATCTATTCCTTCAGCCTCTCCACCCGAGGACTTTTCCTTTGAGGACACCGTTCATACCTTAAAGGAGCATTTCCAATGGGAATGTCTAGACTACCCTCAGTCTAGAGACTTAGAATTCTTAGATCTTCCACAGCACAGACCCCTGGCCATTCCCCCAGTCCTGGATGTTGTGGATGATTTCCTGGAATCAAGTTTGACTCCTGACACCCACCCTCCCTGCTCCCAGAAAACCTTACAGGTAGAGTCCTCTGACTCTCAATTTTTTTTTCAAAAATCCTAGTGTTGACCCTGAGGTAATTTGTCAAGGGCCTAAAGGAATTAAAGCAACCTCTGCTAAGACTCCCACCCTATCGGATAGGGATTCCTGAGCACTAGACTGATGGGGTAAAAAAGTATACGCCTCTGCTACTGTTGCTATCGGAGCACTAAATTGTCAGTTCCATATGCTAAAATTTCAGCAACATACCATGGATCTCCTCAGTGTATTTCTTTCCTGCTTGTGCAGAATCTATAGAGTTGCAAGAGTTCATGCATTCTGTATGTCAAGTAACTAAGAACACCTTACACTGTGGGTTTGATGCCCTAGAAGCTTCTTGCAGGGCAGCAGTCAATAGTTCATAGGTTCATAGGTTCATACTAGGCTATCTGCCAGAGGGCATTTACAAGCCTAGCCCATAGTTTTGTGGCTTACGCCACCCCTTTAGTATGGGGAACTATACCCATTATTTTGCTGTGCCTCTGTTGAGCAGTGACACTGAGGTAATCCCTGGGGTATATCTGCGATCTCCCATCCATTGGTCAAGATTTCTCTTGAACAAGGCCAGCGAGGTGCTCTGCCTCACATATACCGGGATTTTATTCCACAGCATAGGGAGTCTTTGGGTGATGAATCTATCCCTCCAGCATGTCCTATTAATAGCCGTGTCGAGGTTTGTCTCCCGCCCTTGTGACTCTGACGGATCTAGATTTTTTGAGGTGAAGCATATTCATCAAATCTGGGTTTGACATGGCCTTGTATGTTAGGCAAAGGTCACCTCTGAGCAAGTGGTAAGCGACTGAATAGAGCTGGAGTTCTTTCAGTCGGGCAGCATAGGACAGATGTTTGAGACCCTTTATCCTTTTGGTGAGGAACTTTTGTGGCCTCTCCAGCTGCTGCAAGTGTCGGGTCAGATACATTCCGAATGGGGCATTGTACTCAATCATTGGTCTGATGAGTGATGAGTATAGGGAGACTATGACCTCCCTTGATCTAGATGAGAATCCCTTCATGATAAGGTGGGCAATGTAGAAGGTCTTCCTAACTACTTTAGCTACATGGGTGTCGAATGACAGACTACTATCAACCTGGGTCCCCAGGTCCCTGATAACTTCTTCTGTGCTCAGTGGATTGCCACCTATTTGGTAGCTAGGGTAACCTTGTTTTTCCGAAGGGTATGACTATGCATTTTTGGCATTTAACTTTAGGCCATGGCTCTGGCACCAGTTATCCGTTTCTGTGAGACCCTTCTGAAGGATATCTGTGTCAGATGTGTTTTCTACTATGGCCCAGTTTGCAGTCATCTGCAAACTTTGTCAGCCATAACCCTCCTGTGTTTGCTTGTACTTCGGAAAAGTAGATGCCAAACAAGAGTGGGCCCAGGACTGAGCCCTGTGGTACACCACTTGTGACAGGCTTTGAGTCTGACATGGCGCCAGCAACTCTGACCCTGTGGGTTCTGTCACTCAGCCAGTTTGCAACCCATCTTGTGATGTATGGGTTAACATTTAAGCTGATGAGTTTTTCAATGATACCCGAGTGGGGTATTGTATCAAGGCCTTCGCCAGATCGAGGTAGGCTGTATGGACTGCCTTTCCCTCATCAATGGCTTTGGTGACTGTTTCGCAAAAGTCAACCAAGTTTAGAAGGCATGATCTGCCTTCGACAAAGCCAAACTGGGATGGATCCAAAGTCTGCAAATTCCCTATGTCTTTATTTATGAGGTCCATTATGATCCTCTCCATGGCTTTGCAGATAAGGCTTGTCAAGCTAATGGGCGGTAATTTCCAGGGTCGGTGGAGGCACCGCCTTTGTGAAGTGGGACCACAGTTGCAGTGCACCACTCCTGGTGCGTATCCAGAGGTAAGACTATGATTAAACAGCTGTCCTAGCTGTGGGTTTAATTCCTCGTTGAGTTCGTGGAGCACACAGCCGGGGACACCATCAGGTCCCATGGATGCTGTGTTTTTGCTTTGAGAGAGCAGTTCTCACTTGGGCGTTGGAGATGTTTGGGGGCTGCAATCGCTGGTATAGATATCTCTCCTTTGGGGAGAAGTTTGCACTGAACCTGTCAGCCAGTATGTTGGCAATGTCTGTAGGATCAGTAATCTTCACATCATTTTGAACTAGTTCTGAGCATATCTGGGAGTTTCCTCCCAGGTTTCTAACATAGCTAAAGAAGGACTTATGATTGTCTTTTGAGTCTTTAGCTATTTTTCTCTCAAAATTTGCTTTGGATGATTTTATGAGAGCTCTTAGTTTTTTACTTAGTGATCAAGGGTGTCTTACCTTTTAAGGATTTTGCTCTGTCTTGTAGTAGCTTCCTCCTTTTGTTGTAGAGTTTGTTTATGGCTGGGGTCCACCAGACTGGACGCTTGCTTTTGGTACAAAGAGTCTTTGTTTTGCTTGGGATTGCCTTATCCATGCAGTCCTGCAGGTGCTGGTAGAAGGCATTTCTAAGTGATTCAGCGGCTTGAGTACTGTTTTCTGCCGGCTCGGGGGCCTTAAAGGAGACCACACTAGTCTTTAGAAGTGTGAAGTTGGCTTTTGAGAAGTTCTTTACTGTGGTCTTTTTTATTTCAGGTGGGGGTGGGATGAGGACCTCCAGCGAGATTAGTTTGTGATCCGATCTCACCAGTGAGGGGTATACTTCCGGTGTTGAACATTGTGCTCCCATGTTCGTGATGATGAGATCAAGTATGTTTTCTCCTCTTGTGGGGATGGTGACTAGTTGTTCCATGGCATTTGAGTTTATGAATTCCAGGAACTTGTGGGCTAGGGTGTTTGGGCTTGAGTAGTGTTCCCAGTCTATATTAGGGTAATTGAAGTCACCTAGTATGATGGTGTTTGGTGATGCATTTATCCCCTCTAGTGTTTTCAGGAAGGCCATGTGAGGTTCCTGAGTTTGTGAGGGTGGCCTGTAACATGCTACTATTTGTAGAGCAGTCTTGCCTATGGTTAATTGCACCTGGATGGTCTCCGATGCATCGTGCGTTGCCACCAGTCTTGAGGTGTGGGTGTCTTTGATGAATATGGATACCCCACCTCCTTTCTTGGTATTGTCTGGATTTTGGGGCCGGAACGCATGATAAGAGGTAAAACCTGATAGTGCTGGGGTGCTCTCAGGAGCCTTGAACCAGGTTTCTGTCACTGCACAGACATCGATGTTCTCTATACTGAGAAGGGCCTCGAGTGCATGCATCTTGAGATTTAGACTTCTGGCATTGAGCAGCATTACCCTTAGTTCTTTTCCTTTTTTGTGTTCTAGGGTGGTAGGTTTAGAATTTGAGCCTTGCCTAAAAAAGGCACTATGGGGGTGGCAAGAGCCTTTGCCAATATCCGGAATCCCAGGGGTGACAGGTGCAAGCCGTCCCTTGCGAAGCAGCGTGGCTTGTCCAGCATGTCATCCCAGGCAGACAGACATTGGATCCCCTTTGAATGACACCAGAGTTTAAGCCAATTGTTAAAGCTGATCATCTTATCTCTGTATTGTCCTTAGAAGGCATGCTTGGCTTAAGGAACAACCCTTGCCAGATAATGCCCAGTCTAACTTGTACAAAGCTTATTTGGCAACAAGGCAGAGAAGATCTTAAAGATGGAAGTAAAAGCTAAATCTGTGCAGACAGTTAAGGATTTTCTACAGGTGCAGCCACCCAGGTTCAGCAGGCATTGCCCCTGCAAATGGTGGTTTTCCTGCCCACACCAGGTCAGTTCAGCCCAGACGCCAGGGAAGTAGACCCCCAGACAGCAGCCACAGGGAATGCGAAGATCAAAGTAGTGGAGTTCCTGCACTTTAAAACCAGGGAGTTCAAAGCCACCCCCTCATGGTAAGAATTCTGACTTTCTGCCCCCACCCCCTCACTCTGCCCACCTGCAGTTGCCCCCTAGGAGGAACTCTACTTCCACACAAGCACCTGGGCCACCATTACCAGTGACCGCTGAGTCCTCAACATAGTGTCCCAGGGATACATATATTCTTTTAACACTTCCAACCCCAGAAGGGTTCCCAGATCTACCCCCAAACTACTGGGCAAAGGTGAAAAAGCAAGTCCTTTCCCTGCTCTGAGGGCAATAGAGCACATTCCTGCAGAACAGATGGGCCAATGTTTCTACTAGTCTTTTTCTGATACCCAGAAAAGAGAGCACCTGGCACACCATCCTCTATCCATTCTAAATACCTTCTTGGTGATGCCAAAATTCAAAATGCTCACCCTCCAGCAACTGCTACCCATGCTCTCCAGGAATGCTTGGCTAGCCACCCTAGACCTAAGAGGCCTACCTCCACATTCCTGTCAGGGAAATCATGCAGGAAATGTCTGTTTCAGGGCACGTTCTCTGCACTTTCAGATGTTCATCGTGTTTCACTGTTGCAGTCATGACTGTAGGTTTCTCCCCTGCCGGCAGGCAGCCCTTGGTCGGCCAGAATCCCAAAGTCTGGGTCCGGCGTCGGCTGTTCAACCATGCTCCCTGATGTCATAGCACCAGGAGTATAAAGCTGACAGCCGACGCCATCTTATCCAGTCTTTCTTGCCGTGCGGTGATAGCAGTTCGCAAGTGTCGGTCGGCTGACTCCTGGCAATTTCTTCTGATATTCTTCAGTCCGAAGATTTTCTTCTCCACTCAAAGCTAAGTACCCCGTTGGGGAAACTCTTTTCTTGCCCCACTCCGATGTCAGAAAAATTTAATAATTGTATTTCATGTGGGAAGCAAATACCTCATAAGGATTTTCATTCTTACTGTATTCCTTGCTTAGGCCCTGACCACGACGTAGCTAGTTGTCGGTTTTGTGCTAGATTCAATCAACGTACAATTAAGCGAAGATACGATTTGGCTTTTCATTACTTCGGTAGGTGCTTTAACTACAAAATGTCATCAGATAATGTTCCGGCTACCGGAGTTCACAAGCGTCGCAAGGATAAAGACAGGCCTCCGAGGTCCAAATCTGATGATAGCGCACAAGCGGAGCCAGCTTCAGGTTTGGCCATCGTCAGTGAGGCGCTTTTGCAGCCCCTGTCGTCGGCCATTTCAGAACTGACTGCCGAAACGGACACTCATGAGGAGCCAACCAGGCCTTTAAATATTTCTGTTGCAGGACCTTCGGGCAATGCTCCTTCGGATGGGTCCGGAGCCGCTGTGCAGGTACTGGCTTCCGAAGGGGTTTTCAGGCCTACTCAGCTAATAATAAAGGCAAAGCCAAAGACAAAGGCAAAGACTCCTAAATCAAAGACTACAACACAGGCCTCCTCTGAACTGACTCCCAAGTCACAGAAACAGTTACTCAAGATGGCGAAGGATTTACTTACTATGATTAGGGGTTCACATCCCCCTCCAGATAAAAGGCAAAGGCAGGATGTTTATTATGATTCCTCTGATCAGGCTTCTGTTTCCTCAGTTTCTTCTGATCGGGAATATTCTTTCCCTCCTTATGAGGATTCTGATGCTGAAGAATCCATTCCTTCAGCTTCTCCCCCTGAGGATTTCTCTTTTGGGGAAACTTTGCATGAAATGAGGGAACATTTCCACTGGGAAGGACAGGAGTATTCGGAATCTAAGAAAAGACTGAGGGATTTTCTTCTTCTTCCCCAGCATAGACCCCTGGCTATTCCTCCTGTTTTGGATATTGTGGATGATGCCTTTTCGGAGACTAACTTAACCCCCGACTTTTCCTCCTGCTCCTGTTAAGCCTGATAGATATTACAGGGTTCCTGATTCCCATCAGTTTTTGTACAGGAACTCTTCTGCTGACCCTGAAACCATTTCTCAGGGTCCTAAGGGAGTTAAGGCCGCTTCTGACAAAAATCCCATTCCTACTGAAAAGGATTCTCGATCCTTAGAAAGATGGGGCAAAAACGTGTACATTTCTGCTACTTTGTCCATTAGGGCTTTAAACTGTCAGTTTCATATGCTTAAATACCAACAATTTCTCGTGTCTGTTTTTAAAACAAAAGCTTACTTCCATTTCTGCCTGTGCAGATAAGGAATTACATGACTTATTGCATGCCACTGAACAAGTTGGGAAGCATAGTTTACACTGGATTTGATGCCTTGGAAGCTTCTTGTAGGGCTGCAGCCTCTGGCACAGTCATTAGAAGGCATGCATGGCTAAAGGAACAAGTAAAGGCTAAATTATTGGATGCTTTTGTTCAGCATAATGTTTTGTTTGGATCAAAAGCTGAAGAGGTGATTAAAAAGATGGAGGATAAGGCGAAAATCCATGCAAACTGTTAAAGATTTCTTACAAGTACAGCCACCTAGATTTAGCAGGAATTGGCCTTCAAAAAATTAGTCCTTTCCCACTTCAGACAGGCCTCAGAGGGGTAGATATAGACGCTCCAGAGGAAGGCCTCAAGCACAAGCTTCTTATAGACCAAGACAGTGGACTGCTTCCACCCCTAGGGGAGGAGAAGACAGGTCACAAACTCAAAGGAAACAAACTCAATGACTCCCTCTGTTGGGCTACAGGAACTTCTTGCCTGGAAGCCCCTCTCGGAGGAAAACTCTCTATTTTTTATCAAAATTGGACTCTAATAACCCAAGACAAGTGGGGTTTGGATGTGGTTTTAAGAGGTTACAAATTCCATTTTCATACCTTGCCAAGGCCAAGCGGATGGCCAGACCTTCCAAAACATCAATGGACGGAGGCTTTAAACCAGGTGGAAGCTCTTTTGGCTATGAATGCCATAGAACTGGTTCCACTTTCAGAGATGGGAAAAGGTTTTTACTCAAGGCTCTTTCTAGTCCCAAGGAAGCCAAACTCATGGAGACCCATTCTGGATCTGTCGGTCTTGAACACCTTTCTAGAAATTCCAAAATTCAAGATGCTTACTCTACAGCAGCTACTTCCAATGCTGTCCAAAGATGCATGGATGGTAACTTTGGATTTAAAGGAGGCATATTTACACATTCCCATTGGGCAGGATCGCAGAAAATACCTCCGGTTCAAGGCCGGATCGAGGCACTTTCAATTCTCTGCGCTGCCCTTTGGATTGTCTACTGTGCCCAGGGTCTTCACCAAATGCCTGGCTCCAGTAGTAGCTTACTGCAGACTCAAGGGAATTCAAATTTACCCTTATCTGGACGATTGTCTAATTCAGGCAGACAGCAAGGATGTCTTAATCCAGCATCTAGAATTTGTACAGAACCTCCTCAAGTTCCTGGGATTCTCTGTGAACATAAAGTCAAATTTGGCACCATCACAACCGATAACTTTTCTGGGTGCACTTCTAAACACCACAACCCAGAAGGCACTTCTGACATCTGAAAAACAATTATAGCTGGCTTCAACTTTCAGAACCTTGGCAACTTTAACTCCACTATCTGCAAGGAAATTCCTGCAGGCTTTGGGTTACATGGCCTCCTGCATCCTTCTCGTACCATATGCAAGACTACACATGAGGAAAATACAGTGGTACCTAAAAAGTGTATGGTCTCGGCATTGCCACAGTTTAGACATACTGATCTCCGTCCATCCTTGTCTTCAAAAGGAATTTCTTTGGTGGTCCAGGGCTTGTGCTCTAAACAAAGGGAAACCCTTCCGTCTGCCTCCTGACACTCAGATTCTAACCATGGGCGCCTCAGATTAGGCTTGCGGAGCCCATTTCCAGAGCAATTGTCTGCAGGGCCTTTGGACAAAGGATCAGAAGCACCTGCATATCAACATAAAGGAAATGTTAGCCATTCAGAAAGCGCTATTGGCCTTCAGGAATCTCTTACAACCAGGACAACTACTAATACGGATGTGGTACATAAACAAGGGGGATCGCATTCCTACCCCCTTTGCAGACTAGCCATGGATCTATGGAACACAGCTCTAGCTTGCAATCTGGATCTTCAAGCTCAGTTTCTACCAGGGAAACAAAACTTCTTGGCAGACGGTCTGAGCAGAAATCTTTTGGATCCGCACGAGTGGATGCTGGACCCCAAAATATTCAGGATGATAACAGCAGTCTGGGGATGTCCACACACAGACCTCTTTGTATCCCATCTCAATCATCAACTACAGAATTTTTGCACCAGGACTTTCCACAGAGAAGCTTGGAAAGTGGATGCCCTGTCATTCAGTTGGAGGAACCTCTCGGGATATGTCTTTCCGCCTCTTCCTCTTCCACAGGTTTTATTGAAGATAAAACGGGACAAGCCCAAGATGATAATCTTGCTGGCTCCAAATTGGCCGCGGCAGTTTTGGTATCCAACTCTAAAAAACCTATGCCTAGAGCCCCCTTGGGTTTTACCTCAGTCTCCGAACCTTCTGTCCCAACATCAGGGTCAGGTTCTACACTCCCATGTCAGAACTCTCAGCCTGGCGGCCTGGTTAATCCAGGGCCTTTGATTTCTTCTTTCCCACCCAAACAGGTTACGGATGTCATTTTAGAAGCCAGACGTCCTAGCACTAGAAAATCTTATGCAGGAAAATGGAAAAGATTTTGTTCCTGGATGCAGGCTCAGGATTCTGATCCTCTTCTTCCTAACATTTCTTTAATTTTACTTTACCTGACAGATCTCTTACACAAGGGTCTCTCTTTCTCTTCCATTAAGATACATGCCTCTGCCATTTCTGCTCATTATAATACAGACCCTCCCATCTTTTCCCACCAGCTCATGACAGTTTCTCAGTGGAGCTAAGAACTTAAGACCTCCTAGATCTCCTCCCATTCCTGCTTGGGATCTCAACTATGTTTTGGAAAAACTAACCTTGCCTCCTTTTGAGCCTGCTGCCTCTTCTGACATCAAGTTTTTATCTTGGAAGACAGCTATCCTGTTAGCACTAACCTCTGCCAGGAGAGTTTCAGAGTTACAAGCTCTTATGGCTATGGAACCTTATATTATTTTTCATCAAGACAGGGTATCTTTGAGGACTAATCCTACCTTCATGCCTTAGGTGGTTTCCAGAGTGGCTTTAAATCGAACTATCCACTTGCCAACCTTTTTCCCCACTCCTCAAAATAAAGGGGAAAGGATCTTGCATTCCTTGGATGTACACAGACAACTACATTTTTACCTGAACAGAACAAAGGACATCAGAAAATCAGAACAATTGTTTGTTTCTTATGCTTCAAGTTCCCAAGGTTAAAGCCATTTCAAAACAGACCATTTCTAAATGGATTGCTCATGGAATCGGATTTTGTTATTCACGCCATGGAAAGCAAATCCCAGGGAGTATACGGACTCATTCCACCAGAGCTGCTGCCACTTCTGTGGCCTTCCTCAGGGGAGTTCCTACCAAAGACATTTTGGAAGCTGCAACTTGGAGTTCAGTGCATACTTTTTCTAAGCACTACAATCTACCTCTCTACTCTGTCTAGGGCAGGCTTTGCCTCTGCAGTTTTGCAGGGCCTTTTAGCTGCCCCTTCTTCTTTATGACCACCTCCCTTTCTTTCAGCTTTGGGATTCTACCCTACAGTCATGACTGCAACAGTGAAACATGATGAACATAGTACAGTTGTGTACACCTACCATAAATGTAGATGTTAGAGTGTCTTCACTGTTGCAGTCTGGGTTTCCCTCTTTCCTGTCCCTTCTTATTTTTACTTTTGTGTATTTCCTTTTTTCACCATTCTTCTGAGGTGTATTTGCAAAGGTTATGGGATCTTTTTCATTTTGTGACTCCTGACATCTGGGGCAAGAAAAACTGGAGAAGATGGCGTTGGCTGTCAGCTTTATACTCCTGGCGCTCTGACATCAGGGAGCATGGTTCAACAGCCGACGCTGGACCCAGACGTTGGGATTCTGGCCGACCGAGGGCTGCCTGCCGGCAGGGGAGAACCCTACAGTCATGACTGCAACAGTGAAGACACTCTAACGTCTACATTTATGGTAGGGTGTACACAACTGTACTTTCTCTGCACTTCCCTTTGGCTTGTATACTGCTCCCAGAGTTTTCACAAAATGTTTATCTCATGCCATTGCCTTTTGCAGACAAAGGAATATTTAAATGTACCCATATGTAGACTGCCTAATTCAGGCAGTCAGTCAGGAAAAGCTACTCAAGCACCTGGCATTTGTAAAGTCCCTGCAGACCTCCCTTGGGTACACTATCAACGAAAAGAAATCCAAACTAGTACCCACCCAAAGGATTATATTCCTGGGAGCAAGCCTGGACACAGCATCCAGATGGCATTCCTGACTGCAGAAAAGCAAACTTACCTGACGGCCTACTATACTCAACTAGCCACCGGACCCCAGTTATCTGCAAGGAAAATCCTGCAAGCTCTGGGGTTCATGGCCTCTTGCATTCTACTCGTTCAATATGCCAAACTGCATATAAGAACTTCAGTGGTACCTAAAAAACTTTAGGTGTCAACTCTCAAGACCTGGAAACCTATACCAGTGTTACCTCGTCTAAGGAAAGATTTTCTTTAGTGGACAGCAGCATGCTCCCACAACAAGGGAGTAACTTTCTCACCACCCCCTGCTGCCCAGACCCTCACCACAGATGCATCAGACCATTGGCTCTGTATGCACTTGCTGTCAAGGTGTGCACCTCGGGCATAGAGCCCACAGCAAATCCATTTGCACATCAACCAAACAGAGATGTCTGCTGTCCAGCACGCATTGGCAGCTTTCAGGCCCCTTCTTTCCTCGGGCTCTCCTGAATCAAAACAGACACCACTGATGTGGTATTTCAACAAGCTGGGAGGGACTTGCTCCTACCCTCTATGCAAACTGGCCATGACCATTTGGCACAGCCTCTTCTATGCAACTCCACCTGTTGGCACAATTCCTGCCAGGTGCTCTAAACTCTCTGGTAGACCACTTGAGCAGAAATCTTCTGGACCCACACGAGTGGCAGCTAGACCAAAGAATCTTCACCCTAATAACTCATAAATGGGGCACCCTGAAAGTTGACCTCTTTGCCTCCCACACTAACCATGAGCTCAGCAAGTTCTGCAGCAGGGAGCATCACTGCATAGCTTGGAAAGTGGGTACCCTATCCTTCCAGTGGGGTAATCTCTCTCTGTCTATGCATTTCCCCCACTACCTCATCACCAGGGTACTGCTCAAAATAAGGGATGAAAAACCAAGGACAGTTCTTATTGCTCCAGACTGAGATGGGCCTCGCCAGCACTGGTACCCACTGCTGCACAGCTTGTCCCCACTGCCACCATGGCATCTCCTTCAGACCCCATTTCTCCTGATCCAGAGAGAAGAAGAATTCATGCATCTCCAATTGCCGACCCTCAGTTTGGTAGCCTGGCTTATTCCATGACCACTGATCAAGCTGCCAACCTCAGTAAACGGGTTCTAGATGTTATACGTGAGGCTAGACGCCCTAGAACTAGGAGGTTTTATGCTGACAAATGGAAAGTTCTGCTCCTGGATTCAGGATAAGGGAGCCGATAAGGTATAGCCCTCTCTACCTCGCATCCTAGATTACCTAGCTGACCTGCTACATAGTGGTCTCTTTTCTATTAAAATTCATGCCTCTGCTATTTCTGCTCATTTCCACACTGAGCACCCCCTTTTTTTCACACCCTCTGATCAAACAGTTCCTAAGAGGGGCTAGCAAGTTGAGGCCACCCAGAAGAGCACCTACCCCAGCTTGGGACCCTTAACTTTGTGTTGGAAAAGCTCATCCTGCCACCCTTTACACCAGCATCTTCAGGAGAGTTAAAAATTTCTCTCCTGGAAGACCGCTTTTCTTCTGGCCATCACTTCAGCCAGAAGAGTCTCAGAGTTACAAGCACTTATGGCTGTAGAGCTCTTCATCTTACATGCTGACAGGGTGTCCCTCAGGAATAAACCATCCTTCATGCCTAAAGTGGTGTCCAGTGTGGCTCTCAACCAATCCATTCATTTGCCTACCTTTTTCCCTAACCCACAAAACAAGGGGGAAAGGATCCTGCACTCTCTAGATGTGCACACAGCTCAGATTTTATCTAGACAGGACTAAATCATTCAGAAAGACTGATCAATTACTTGTCAGCTTTGCTGCATGGGCAAAGCTATCTCCAAATCAACCATTTTCAAATGGATAGCACTGCATCCATCTCCGTTACAAGCAGCACAGAAAATCTCCCCCTAAGGGGGTTAGGACTCACTCTACCAGAACAGCCTCCACCTCTGCAGCTTTCCTCAGAGGACTTCCCACCAAGGACATCCCTGGAGGCTGCCATCTGGACATGTGTACACACATTCACCAAGCATTACCACCTGCCTATTTCCTCCAAATCCAGGGCAGGCTTTACCACTGCAGTCTTGCAGGGCATCCTAGCCAGCCCCTAGTCTCCTTGACTGCCTCCACCCTTTTCCTCAGCTTTGGGAATCAACCCAAATGTGATGACTGCAACAGTGAAACATAAAGAACATAATACAGTTGTGTACACTCTACGTAAATGTAGACAGTGTATTCACTGTTGCAGTCCTGGTTTCCCTCCATCCCCTCCCCTCTTCTTTCTCTCTCCTTAAAGGAACTTTTTGTTATTTCCTTTCTACTGGTGGGGGTTGTTTCACCATATCCTATCTCCCACTTGCAGGCTCCTGACAGGACAAGAAAAACTGATGTAATGGTGTTTGCTGCCAAACTTTATACCACTAGCGACCTGATGTCAGTCTTGAAGCGACAACAGCTGACTCAGAAATACTAAGCTGCTGGTATTTGGGCTGGCTGAGGGCTACCCTGGCAGGGATAACACAAATGTGATGACTGCAACAGTGAATACACTCAAACATCTAAGTTTATGGTAAGTGTACACAAGTGTACTTTCCCACTATTGAGCTCCAGATATTGGTCTCTTATTGGTTGCTAATATTCCTTTTAAAACTATAAGCCAGCAAACCAGATGTTAGATGTTTGGGGATAGAGGATTATAGGTAAACGAGGAGCTTGAGAGTTCTACTGGCCACAAGCTGTTAAAAAAAAAAAAAAAAAAAAAAAAACAAAAACAAAAAAAAATGAGTAGAATCGGAGAGGTGGATCTGAATCCAGTTGAAAATTTACAACTCAGATGGAACATGGCGAGTACATTTATTTGTAAACATCTTAATTGGTTTTATTTGGCATTTCTTTGTGTACATAGCCATTAGCAAGCCTTGATGTTTGGAAGAGGCCAAAATCGGCACTTTTAATGGGTGCTAGAATTCACAAGTTAGTACAACAGAAGCATGTGTAAGATTTTATTCAGAAATTAAAACATTTCTTTTGCACACTAACATCTGTCAAATATTACGATTGATAACTAGTAATGTTTTGTATTGGTATTCAAGGTTGAAAGAACTAACTACAAATTTCCACCCACTTAGGAAAGTGCTGGCCAGTTGGAAATGCGTGCCCTTTCACAGCTCTACAAGTAAGTGAATTGGCTGGTGTGATTTTAATTGACAAAGCTTTGTATGTGGATAACTTCATGTTTTATTTTTTGCCTTTGTTTTCCTTCCCCCATATGAAGGGCATCTCGGTAATGTAATAAATGCAGTTTAATGTGTTTTCACACTTTACCATGTATTAACAAGTATCACTTTGCCTAATATGGTTTGTGACTTTAATACTAAGTTGTGATCCTAACCCAGCTCCCAAGTGTAGTTTTGTAACATTGCCCACTTACTGCTGTTGGCCATGGCATGTGATGTGCGCATTTAGATGTTGCCTGTTGTGGACTAACCCTTTCTAGTGTGTAAAATTTTAATTGGCCAGTTCCACTAAAGCATAGGTGTAACAGTCCTGCATAAAGCTTAGTTAAGTGAGAAAGTGGTATGACTGACTGACCTTGGCATAAACTCTGAAGCTCGTCTGTTCCATGGCTCTGACTCCTTCCCAAACCAATAATTTTGTCCACTCTACCTTAGTACCTTGGTTCGAATTCACTGCCCTAAGACTTTAGGCTCCTCAATACCAGTAGTCTTCTGCAGTTTTTTCTTCAATTAATTTTATAGTCCCTGTACAGAAGGATTTCTCTCTAGTTTCTTGGGTTTAGAATTAGATTGTTAAAATAGGAAGTTAGGTTGCTAAGTAAGTGTGAATTTTTTTGTTATAGGCTTTAGGATAGTGTTTTTCTTTTTTTTTTTTCTGTCAGCTTGTGTGTATAACGTGTCATTTCTGTGCATTTTAACTATTTGCATAGCGACAGTAAAGGAAAAAGTGAACACTCCCCGCCCCATCCCCCTGAATCCTCATACTTTTGTTGGTGTCAAGATGAGCGGCACCAATCAAGCTTATGCCTACTTCAGCTGTAGGACACTCCGCACCAGGAGAGAGATCAGTTAAATGCCTCCCTCCATGGACATGTTTTGCAATTATTGAAGCTTCTACAGCCTTGTCTCTAGCAAACAAGGATAAGAAATGTGAAAACCAGGCAAAATGGAGAAAGAAAAGGAGAAGATGGAAGATGATCAATCAGTTTCAGGAAGGTTGAGGAAATGTTCTTTGATCCAGTCCAGCTGTCCTAGCTGAATCCAAAAAACTGTCAGAGCTGACAGTTTCTTGGGTCTGTCCCCCACCTTACTCTTGCTTCTCTACAGACTCTGGGAGTCTGAGATTGCACTCCCATTCTGAGTGGAGGTATTGGATTGCCTTCAGTAGCATATTCTACTTTGTCATCCAGAATTTTCACTGAGCAAGGCATTGCCAGGATGATTAAGTCCCTTAGAATGCAGATCAAGCTTGGATTTGTCTCTACCATCACCTGGGAAGGTAGAGTCTTGGGCCAGCTACCCCCTCTTTCTTTCCTGGTCCACATTCCAGAACAGACTGTAGCTGTCCAGGACAGCTTTTGCTCGAGTTGACGGAGTTAATTCAATTTTGATAGTCTTCCTGTTTTGACTCTGATTATTTTGGATGTGGAAGAAACTTGAAGCAGAATCTTTGGGGCTGAGGTTTGAGGGGGTGGTTTGATACTGAAGTTGTCAGAGCTATCCCTCATCCTTGAGCCATTGGCAGGTGATAGCTCAGCTCCAAAATCTGCTTAAAGGTAAAGACCCATCAGCTCAAAAGTATCTGAGGACATGAAGCTTAAGGAGCCAATGGCAGCTTAGGACCCTTTCAGAAGTCTTAAAGGCCAATTGATGCCCAAGGAGAAGGTGCTTCTGTCTGAACCCTTGTAGGTCTGTGCTGCTACTTCCCATCACCATGTCAGATAGGATAGTCTACGACAGGCTTCTCAGGTTGTATGCTATAGTAACCCCCAGTCTTTTTTGGAACCTTCTGATTATCCCACTGAAGCTAGTTCACAGGAAGCAGACGTGCAAGCAGAAGCGCAGACTCTCTTCCAGAGGTGTATTCAGTATTTAAAAAAAAAAAAAAAAAAAAAAAGACTCTGAAGAATCCCCTAGATTCTCCATCAGAAGACTTCCTTTGAGGTTCTTGGCTTGATAGAGTGGAGGATGGTCCACCATCAGATGAGTTTTTCTGGAAGCCTTTGGTTTCAGCTTAGCATTGTCCTAGGTGGTACCTACTGCTGACCCACCTCATTTGACCTCATGGCTTAGTGGGCATAGGAGGAGACCAATGTGGTGGAACTCGTACCAAAAAAATTCACTGGTTTCGGCGGCAACAAATGGAGCATTGCAGCAAATGTTCACTGGTTGATGTGATGGCAGTATTGCTTTAGTGGCGGCTGCTGTCAGAGGAAAGTTGGTCTGCCCCCTCCCCCCAAAACAGGGAACCTAGGGCTGTGGACCAGTTTGGGAAATGGGGATGCTTTTCCACTTGGTGTGTGTTTAGCACGTTACTAGATTTCAGAGACCTGACCAAAGATCTTCCAAAAGTCTGGATGTTAAGTTGTCTATCTCGCCTTCATTCTTGCTGGATGGGTTCGGAGCCGACCTCGGCTCCGACTCGGCCACTCTAAAAGCTCGAGAGTTGGTTCCACCGGCTCGAGGCTCCCCTTATATCCCACAATGCTAGGCGAGAGTTACCTCAGATCTCGTTTGCCGCTACAGCTTCGAGGTTGGTTTTTCTACCGGTTCTTGGTGAGTAATATTTCTTGTTGAAATTAGTCTTTAAAAACCCCTTTAACTTAATATCTTTACTTAGTTTAGTGTAGTTTAGAAAAATCTTTATCTCCTTCTTGTGTCTTCTGTCTGGGGCCTTTGCACCTGCAGGACTCCTGTGCTGTGTGCCATGGCTTCAGCCCCAGGGTCCTGCAGGAAAGAAAGAATAAATTGATTCTTAGAGGCTTACTCAAGCCAGAGGATTCCCTGTCTGTTTCAACAGGGAAGCCCTCTAAGGCATCTAGGTCTTCGGCTCCGGCAACTGAGCCGAGACCTAAGGTTTCTCAACCTTTGCCTTCATCGGCTCCGGCTGGAGCCGATAAGTCTCAGTCCACAGTTTCTGTGGACCCCTCGGCTCCAGCTGGAGCCGAGGTAGTCTGAATTCCGTGTCGGCTCCGACCAGACCTTCGGAGCCAACAACTAGGAAGAGGTCCAGGTCACCATCTCTTGGCTCCGTTCATTCGGCTCCAGGATCTCCCCTGCTGTCTGAACGGAGCCACAGATCTCACTCCTCTAGGTCATCGAGGCTGTCGGATCATGACCTTCAGAGGGTAGTGAGTCGACTACTTAAGTCCGAGGCACTGGCCCAGATGCTTCAGAGCCCGACTCATCAGTCGATGCCTGCCCCGGTCCATCAACATATTCCTCCTTCGACTCTTTTGAGCTCGGAGCCGGGTCGTGTCGGAACCGAGACTGTGATAGCGTCGGAGCCGATACAATTGTCTTCGGCTCCGTCGTCTGCTCTGTTTTCTTCCTTGGAAGAATCTCGGCGCTGGACTTCCCTCGTCGGCTCCGAGGGGGTAAGTGGCATCGGACCCTTGTCCGACCCCCCTCTCCCTCTCGGTGCTTGGCTGGTGAGTTCGGCTCCGACATCGGCCTCGGAGCCATCACTGTCGGTGCCGAGGGAGGTTCTTAGCTTCTCGGAGCGGGGACCTCTGGCTCTGCCTGACAGGGGTGCATTCGAGGTCATGCGGAGTGTGTTAGAGCCTGGCTCTACTCCACAGTCGGCTCCGTCCGCCCCTCCCTCTATGGTGCCTCAGGCTAGGTCGACTCACTCCCTCATCCCGGACCGCAGAGAGCCAGCTCCTCAGGAGCCCCCTGTGGGGATTTCATCCTCTTCTGAGGCCTCTCCTGATTTGGCAGAAGAGCCCCCTCGGAAGAGGAAGTGTAAGAGGAAACACATTGGACTCACCTGAGTCCATCACGTCAGACACAGATTTGGATGATTCTGAGGGTTCCCCTTCTGAAGATGTCTCATTTGCAGACATTCTGGAGATCCTGAAACAGAGGGGAAATTGGCCAGCCCTCAACCCTTCGGAGGACGAATCTGTGTATCTTGAGGCGTTTGGCTCTCGTCCTTCCACCTCCTGGGTGTCCCCCCCCTTCGACCCCCTCATGCAGGTGGTTGCTAAGAAGGCATGGACAGCTCCTGATTCAGTAGACCCCACTCCCAGGAGACCCTCCAAGTTCATAACAGCTCCAGCAGACAATTTTTAACAAAAGGAGTTTCTGTGGATGCTATGGTGGTAGCTGCTGCCACTAAGAAGGAGCTAGCTGATCCTTCAGTACCTGTCCATCCACCTAACAAGGAATCTAGGTCCATGGATAGGTACGGGAAGCGGATGTTTTCGTCAGCGACATTTACCATGCGTTCGCTGAACTACCTGTGCCATTTTACTCGTCTTCAAAGGGACTTGATCAAGGAAGCGAGTGAAATGTTAAAGGACCCTACAGCTGCGGATTTCCAAGATAAGATGAACACGCAGCTGGCTACCCTTAATTCCATAACCAACTCCTCCATCGCCTTCTTTCTTACGGCTGATGGAGCGAGCAGAGCCGCAGGCACAGGTGTGGCCTTACGTAGGCATGCCTGGATGCGGCTATGCAGTTTCGGACCCCTTCAAGGCGTCTTTCACGAACTCCCGTTTGATGGATCATCCCTCTTTGGTCCTCAAGTGAAAGAAACCTTGACTAGGTGCGAGACTGATGGCAAGACCCTTTCTGCCGTCGGAGTCCGTTTTCTACTCCTTCCAGGCCTTACCCCAAAGGCCAGAAGGTGGAAAGATGTGGTTCCGTAAACAATCTCAAGGGACTTAGCCTGGCGCAGAGTCGTTTTCCGCCAGAGGCAGAGGTGGGAATAACAATGGTAGACGCGCCCTAGGGGCAGGGGGTCCGCAGAACCAGGGCAATCGGGAAGCCTTCCTGACAAGCCCTTTCAGCATCCCTGAGGTGTTGCCCGACTGCCCATCTTCGAGGCAGTCGGGAAGATTGTCACTGTACCCAGAAGCCTGGCTATCCCTGACTCAAGACAAATGGGTACAGTCCATCATTTCCGAAGGCTATTCTATCCCCTTTCTTCGCTTTCCAAATCAGTCAAAAAAATCCCTTCCAGATGTTCCACCCGCTCAAAGGGATCTAGCAGTTTTGGAGATTTCAAAACTACTTGCAAAAAGAGCAATTCAACCAGTTCCAGCAGACCAGCAAGGATCCGGAATCTACTCAAGGTTCTTTTTAGTTCCAAAGAAAACAGGGGACTGGAGACCAATTTTGGATCTCAGTGTCTTGAACAAATCAGTCAAGAAAACAAGATTTCGGATGGTCACGCTGCAATCCATCCTTCCCTTTTTGGGCAAAGGAAACTGGATGTGCTCTATAGACCTTCGGGATGCGTACTATCACATAAAGATGAACAGGCGCTCCAGAAGATTCCTCCGCTTCAGGCTGGGAACCAGTCATTTTCAATTCAGGGCCCTGCCCTTTGGTCTCACCACTGCCCCCCGGGTGTTTACCAAATGCATGGCAGTGGTAGCTTCTCACCTGAGACGACAAGGATTCCAGGTGTTTCCATATTTGGACGACTGGCTCCTCACAGCTCCCACCAAGCATCTCCTTCTGATGGCCAGAGATTACACTTTTCGCGTTTGTCAAAAGCTGGGTATTTCAATAAATTGCGAAAAGTCTGTTTTGTCGCCTTGTCGTACTATTACCTACATAGGCGCACATTTAGATACAATAAACATGTCTGCAAGACTAACACATCAGAGAATATCAGACATTCACAAATTGGTATCACTCCTTCTCAACAACAACAGAATCAAAGCCAGGTTAGTTCTAAAGGTGTTGGGAATTATGGCAGCGGCCATACCTCTGCTTCCATTAGCCAGATACCACATGCGGATCCTTCAATGGATGCTCTTTACTCAATGGTCATACCAGGAACTTCCAATGTCTCACACCATTATGATCGCATAAGCGTGCAAAAAGCATCTCATGTGGTGGATGTCTTCCCCCCAGCTCCTGTCGGGAAGACCCTTTGTTCCTCCTCCTCCGGTTGCTATTCTGACAACGGATGCCTCCCTGATCGGGTGGGGGGGGCATTATCAGGGCAGGACGGTCCAGGGCACATGGCAACCAAATGAATGCCACTTGCACATAAATGTTCTGGAGATGAGAGCAGTGCTTTTAGCGTTGCAAGCCCTTCAAGACTCTCTTCCTTTGGGAACAATTGCAATCCAGACAGACAATATGTCTGTAGTGTGGTACATCAACAAACAAGGCGGAACCAGATCATACCCCCTGTGTCGAGAAGCACTCAGACTGTGGCAATGGGCGATTTCTTCTCAGCGGTTTCTGATAGCAACGCACATCCCCGGGAAGTCCAATCAAATTGCGGACAAGTTGAGCAGAGCTATACTCATGCCTCACGAGTGGTCTCTGAAAGACTCTGTAGTGAGAGAAGTTTTTCTCAAGTGGGGTCAGCCTTGCTGCAATCTTTTTGCTACTCCCCAAAACAGCAAGTGCAGAGAGTATTTCACTCTATTCCCTTTACCAGGCCAACCCAGCAGAGACGCTCTAGTCCAAGTTTGGCCCCGGGGACTTCTGTATGCATTTCCTCCCTTCCCACTAATCTCTCAAGTGATACAGAAAGCTATCGCTCAGAAGGCCTCATTGATCCTCATTGCTCCTTACTGGCCTCGACAGGTGTGGTTCCCCTTTCTACATCAATTTCTATTGGAGCGACCGTGGCATCTGGACCTAGTTCCAGATCTTTTGATCCATCAGTCGGGTCAGTTTCATCGCCCCCCCTCTCTGAACCTCACTGCTTGGTTCCTCCAGTTCCAACCTTAGCCAGGCTTCCTCAATTATCTCACTCTGTTCGAGATATTTTGATAGCTTCCCATAAATCTTCCACTCGGAAGATTTATTTGAGTAAGTGGAAACGCTTCACATATTGGGCTCAAGGAAAGGACATAGATCCTTTCACTGCTTCCATCCAATTAGTCCTTGATTTTCTGGCTGAACTTTTCCATGCAGGTTCATCTCCCTCTACACTTAAAGTTCAATTGGCAGCTATTTCTAACTTTCATGTGGGTATTTCTGAATCTGCCTTAATGTCCCACAAGCTTTGCAAAGCCTTTTTGAAAGGAGTTTTTCTTCTCAGACCTCCTATAAGAAATCCTCCTTCTCCTTGGGACCTAAATTTAGTTCTTGCTTCTTTGATTCTTCCCCCTTTCGAACCTGCAGTCTCCTGTTCTTTAAAATTATTATCATGGAAGACTCTTTTTCTGGTAGCTATTACATCAGCTAGAAGAGTTTCAGAGCTTCAAGCACTCATCTGTCGTCCTCCTTATCTTTTGTTTCATAAGGACAGAGTATCCTTACGAACTAACCCATCCTTTTTGCCTAAGGTGGTCTCGACGTCAAATCTAAATCAAAGCATTGATCTACCTGTCTTTTTTCCAGAATACTCCAATAGGTCTGAACAAAAATTACACTGCCTGGATGTTCACCGTCAATTGAGGTACTACTTGGACAGAACAAAACAATTCAGAAAATCCGATCAGCTGTTTGTCTCCTATGCGGAAAGCAGAAAGGGACTTTCAGTTTCAAAGGTATCATTATCCAGATGGCTAACATCTTTGATTTCCCTTGTATATGAAATTAGACATCAAAAGCTGCCTAATAAACCTAAGGCCCATTCCACCAGAGCTTTGGCTACTTCTTTAGCCTTCCAAGACAGACTGCCTATTGACACCATTTGTGCAGCGGCTACTTGGGCTACTCCTCACACTTTCATTTCTCATAAGTTGGATTTAGCTTCTAGGCATAGAGCTAACTTTGGTTCCACTGTTCTCAGGAGTCTGTTCCGTTAGGCCACCCGGGACAAGGTGCTAGGGACGCGGTCCCATCCAGCAAGAATGAAGGCGAGATAGACAACTTAACATATAGAAGTTATGTTCTTACCATAACGTTCCATGTTAGTTGTCTTCTTCTCGCCTTCTTCTTGCGTCCCACCCTCCTTCCCCCTGGCCTGGACAGACCTAGAGGAGTTGTGATTGTGACCTCTCTTTCTACCACCTCTTTCTTAAGACATATGCTGTTGTGCATATTTCCTGGTTCAGGATGTAGGTCACCCTTCTTTCTTCCTGTTGTTAGAGGTGGACTCTTTTTACAGTTATACTGTTACTATTATAAGCTGGGGTTAGCTTACAAACGAGATCTGAGGTAACTCTTGCCTAGCATTGTGGGATATAAGGGGAGCCTCGAGCCGGTGGAACCAACTCTCGAGCTTTTAGAGTGGCCGAGTCGGAGCCGAGGTCGGCTCCGAACCCATCCAGCAAGAAGAAGGCGAGAAGAAGACAACTAACATGGAACGTTATGGTAAGAACATAACTTCTATTTATCTGCCTACAGATGCTCAGAAGACTTTGGACTCATAGCTATCTATCCTCCAGTCTACTTCCAGTGTAGCCATTTATGGCTAGAGCAGCAGGTGCCAGCATTGCCATATTTCTGCACACCTGGATGCGTCTGAGATTATGGAAAGCTGGCATTCTTCAGCGCCCTCTTGGATGGTTCCAGTTTATTTCAGCAAAAAGTAAGAGATGCACTAACCAGGAGTCTTTAAGATTCTCTTCAGTGTAATCTTTTTCCACCCCTTGGAGAGCCTTTACTAGGAATCGAAGGGTTTGGAAGAAAATTGATTCTGTCAAGTCAAAGTTCTTATGACAGCAATGGGATTAGAGCTTCTAGCAGGTGAAGAAGCAACTGCAAGGGATTTCACTGCAGAGGTGAACTGCGCATCTAGGTCTTATGCAGTCCCTTTACTGAAGTCCTTTCAGTGCCCCTGAAGGGTTGCCCAACTACTGCACTCTGGAGGTAGGGGGGGGGGGGGAGGCAGATGTTTGTTTCACTATTGCAGTCATCACACTTGGGTTATCTGCCTGCAGGTAGCCCTCAGTTGGCCAAAATACCAGAGTCTTGGGATTTCTGCGTCTGATGCTGTTGCTTCTTCCATGATGTCAGGTTGTCAGGGGTATAAAACATGCAGCCAATGCTATTGCATCAGCTTTTCTTGCAATACAGGAGCCTGAAGCAGAAGCCGTTCACAAGTGCCAGTTGGCTGCTACTCGAAATTTTTGTTTTTCGAGTTTCAAACATGAAGGCTTCTAAAGCCAAGTACCCCGTTGGGGATCCTTTTTTCTTGCTCTAACCGATGTCAGGAAAAGTTAATTGTCTTGCCTGTGGAAAGCAAATACCTTGAGTTTCATTCTTACTGTCACCTGTTAAGGCCCAGACCACCATGTTCCTCGCTGTCTGTTTTGTGCCTTGTTCAACGCCTGAACTATTCGTCGAGCTATCTTTGTCGCTATATTCTTTTGCTCATTCTCCGTATTCCGAAACTGCTTCATTAAGCCATCAAAATACTGATCTGAATAAACGTAAGGATGAAGACTGATCACACAGGTCCAAAACTGCTGACTATGCTTCCGTTAAGCTAGTCACCAGTCTGCCGATACTCTGGCCCTTACGCAGCCCCAGATACCCACTTCCACAGATTTGCAGGCTTCTGCTGAGACCCATTTGGAGTCCAGTATGCTGCGAGATGCTCCTTCAACTATGGAACTTGTGGAGGTCTCTACCTTGAATGGGTCCAGAGCTGCTGTGCAGGCACAGGCTTCTGAGGGTGTTTTCAGGCCTTCCAATGTTCGTATTAAACAGACTACTTCATTTTTGACTAAAACTACCAAATTTCTCATGACCAGAGTTCGCACTACACCTAGGAAACTGACGACCAAAGCACATTCTCAAGCTTCCAAGTCTCAAACTAATGCTTAGAGTGGCGTAAGACCTTGTTACTTTAATTAGGGGAAGCCAGCCTTCCCCCTCTAAAAAAAAAAAAAAAAAACAATTTGTTTTCCTTCTGATTCTACAGATGAGTCCGATGACTCTGACCCCTCTGATTACCAGGACATACCCTTATCCACCTATGAGGATTCAAATGCAGAGTATTCCATTTACTCTGCCTCCCCTCCAGAGGACTTGTCTTGAAGTGAAATCTTGCATACCCTAAGAGCATTTCTGCTGGGAATGCCAGGACTACCCATAGTCCAAAAAGCGACTTTGGGAATTTTTAGACTTGCCACAGCACAGGCCTCTAGCTATACCCCCTGTCCTGGATGTTGTAGATGTCCTTATGAAATAAAATCTTAACCCTGATACTTTACCTCCAGCTCCTAGAAAGCCTGACTGGTACTACAGAGTACCTGACTCTCAAATTTCTCTTTAAAAATCCTACTGTGGATCCAGAGACCATATCCCAGGGACCTAAAGGTATTAAGGCTACTACAGCCAAAAACCCTACCCCTTTGGACAGGGATTTTAGGGCTTTAGACAGATGGGGTAAGAAGGTATATACCGCCTGCAACTCTCAGGGCTTTAAATTGCCAGTTTCACATGTTGATGTACCAGCAGCATATTATGGAACTCCTTAAACAAGAAATGATTCCTGTGCAGAAAATAGATTTACAGCGTTAATGCATTCTGCTGACCAAGTTGGTAAACATACCTTGCAGTGTGGTTTTGATGCTTTAGAAGCATCTTGCAAAAGCTGCTGTCACTGGGTCTATTCTGAGAAGGCATGCTTTGCTGAAGGAGCAAATCTTGCCAGACCATGTCAAAGCAAAATTACTAGATGCTCCATTAAATCAAGGATGTTTGGCACAAAAGCAGAAGTCCTTAAAAAGATGGAGGAAAAAGTTAAATCTGTTCAAACTGTTAAAATATTTCTTACAGGTACAGCCACCTAGATTCAGTATTCATTGGCCTTTGAAGAACTGGTCTTTACCAGTCCTTCCCAGGCCTTCTCAGTCCAAATGCAGGGGCAACAGACCACAAACTACAGTGTCAGGAAATGCACAGATCTAAACAATGGAGTGCTCCCACCTCAAAAACAGGGAGTGGTATGCCATCCTTTTATGGAAAAAGTTGAGCGACTTTTCCTGCATCCTTCCCAGCCATGTCAAAGTACTTGAACCCCTAGAAGGAAAATTCGCCCTGCATGCAAAAAGCTGGGATTACATTACCCTGGACCGTTGCGTTTTAAACATTGTATCCCAGGGATACAGGTTCTACTTTTATTCACTGTCAACCCCAAGTAGATTGCCAGACCTTCCCCCAAACCAGTGGGCAGAGGCCCAAAAGCAAGTACTTTCTCATCTCATTATCAGGGCTATTCAACCTGTGCCAACAGAGCAAAGGGGACAGGGTTTCCACCCCAGACTTTCTGGTGCCCAGAAAAGAAAACTCTAGACACCCTGTCCTGGATCTGTGAATTCTGAACACCTTCCTGATGGTACCAAAGTTCAAAATGCTTGCACTCTTAACAGCTGCTGCCTATGCTAGCCAAGAACTCCTGGCTGGTCACCCTAGACTTAAAAAAAAAAAAAAAAAAATTACCTGCACATCCCCATAAGGGAATCTTGCAGGAAATGTCTGTTTCAGGGCAGGCTGTATGTAATATCAGTTCTCTGCACTACCCTTTGGCTTATCTACTGTGCCCAGGGTGTTCACAAAGTGCCTGGCTCCAGCCATTGCATACTGCAGGCAGAGAAACTTTCAAACGTTCCCATACTTGACGATTACCTGATTCAGGTGAACAGTCAGGAATTGCTACTTCAGCACCTGACGTTTGTAAAGACAACTTCTCTGGGGTATACCATCAACGAAAAGAAATCACATCTGGTACCCAGCCAAGAAATTGTATTCCTGGGAGCAAGCTTGAACACAACTTCCCAGATGGCATTCCTCACTCCAGAAAAGCAGGTTTATTTGACAAATTACTTGAAAACTACTGCCCCCCCCCCCAAACCCAGCTATCTGCAAGAAAAATACTGCAAGCCCTAGGGTTCATGGCCTCATGTATTCTCATAATTCCATATGCAAGACTACATATGAGGAAACTTAAATGGTACTTAGTTTCTGGTGTCAACATTCTCAGGACCTGGAAACACAGATTCCGATCATTCCTTGCCTAAGGACAGAGTTCCTTTGGTGGGCAGAGGCCTGCAACCACAAGAAGGGGCTCCCTTTCACTCGATCCCCACCCGCCCAAACCCTGACAACAGACTCATCAGACTATGTATGGGGGGCTCACATGGCAGGCAAATGCATTCAAGGCAAATGGAGCCCAGGACAAATGCACCTGCATATCAATCAAAAAGAAATGTTACCTGTACAAAATGCGCAGACAGCCTTATAACACCTTATCCTTCCAGGGCAACTCTTGATGATGACAGACAACACCACAGTCATGTGGTACATAAACAAGCGGGGGGAACTCATTCCTACCCACTCTGCAGGTTAGCCATGGCTTTGTGGAACAGTCTTGAGCAACCAAGTGCACCTGCAAGCTCAATTTCTGCCAGGTAAACAAAATTCACTGGCAGACAACATAAACAGAAATCCAATGGACCCACGAGTGGATACTGGAACCCAATTCATTCAAGATTCTAATCCACAGGTGGGGAACACCAGAGGTGGGCCGCTTTGCTTCCCCCCAGAACAATAAATTGAGCAAATTTTGCACCAGAACTCCTATAGCCAAGCATGGAAAGTAGATGGCCCTATCCTTTACATGGGAAAATCTCTTAATCTATGCCTTTCCCCCTCTGCCCCTACTCTAGAAAGTACTACTCAAAATCAAACGGGACAGGCCAAGGACAATCCTTATTGCACCAGACTGGCCACGCCAGCACTGATATCCACTTTTATGGAGTCTGACAACAGTGCCACCTTGGCAGCTGCATCAGACCCCCTCTCTGCTGTCCCAGCAGGAGGGGCCAGATTTGGAATCCTCCGCTGCAAACCCTGAACCTAACAAGACTGGCTTATTCCCTGAATACATCACCAGCAACCCTCTGCAAACAGATGCTGGATGTCATCCTTGAGGCCAGGTGGCCTAGTACTAGGAAATCCTATTCAGAACAGTGGAAAGGATACTGTTCTTGCAGCCAGTCTCAGGGGAAGGACACAGCCGTGCCCACCTTACCTCAAATCCTAGATTATCTAACAGAGCTGCTCCACAAAGGCCTGTCCTAATTCATTAAGATTCATGCCTCTGCCATCTCAGCTCATTACAATACTGAGCCACCCCTCTTCTCTCACCTACTGGTCAAACAGTTCCTTAGAGGAGCTAACAATCTTGAGACCCCCAAGGAGAGCTCCCACTCCTGCCTGGGATCTTCTCTTTGTACTAGAGAAGCTCACCCCCCCCCCCCCCCTGAGCCTGCTGCTACAGCAGAGTTAAAATTCCTCTCTTGGAAAACAACCCTACTTCTACCCATCACTTGAGCAAGAAGAGGGCCTGAGTTACAGGCCCTTTTGGCTGTGGAAACCCTTTATCTTCCATGCGGACAGGGTTTCCCTCAGGACTAACCCAGAATTTATGCCCAAGGTGGTATCTAGTGTGGCTTTAAACCAGTCCACCCATTTTACCAACCTTTTTTCCCCAATCCTCGGAATAAAGGGGAAAGGATCCTGCACTCCTTGGACTTGCACAGACAACTTAGGTTCTACTTTGACAGGGCTAAACTGTTCAGAAAATCTGACCAGCTTCTAGTCAGCTTTGTTACATGGGCAGAGGGCAAGGCAATTTCAAAGCAAACCATCTCTAAATGGATAGCATACTGCATCCATTTCTGCTACAAGCACCTTGGAAAACTTACCCCACAGGTGATCAGAACCCATTCCACCAGGGCTACCTCAACCTCTACAGCATTTCTCAGGGGGAGTCCCTACCAGGGACATCCTGGAAGCTGCAACCTGGTGTTCAGTACACACCTTGACTGAGCATTACCACTTGCCTATCTTTTCTAAATCCAGAGCTGGATTTGCTACAACAGTCATACAAGGCCTGCTAGCCAGCCCTAATACTTTTTGACTGCCTCCACCCTTCCTCAACTTTTGGAATCATCCCAAGTGTGCTAACTGCAACAGGGAAGCACAAATATAGTACGGATGTTCATCGTGTTTCACTGTTGCAGTCATGACTGTAGGGTTCTCCCCTGCCGGCAGGCAGTCCTCGGTCGGCCAGAATCCCAAAGTCTGGGTCCGGCGTTGGCTGTTCAGCCATGCTCCCTGACGTCAGAGCGCCAGGAGTACAAAGCTGACAGCCGACGCCATGTTCTCCAGTCTTTCTTGCCGTGTGGTGATGGCAGTTCGCAAGTGCCGGTCGGCTGTCTCCTGACAATTTTTTCTAATCAAACTTCAGTCCGAAGATGACTTCTACTCAAAGCTAAGTACCCCACTGGGGAAACTTTTTTTCTTGCTCCAGTCCGATGTCAGAAAAAGTTAATTGTATTTCATGTGGGAAGCAAATACCTCATAAGGATTTTCATTCTTACTGTATTCCTTGCTTAGGCCCTGACCACGACGTAGCTAGTTGTCGGTTTTGTGCTAGATTCAATCAGCATACTATTAAACGAAGGTACGATTTTGCTTTTCATTACTTCGGTAGGCGTTTTAATTACAAAATGTCGTCTGATACGGTTCCGGCTACCTGAGTTCACAAACTGCAGAAGGACAAAGACAGGGCTTCATGGTACAAATCAGATGATATCCCACAAGCGGAGCCAGCTTCAGGTTCGGCCGTCAGTGAGGCGCTTTTGCAGCCCCTGTCGTCAGCCATTTTGGAACAGATAGCCGAAACGGACTCCCACGAGGAGCCAACTAGGCCTTTGAATATTTCAGTTGGACCTTCAGACAATGCTCCTTCGAAAGGGTCCGGAGCCGCTGTGCAGGTACCGGCTTCCGAAGGGGTTTTCAGGCCTACTCAGCTTCTTATAAAGGCAAAGCCAAAGGCAAAGACTCCTTCCAAATCAAAGACTGCAACCCAGGCCTCTTCTGATCCGGCTCCTAAGTCTCAGAAACAGTTACTTAAAATGGCGGAGGACTTGCTTACTATGATTAGGGGTTCACATCCCCCTCCAGATAAAAGGCCAAGGCAGGAAGTTTATTATGACTCCTCTGATCAGGCTTCTGTTTCTTTTGTTTCTTCTTCTAACCAGGAATACTCTTTCCCTCTTTGAGGATTCTGATGCTGAGGAATCCATTCCTTCAGCTTCTCCCCCTGAGGATTTCTCTTTTGGGGAAACTTTGCATGAAATAAGAGAACATTTCCACTGGGAAGGACAGGAGTATTCGGAATCTAAGAAAAGACTAAGGGATTTTCTTCTTCTTCTTCCCCAACATAGGCCCCTGGCTATTCCTCCTATTTTGGTTATTGTGGATGATGCTTTTTCGGAGGCTAACTTAACTCCTGACTCTCTTCCTCCAGCTCCTGTTAAGCCAGACAGATACTATAGGGTTCCTGATTCCCACCAGTTTTTATTCAAGAACCCTACTGCTGACCCTTAAACCATTTCTCAGGGTCCTAAGGGCATTAAGGCTGCTTCTGCTAAAAAACCCATTCCCACTGAAAAGGATTCCAGATCTTTAGAAAGATGGGGCAAAAAAGTGTACACTTCTGCTACTTTATCTATTAAGGCTTTAAACTGTCAGTTTCATATGTTGAAATACCAGCAATTTCTCCTGTCTGTTTTAAAGCAAAAGCTAACTTCCATTTCCGCCTGTGCAGATAAGGAACTACATGACTTATTGCTTGCCACTGAACAAGTTGGGAAGCATGGTTTACACTGTGGATTTGATGCCTTGGAGGCTTCTTGTAGGGCTGCTGCCTCTGGCACAGTAATTAGAAGGCATGCATGGTTAAAGGAACAAAATTTGCCAGATCAGGTAAAGGCTAAATTATTGGATGCTCCTGTTCAGCATAATGTTTTATTTGGATCTAAAGCTGAAGACGTGATTAAAAAGACGGAGGACAAGGCAAAGTCCATGCAAACAGTTAAAGATTTCTTACAAGTACAGCCACCCAGATTTAGCAGGAATTGGCCTACAAAAAATTGGTCCTTTCCCAATTCAGACAGGCCTCAGAGGGGTAGATATAGACGCCCCCGAGGTAGGCCTCGAACGCAAGCCTCTTACAGACCAAGACAGTGGACTGCTTCCATCCCTAGGGGAGGAGAAGACAGGTCGCAAGCTCATAGAAAACAGACTCACAGACTCCCTCTGTTGGGCTGCAGGAACTTCTTGCCTGGAAGCCCCTCTCGGAGGAAAACTTTCTCTTTTTCATCTAAATTGGACTCGTATAACCCAAGACAAGTGGGTTCTGGATGTGGTTTCAAGAGGTTACAAATTCCATTTTCATACCCCACTAAGGCCAAGCGGATGGCCAGATCTTCCAAAACATCAATGGTCAGAGGCATTAAACCAGGTGGAAGCTCTCGGCTTTGAAAGCCATAGAACTAGTTCTACTTTCAGAGATGGGACAAGGTTTTTACTCAAGGCTCTTTCTAGTCCCCAGGAAGCAGAATTCATGGAGACCCATTCTGGATGTCAGTCTTGAACATTTTTTTCTAGAGATACTAAAATTCAAGATGCTTACTCTACAGCAGCTACTGCCAATGCTGACCAAAAATGCATGGATGGTAACTTTGGATTTAAAAGAAGCATATTTACACATTCCCATCAGACAAGAAGGCAGAAAATACCTCCGGTTCAAGGCAGGATTGAGGCACTACCAATTCTCTGCGCTGCCCTTTGGATTGTCTACTGCGCCCAGGGTCTTTACCAAGTGCCTGGCTCCAGTAGTAGCTTATTGCAGACTCAAGGGAATTCAAATTACCCTTATCTGGATGACTGTCTTATTCAGGCAGACAGCAAGGATGTCTTGCTCCAGCATCTACAGTTTGTTCAGAATCTTCTCAAGTTCCTGGGATTCACTGTAAACATAAAGTCAAATTTGACACCTCACAACAGATAATTTTTCTGGGCGCTTCTCTAAACACAACAACCCAGATGGCATTTCTGACATACGAAAAACAGTTACAGCTGGCTTCAACTTTCAAAACCTTGGCAACTACAACTGTATCTGCAAGGAGATTCCTGCAGGCTCTGGGTTACATGGCCTCCTGCATCCTTCTCGTACCATATGCAAGACTACATATGAGGAAAATACAGTGGTACCTAAAAAGTGTATGGTCTCAGCATTGTCACAGTCTAGACATACTGATCTCCGTCCTGCCTTGTCTTCAAAAGGAATTCCTTTGGTGGTCCAAGGCATGTGCTCTAAACAAAGGAATACCCTTCTGTCTGCCTCCTGCCACTCCAGATTCTAACCACGGACGCCTCAGATTATGCATGGGGAGCCCATTTTCAGGGCAACTGTCTGCAGGGCTTTTGGACAAAGGATCAGAAGCACCTGCATATCAATTTAAAGGAAATGTTAGCCGTTCAGAAAGCTCTATTGGCCTTCAGGAATCTTCTACAACCAGGACAACTACTGATACGGACAGACAACACCACAGTTATGTGGTACATAAACAAGCAAGGGGGATCTCATTCCTACCCCCTTTGCAGACTAGCCATGGATCTTTGGAACACAGCCCTAGCTTGCAATCTGGATCTTCAAGCACAGTTTCTACCAGGGAAACAAAACTTCCTGGCAGACAGTCTGAGCAGAAACCTTTCGGATCCACATGAATGGATGTTGGACTCCGAAATATTCAAGATGATTACAGCAGTCTGGGGATGTTCTCACATAGACCTCTTTGCATCCCACCTCAATCATCAACTACAAATTTTTTGCACCAGGACTTTACACGATCAAGCTTGGAAAGTGGATGCTCTATCATTCAGTTGGAGAAACCTCTCGGGATATGCCTTTCCGCCTCTTCCTCTTCTTCCACGGGTATTACTAAAGATCAAGCAGGACAAGCCCAAGATGATAATCTTGCTGGCCCCAAATTGGCCTCGACAGTTTTGGTACCCAACACTGAGAAACCTTTGTCTAGACTGCCACCCTGGGTTTTACCACAGATTCCGAACCTTCTGTCCCAACACCAGGGTCAGATTCTACACTCCCATGTCAAAACTCTCAGCCTGGCGGCCTGGTTAATCCAGGATCTTTGATTCATTCTCTCCTACCCAAGCAGGTTATGGATGTCATTTTAGAAGCCAGACGTCCTAGCACTAGAAAATCTTATGCAGGAAAATGGAAAAGATTTTGTTCCTGGATGCAGGCTAAGAACTTAAGGCCCCCTAGATCTCCTCCCATTCCTGCTTGGGATCTCAACTATGTTTTGGAAAAGCTCACCTTACCTCCTTTTGAGCCTGCTGCCTCATCTGACATCAAGTTTTTATCTTGGAAGACAGCCATCCTTTTAGCTCTGACCTCTGCCAGGATGGTTTCAGAGTTGCAAGCTCTTATGGTTGTGGAACCTTATATTATTTTTCATCAAGACAGGGTGTCTTTAAGGACTAATCCTACTTTCATGCCTAAGGTGGTTTCCAAAGTGGCTTTAAATGAAACTATTCACTTGCCAACTTTCTTCCCCACCCCTCAAAATAAAAGGGAAAGGATCTTACATTCCTTGGATGTACACAGACAACTACGTTTTTACCTGGACAGAACCAATGACATCAGGAAATCAGAGCAATTGTTTGTTTCTTCTGCTTCAAGTTCCCAAGGTAAAGCTATTTCAAAACAGACCATTTCTAAATGGATTGCTCATGGAATCAGATTTTGCTATTCACACCATGGAAAGCAAACCCCAGGGAGTATAAGGACTCACTCTACCAGAGCTGCTGCCACTTCAGCTGCCTTCCTCAGGGGAGTTCCTACCAAAGACATTTTGGAAGCTGTAACTTGGAGTTCAGTGCATACTTTTTCCAAGCACTACAATCCTACCTCTACTCTAAGTCTAGGGCAGGCTTTGCTTCTGCAGTCTTGCAGGGCCTTATAGCCGCCCCCTCTACTTTGACCACCTCCCTTTCTTTCTGCTTTGGGATTCTACCCTACAGTCATGACTGCAACAGTTTAACACGAACATAGTACAGTTGTGTACACTTACCATAAATGTAGATGTTAGTGTCTTCACTGTTGCAGTCTGGGTTTCCCTCCCTCCTGTCCCCTCTTATTTTTTCTTTTGTGTGGTTCCTTTTTTCACCCTTCTTCTGAGGTGTATTTGCAAAGGGTATGGGACCTTATTCATTTTGGAACTTCTGACATCTGGGGCAAGAAAAACTGGAGAACATGGTGTCGGCTGTCAACTTTGTACTCCTGGCACTCTGACGTCAGGGAGCATGGCTGAACAGCCGACGCCGGACCCAGACTTTGGGATTCTGGCCGACCGAGGACTGCCTGCCGGCAGGGGAGAACCCTACAGTCATGACTGCAACAGTGAAGACACTCTAACATCTACATTTATGGTAAGTGTACACAACTGTACTTTCTGTACACTCTACATAAATGTAGATGTTCGTGTATTCACTGTTGCAGTCCTGGTTACCCTCCCTCCAGCCCCCTGACTTTTCTTTACTTTCTACCTATCTTCTGTTTTGGCCATATCTTATGTCAATGGTATTTACTTTTTACTGCAGGTGATACACACCATGTAATTGCTTCCTGTTTTGGGGGCTTCTGACATCTGGTGCAAGAAACTGATATAATGGCGTCAGCTGCATGTTTTATACCCCTGCCTATCTGACATCATGGCAGAGGCGACGGCATCCAATGCAGAAATCCAAAGACTCTGTCCGGGCTGACTGAGGGCTACTTGCACGCAGATAACCAAGTGTGATGACTGCAACAGTGAATATACTCTTAACATCTACATTTATGGTAAGTGTACACAACTGTACTTTATCTTGGCACCCACAAGCCTGGCAATGTAATGGATTCTCTGGTTATAAATAAAATGTCCAGGGGCTATTCTATTCTCTTTACCCTTCTTCAAAGAAAGAAAGCTTCTAATGTTTCACCTGGTCAGTGGGAGCTCACAGCAGAAGTTTCCAAGCCGCTTTACAGTTGTTCAACTGGTCCCCAAAGACCATTTAGTCTGGAGTGTACTAAAGGTTCTTTTAAGTACCCAAGACAACAGTGGACCCAAGTCATTTTGCACCAAATTTCATTTAAACCAATTTGTGAAATTGACAAAATTATGGATGGTCACAGTTCATTTTTTTGCCTTCAGAGACAGGATGATTGATGTGCTGTGTAAATCTCCAGGATGCATGCTATCATACAAATAGAGAAGCATTCAAGGAGATTGTTTCTGGCTAGGGGTCAGACAGAAATTCAGAGCTCTTCCTTTGTCTCACCAATGGATCCTAGGGTGTTATCCAAGATAGTGGCAGCATGTCTTCACCTACTCCATTTAGGAGAGGTGTCAAGTCAGCTCCACTTACATACTTGAGCTTCTCTGTGGATCTTCCTGTTATCCCCAAGGAGGTTTTCTACACCAACCTTCACATGTTAATCAATGTGAGTAACACCTATGTCACATTATTTCAGTGAAGTTTCATAGAATGTTGATTACTGTTCTCTGCGCCCACCCCACACATCCACTGCCAGGTCACAGAATTAAAGGCTGCCTTCCCTTTGTATTGCACTTTGTAGAGCTGTAAGGAGGTTTTTGTTTTAGAAGTGTGTGGTGTGGTCTCTAAAAAATGACACTGTTTAAATATAGATAGACACAAACTAGAAACAGGTTGTCAGCAACACATACTAACACTCAACTCTGACACTCTGCTCAACACACTTTGGGCGAGAGACGCACTGCCACATGTGAGGAGGTGCTCACATGTAACTTAACTAAACCTAGAAGGTTTGTCTTGTGCTGTGCTGACAAATAATTGCATGTTTATAGACAAGACATCTTCCACCACAACACACACAACCACGTGTCATTTTATCTTCAGCTATCAAGCCTATGAGACATAACCAAAACAGCCAAATATTTGGGTCATAGTTGAATCCATTGCAAGAGACTGAAGTCCCTCTCATCCAGCTGGATAAGGAGTAGGTCAGTTAACTGCTTGTCAGTGAGCAAGATTTTTCAAGTCATGCAAGCACTTTGGTCGGTACGCCTCAAGTACCAGTATGACTATCATAATAGTCCATGTGGACATAAATGACGTGATGCACCTTTATGGAGTATGTGATGAGAAACGTAATTCAGCTCTCAAAATGTGACACTGGTAGGTATAAGCCTACCATTGAGCAGTATTCGACAGTGCCCATGGATGCCATGCTATCAACGGAAAACTTTAATTCTTAACTACTCAAGTTATGCCAAAGGGATCCAATGTTAGTCAGCCTAGTAGGACATGAATGAGAGGCAGTGATGCTTTGCCACAGTTGGTGTTCACTTGTCACCAGTAGGCTTTTGAATATTGGTGAAAACATAAGTCACGTTTTCTAGGCTGTGGCAAACTGACAAATGTTCCAACATAGCAAAATCTGCTCAGGATAAGCTAAGGGTATTGCTGCTGAATGCTAGGCTGTCCACAAGCAAGTTCATGACTTAGAAGCATTTCTCACTCTGGAGTCTGCTGACATCTCTGCATTTATTGAAACTTGCTTGAAAGCTATGGAAAACATCCCTGCACTGTCTGTTTTGGCTTTCACACATTCTGACCCCCCCCCCCTTTGCACATGAAAGGGCAAAAGATGGAGGTGTATCCATGTACTTAAAGGATAAGCACACCCAAAGACTAGTCAGTGACATTCCTGAGCTACTCCATGTCCAATTTGCCATAGGGAAAATCCATTGCCGTATCATTGCTAGCTGCATGCAAGACTAGTAAAACTTGCAGGTCTGTAATTTCTTGTATCTGTTGATGGTCCCCCTTGATGTAGAGGGATGAAGTTTGCTGTCCTCCACTCCACAGGCACAAAAGCCAGTCTGGAGGCTCTAGTAACAGAGATCCTAGTGGGCCTGATAGGTCCTGTTTCAAGCCATTTAAGAGGCGCCCTAAAATACTGTAAAGACTCTGTGAAACTCTGTGTACATCTCTGGCGACAGCAGTGGTAACCTGTTCTTTGTGAAAACTGGTAGGTGACTGGGGGAAGAGTATGTCTTGGGGTGGGGGGGGGGTAACCACAGGTAGTGGGGAGGACACATTTCAGCTGAAATTAATTTGCCAGGAGAATTCCTACAACTTCAGGCCTAGTACAGTTGATGCCATTTACAAGTAATTCCACCCATTGTTAGGCATCACCCTTAAGATTGCAGATGCAAGAGAAAAGTGCCTTATGGTTATTGGTTTGGGAGGCTATTTTTGCCTCAAAACTTGTTCTTGAAGACTTGACTAGTCTCCTGATTTACTTGTTTAGACTAGTGACGGCATTTTCTGCTCTGTTGTGCACACTCCTTTCCAAAATAGAATTCTTTCTTCTGCTGTACAGCTTATTTATACCAGAGGTCAACCCAGCCTGGCTTGTTTTACTGGTTTGTTCTAGGATTATTTCAGTCTGGTTATTGGCATTTCTATGCAAATGTTTGCATGCTCATACAGGGTTTAAGTACACCTCTGTAAAGGCTTCAATGTTCTCAGAGTTTGGGGCAGCTTGGAAACCAGCAGTGGTGCAACTTAATAGGATAGTTTGCCTTACAAAAAGTTGGTTAGATTACTGTTCCACGTTTATATTTCAGGAGAGAATGCTTTGTGATCTGATGTAACTAGCAAATGCATCACACTTTGGGTATGCAGTGAGCTCCCATATTTTCGACAAGCTCCAAGATATTTGCACAGCTAGTGGGAATGCAAACTACTTATTCCAAGGCATTTGCACTGACTGTCTAAATCTGAGTCTGCATGTTAGTGGGTCACGTATGCTCCTTGGGTAAGAAAGAGGTTGCTGAAATCATCCACAAGTATGCTACTAGGCTGAATGTTAAGGGATTCCATTAAATTTAGGTTTGATGTATGGACTCCTGGTTAATGATGGGCTATTGTATGCTTTATTTATTTATTTGTTTTACAGACATCATACCCTGTGTGTGTGCTGATGGATGTATACATGCAGGCATACACTAGCATGCAGGAGGTATTTTGACTAAAATACCAGTATAGCTGCTAACAGCACCTGTCACTAAACCTTTATTGCTAGTTTTACAAGTAACAATCCTTTAGATTTTCTATATTCCAGTTGTCAATACTATTGAGTGCGATACAAGTAACAGTTAGCAGTAGTCTAGAAGTTCTATCCTTTTACTCTCTGCATAGGACATGCTGTTAACATCCTATATATTTTTTTTTTTACGGAACATCTGACGCTGCTCCAGCTTTTATAAGTGCCAGGTGATGTGCATGCCAAAAGGTGCTGTGTTTTCAATTACTGGTCTGATAATGGCAGTGTACAGTGTGACTATAACCTCCTTGGATCTGGATGCTATGATTTCATTTACAAACTGTGCACACATGACAAAGTTCAAGCTACTAATCTATGTATCCAGATCTCTCACCAGAGTCCACTTTTAGGGGTGTGCTAATGTTGTGATTTGCAGGGATATTTAACTTACCGAAGGGTATGATTATGCATTTTTTGCATTTAATTTTAGACCTTGGCCCTGCCAGCAATAATTTCTCATTCCTACCCTTTAGAAGGGTATCCACATTATTGCAGTATTCCGTGATTAGCACCAACTTGGTCATCTTGGTCATATAAAAGCTGGAGCAGCGTCAGATGTTCCATAAAAAAAAAAAAATACAGGATGTTAACAGTATGTCCTATGCAGATAGTCTAGAAGTTCTATCCCTTTACTCTATCTCCTGCATGCTAGTGTATGTCTGCATGTATACATCCACCAGCACACATACAGGGTATGTATGTCTGTAAAAAAAAAAACAAAAAAAAAAAAAAACATACAATAGTTTTATATCGACTTGGATATCCATCTGTCTTTATATAGATATATAATTTTTTTAAATAAAATATTTTTTTATATTTGTGACTGAGAATACAAAGGCATGTGGCTGTACAAAACTAATGCACAGGAAATACTTTTTAAACAAAGCAGTATGCATGACAAAATGACACATGCATTTATTTAAATTATCTATTTACATCTTGGTAAAGGAGTAAAAGGGTATATTCAATAGAGGCATCTTGGTCATAACAGCAGCCACTTTGAGAAAAATGAGAAGTGCAATACTAACAGCGAAGTACACCACTAAAACAGTTATGTGCACATAGTTGTAATATTAAATACATGCATTATCTGTTATCTAGCGTGTACAAACTTGATAGACATTCAAGAATTCCAGACTTCCAACCCTGCTAGTAAAACAGAAGGATGTGGTTTTACAAGCACATGAATATGAAGTTAGACTGTTCTGTTCAGTGTTAGTGTTTTGTACATGTGGCAAGTCCTCCAGCTAAGTGACCTATCGTATGGCCAGCCTAAAACAGCTTTCGGCTACTGCAAGGTATGTGGGACGTCACGTGTGAGCTGTCTAAATCGGCCGTAAAGGGACATCATATGTACAATCTTCAGAACTTTTCTGCTGCCATTCAGTAGACTTTACTTGTATGTTGGTCTGGCAGATTTCATTGGTTGCTGCCAGCTTTCAGATAAGTGCCCCACTAGGGATTTATTAATTTTGCTACTGCCTTTTGTGCTTAGTTTGTCATCTGGGAAGGGTAAGTGTGGAAGGTAGATTACACAGAAAGACAGCCACTGTCTTTCTTTTCTGCTTATGCCAAGTTCCATCTGTCAGGCCTTTGTCCCAAAAACTTTGTGTAGCTGACTTTTCGGTTTTGAATGTTTTAGAGACTCAAGGACTTGCATGTCTGTTAAGGATGTTATGGAGGGTTCTGTGGGTCTTTCAGCTGAGCTGATTTTGAAGAGGAAAGTCAGTAAGCCTAGGCCTGAATCCTTTTCTGCTGCACCTCTTTCCACCGATGTATCCATTGAGGTTATTGAAGACCCAGTGTTACGTTTGGCGGTTGGTTCCCATTCTTCATCAGGTACCTCATCAGAAGCAGTTAAGGAGTCAGTCTTCTGCGCATCCTCAGGCAGTGCCGATGTCCATTTTGGATGGGCAAGGGGGAACCACGGCTCACTGTGCTTGAGGGTCCCAGGGACATACCACTTATTCCAGTTAGGGAACAGATTCCAGCTTTGGCTGCAGAAGTCAGGCATATGGTTTCTTCTAATCGTGCTGAAATGTGTGTTAAGAAGAGGAAAAAAAAAAAAAAAAGACTCTTAAGCCCCTTTTTTCCACAGTCTGACTGGGATACCTTTTTTCCTGGGACTGATTTAAGGCTTTGTCTCTGAAGACTTCTGCTGTTTCTTTTCCTTCTTACACATCCTCTCCAGTTAAAAGGTTTACGGAACAAGTATCTGATGATGATTCTCTCTGATTGGGATTCCTTGGCATACTCAACACAAATAGCGTCCCCTTTAGAATATGCCTCTTCAGACTAGGAGTCCAGTGGGGGGATTCTCCAGTAGAAATTTATTTTGGGGAGACCATTGACAATGTGTTAAATAAGACTCAACATATTTCTGAAGAGCAAAAAATGATTAAGACCTCCTTACAAATGGAAGTGCCTTCCTTTTCTGCTCTGCCTTCTGCTTTGCCAGCTTTTTGATGCTTTGTTATCCACTTCTAAGGCTCCTGCTTCTAAAAGGCCAGACATGTTCTAAACGGTGCCTGATGACTACAAATTCTTGTAGAAGTATCTGGCTGATCGAGCAGTTGTTTCCATTGCTTCAGGCAGGGTCTTGTAGGTTATATCCGTCAAACTATTTCCTTCTGATAGAGAATAGAATTTTGTAAAGACTTGTAAAGAAAGTCTGTACTTCCTCCACTTTGGCAGTCAGAGCTATGAATTACCAAACTCTCATGTTCAGGTATTCATTGGCCATACTTTCTCAACTTCCAGTTTCTGACCTTAAAAATCAAGTTGTCTCCTAGCAGCACCTTGTCAAGTGACTAGACACTCAAATGCAGTTATGCTGTTGGAGCTGCTCTGGAGGATGCCTCATCTGATTCCATTTCGAAGGTGGTTTTGTTTGACGTTTCTTCCTTTGCCAGACAAAATCTAAATTGTTGGATGCATGTCTAGATAAACCTACTCCTATTTTTTTTTGTTTTTGTTTTGCAGCTGCAGACTTATTCAAGTCCTTGCCAAGAGAAGGGAAAGGGACTTGAAGCCCATATTATTTCTCCTGTTAAATTCCACAGGAATTTTCATTCTGAGGCAGCCTTTGTTAGACTGGTCCACCCATCTTTCTCTGCTGCTTTTAGACCTAAAACGGCTTCTAGGAAATGTCAACAGTCTGACTGCTAGTTCTGCCTCCTTCCTCCCAGCAGTTCTTTCCAACTAGGCCAAGTGCTGTCACTACCAGCCTCCTCCAAATCGTATCCCTCTATCTATTTGACCATCTCTGTTTTCCAGTTTGGACAAGGATCACTCAAGATTCTTGGGTTATTTCCATTATCCAAAAAGGATATTTCATGACTTGGAAAAATCTTTCTCCTTTCATGGGGGTGCTCACCCCCCTGCAAATCAATTGAATGTTTCCACAGGTTCTGAAATATATTTTCACAAGGCACAATTCAGCAGGTGCCAGTGGCACAGAGGCAGAGATTTTTGCTCAATGTTTCTTGTCCCTAGAAAACATGGTCCTTGGAGAGCAATTCTGGATCTTTCCCACTTAAACACAATCTTAAAAGTACCAACTTTTTGCATGCTGTCTTTAGACCGTTTCCATTGATTCTCCCTCAGTCTTAAGTGGCTTCTGTAGACTGCAAAGATGCTTGCTTTCACATCCCCATCCATCCTCTGTATAGAAAATTAAGTTTCTCTGTGGCTTCTTTGTACTTTCATTTCTCTGCCGTAACTTTTGGTCTTTCATCTGGTCCAAGGGTATTCAAAAAGTGCTTGGCCCCTGTGATTGCTTTCCTCCTGACCAAGGGTTTTCAGGTATATCCATACTTAGACAATCTTCTCTTTCTGGCTTCCCTGTCAGAACAGTTGACTCAATCTGCAGTTTGCTGTCTTTTTCCTACAAAGTCTGGGGTCCACCATAAAATTCAAAAAAATCTTCCCTGCCCCCATCACAAGACCACATCTTTCTAGGGTTCAGGTTCAGAGCAGACATTTGATTGCTTTTCCAACATAAAAGATTACATCCCTCATTTCCTTATTCAAAAACCTTCTGCCTCTCTGCTCCATTACAGCCAAGGAGTTTTGATGCCATGAAACCTAGGAAGTCTCATAGTACCCATGCTGCCTCTTGCAAAACTCCACATGAGGAAATTTCAGTGGTACATATAATCCATTTAGGATGCAACATGCTCACCCTGTAGAGTTTGCGATCCCTCTTCTCCCATGCCTAAATATGAGCTTCTTTGGTGGATTCAACAATTTACCCTGAATCTAAGACTTCCTCTTCAGCCCCAGCCTAAGGGTTTTTCAGATGCTTCATAAATAGGTTGGAGGGCAACCTGTGCATCGAAAAGGTACAGGGCCTTTTTAGTCTCATTCACAAAGGAAAGAGCCTATCTGTATCAAGAAGACGAGGGCTCTTATTTTAGCCTGCAGACTTTTCATCCTCTTTCAACGAGGTCCTCTGAAAGTGTTTATGGACAAACACCACAGTTCTTTGGTATGTCAGTAAGTGGGGGTGGGGGAATTCTTACCTTCTTTGCAGGTTAGCTCTCATGGCATGGGATTTGCACTTCAGTACAAGGTGATTTGAGTGGTTTACATCCTATCTGCTCAAACAATGTAAAATACGCCAAGCAGGTCCATGACTCAATCCCACTAATGGATGCTTCACCGGAATGGTTTTCTGGGTCTGTATTATATTATTGCACGCTTAGAAAAGCAAATGATAATTGACCCCATGTAAGTGAAAGCCTACAACGTTAAAACCTCGGAACAGCGATTTTATCCCCCCCCCCCCAGGGAAAATAATCGCAGTTTTGGGGGGGGGAAAGCAAACTTTAAATCCTTACATAATGTGGGGGGCTGTGCACCCACACCCCCCTTCTTAAATATACCAACTCCAAGTTTGCACTACAATGCTGAAAATGGCAAAGTAACAAAAGCGACTTGGCCAATTCTTTCCCAGGAAAAGAATTTGCTGAAAAGCTGCTTTGTTTTGCCTTTTCGCTCTTGTCAGTTCAATCAAGATGCATTCGACAAACTGCGTCTGTGATCTTGTAATTAGGAACCCTTTTTCTGTACTTGGTCCATCAGTGGGATACTCTTTTTCTATTGATTTGCCTCCCCTCTGAACAACTTCTCTTTTGTGCCAGAGTTGCATCATCTGACTTGGAAGGTGGATGCCCTGTCTTTTTCATGTAAGGGGATGTTTCTTTATGCTTTCCCCTCTTTCCTCTCATTCAAAAAGTCCTGCTCAAAATTCAGCAAGACAAACCAGATGTCTTGCTGGTGACTCCCTTTTGGCCAAGACTGCATTGGTTCTCTCCTGCATTTAGTAAAGGGCAATCACAAGTTACCTTAGTCTGGACCTGCACACACGAGGGATCTCTTATTCGTCCACTTTTGTCAACATTGCAACTGATCCTGTGGGTGGTCAGCTTTTGATTCCTTTCAGACACCTTTTCTCAGAGAATGTGCGTAGGGTTCTGCAGGAGGCTAGGAAGCCCAACACTAGAAAATCTTGCATACCCAAATGGAAGAGATTTTCAGTTTAGTGTCTTTTACTAAATCTGCATCAATTTTTATTGTAGGTTCTAATGGCTTACTTCGAGTGGTTTGGCTTATTCATCAGTGAAAGTTAACTTGTCAGCCGTTTCTGCATGTCTGCCATTATCTCCACCTTTGGCTTCCAGATTGGAAGTAAAACTTAGTGTTGTCCTATCTCGCCTTCATTCTTACCAGAATTGCTTTGGATCTGATACTCTGGTCCTACTCTGCCTTTATACACGAGTAGAGGTCTTCCACTAGCTCGAGGCTAAACCCTATCCCAGCATACACTAGGAAAGCTCCCCAGATCTCATTTGCTGCTAAACAAGATTGGGTGCTCATTATACAGGCTCTGGCTTAGTGTATTCATTCTTATTTCACTATTGTGGGAAATTGCCCTTTCTTGCTATATTGATCTTGACAGCTAGTTTTTTGTGCTAGTTAATTTTCTCTCTTCTGGTGTTTTCTGTTGTGGGCTGTTGTCTTCTGCTTAGGCTTTGTTGTCCCTATCCCGGCCTCTGTTTAGGACTCTCTATAGTCTTAAGTTAGAGGAATATTCCTTCTCTCGTTTCCTCGTTTTAGAAATTAAGGCCAGTTCATTTAGAGAAGTGCTGCCCTATCCTTCAATAACCAAATTAATAGTAATCGTAATAATGACACTCTATCCTCAGCCCTTTTTATCGACCATGTCTAAGTCATTTGACATGGTTAACCACCACCTTCTCTTAGACACACTCAAAAACTTATCACTGGATGCCCTTACTATACAGTGGTTATAATCATACCTAAATAACAGACAACAGGCTGTTCTATGGGAAAATATTTTATTTTCCCACCTCCCAGTAGCCTTAGGGGCCCCTCAAGGATCCATATTGGGTCCTTTACTCTTCTCCATCTTTACAAATGACTTCCATTCGGTAATTCCACAAGCTTACTGTATGCAATACGCAGATGACTCCACACTTATATGCTCTGCTACTACCCAATCAGAACTGCAGTCACTAACCCAAAAGACCTTTAGCACAGTTGAAAACTGGCTCCTACAAAGGTGTCTTATCTTAAACCCTAAAAAAACTAAAATGCTACTATTCACCCCCCACTCGAAGAACCTCCCCACTTAACTTTACTATTACCTCAAATAATGGAACTATATCCCCCGAACAAACCACCAAACTACACTGAGTACTAATAGATAATCACTCGTCTTTTGAACCTCACATTAACACCACCATAAAAACAGTTAATAAGAAACTAGGTTCCCCTCTATAGAAATAAACCCTTTCTAACTCCTCTAGCCAGGGTCGCCATTGCTTGCACACACATTCTCTACCCTCCTGTATGCCTCCCCTATCTATACCAAAATATGCAAAAGTAATCTGTATAAACGGTCATCCTCCAACAATATAGCCAGATTCGCAGCAGGGTCCTCCTATAGAACTCCTCATTGTATCAATTTGAATAAACTCTAATGGCTAGAATTGCCAAATTTAATACTTTTTAATTAACTAACGGTAGCCCATAAGATCCTGTATCTACCTCAAAATACACCCATACTCGCATCCCTAGTCATCCCCTATAACAATCTCAAAACCTTATGCTCATCTAATAAACTACTTGTACAAACAACTAAATCCAACAATTCAGCTGGTGACGCCCTGTTCTCTAATACAGTAGGCAAGGCCTGGAACAGCTTTCCAAGTCAGCAAACCTCACTATCCTCTGTTAACCTATTTAAAAGCAAGCTCAAACCCTACCTGAAATCACACTGGCTATGCCCCTGTGATAACCCAGACTAACAACCATACCCCTCTTCAAGACTCCTGTGATTCCTAGACTCTTTTGAACATTATCTTGTGTTAACTGTCTGATAGCAGTGGGCTTGACCTTTCTGAGGATTCTTTCCTCTTGTTAATATGTATATACTGTTGAATTTCCAACTGTGTTCATATCGCACCTCAACTCTTATGAGACTAAACAGTATTATTGTATCCTCCTATTTGCTTTTGTATACTCTATCCATTCAATGCTAGTGTTTATCCTCTGATTTCTTGTGTGATCATAGTATCTGCAGTATCTTGGTTATAATTGCCATTATTAATCCATACTACTATTGTATCAAGCTTATTTTTACATCAAGCTTCTGTTCCTACTGGTATACAGAATATAAAATCCTAGATATGTAATGTACCTATGTCTACTTGATATATTTTGTTTGGCCTATTTGGTTATTGTATTGTGGAGCTTTTCTCCCCGGGCATTCACTGAAAATGGACATGTATCCAGCTGGACTAGCCCGGTCAACAAATGTAAAATAAAATAAGTGCTTCACCCTTAGCCCTTTTAAGTTTGAGGTCTACCTCTTTTCCTGTCTCAGGCATAGCCCATTTAAGTTTGTGGGCTGTGCCCTCCCTTTCACCTTCTTTAACTTCTACTGTTTAAAAAAAGTAGCTTGTTGATATAAAAAGTGTTCCTCTAGTTTCCCTTGTTACTATTCATTTTCAGGATGTCTTCTAAAGATTCAAAACCCTCTGGTTTCAAAAAATGTGAGAAATGTGGGCATAAAATGTCCTTAACTGATTGACGCAATTTGTCTATTGATAGGAGCTGTCCATCTCCAGGAGTCTTGTTCCATTTGTTATCCCTTTAATCACAGGGCTCTCCTGGAGAGGAAAAATAAATTGATATTGCAAGGTCTCTCAGACCCTTCTCAGAAGCAGTACAAGGCCCAGGTTTGTCGAAGTCTGACCAGTCTTAATCTTCAAAATCTGACAAGTCTGGGAAGAGATCTTCTCTTCTAGTTCTCCATTGGAGCCATCCAAAAAGATTGACAAAGTTTTAACAGTGGATCCCAGGTCTGTTTGTTCTGAAAAATCCATAGCTCTGGCACATCAGTTTTTGGCACCAGTAGAGTTTGAGTTGTGGAGCCGGTTGCCTGTCTTGGAGCCATTCTCCCTTGCTCTCATCTCGTGTACTTTAAAACCTTCATCGTCTGATAGGCTCCTGGAGGACTGTGTAGGGGGCTTCAAGCTTTGATATGGATCAACTGGTACAGAGGCTGTTAAGGACACCGGTGCTGATCAAGCTGTGATCAGATCCAGCCAGAGGGCCTCTGATCCAACCAGATCCTTCTCTTCTGCTTAGATTCCTTCTCCGATCCGACCTCTGACTTAGGAGTTGGAATGTCCTGAGCTGTTACTAGTGGAACCATCAGACCAGATATCGGTTCCGACCACTGCTTCGATGTCATCTGCTCCATCGAAGCTCGGGGAGCCGACTCTACCTCCAGTCAGGTCCAGGGAGGTGAGTTGGATCAGACTGTTGTCTGATCCCACCTTGCCTCTTGGGTAATCTGCTCTGGTGAGCTTGGTTCCTATCTCAGCCTCTGGGCTGTCGTCCCTGAGTCAGGGGTTCTATAGACTTTGGTTCCAGGTATCTCCTCTGATAAGGGGCGGGGGGGGGGCGATTGAGGTTATGAATACGGTCTCCACAAGCACTTCCGTTGTCATCGGACATTCCCCCAAAAGCAGTGATGTCTGTATACCCTTGCAACCACAGGGATGCTGAGATCCTAGGCCTCAGGATGCCCCACAGGGTACACCCCACTCTTCTGAAACCTCTGAAGTACCCCTCAGAAGTGGTCCCTTTGAAGAGGAAGCATTTAGACTCCCCAGAAGAGTCCACTTCTGATAGGACCTCAGTGAAGCTGAGGGTTCCCCATCATTGTCTCCCGATATCTTTTTTGGAGACTGGTTAGAAATACTTAATCAGAGAGGTGGCTGGAAGTCCAGTAACCCTTCAGCAGAAGTTTGTGTACCTGAATACCTTTGGATATCACCCTTACTTTACTTCGGTGTCTCCACCTTTCAGTGGACTTCAGGATCTAGCTTCTCTAAGGTGTGGGAGTCTCTAGATTCAGTGGAACTGGTTCCTTGGATTCCAAATCAGTTTATCACATCCCCTTCAGACAAAACCTTTTTAACTAAGGGAGTCCCAGTAGATGCTATGGTGGTGGCGGCAGCTACCAAGAAGGAACTAACACTTTCTGTTCATCCACCGAACGAGTCTCGTATGATGGACAGATATGGAAAGAGCATTTCATCTTCAACTGTCTTTGCTCTCAGATCGCTGAATTACCTGACCCATTTTATTAGAGTGTAGAGATCTCTTGAGTTAGATTCTCTCCAAGGTTCAGTAGTTAAAGGGGTTTCTGAGAGAGTTTCCTGTCACCTCTCATGCTTGAATTCAGTTGTCAACTCCTCCATGAGACTGATTTCTTATACAGTAGATGGATGTGCCTGTGTGACTTTGTGGAGCCCTTTTAATCTTCCTTTGTGAATGCCTCATTTGGCTTTTCTGTTTGGGCCCAAAGTCCTAGGACACAAAAACCAGGTGTGAGCAAGAATACCTACCTGACCTTATCCCAAAGGTCAGAAAGAAAGTGGCAAAATGTGGTTCTGAAAAATCCCAGAGCTTTCCAGGGCACACGTGGTGAATCTTCTCCCAAGGCAGAGGGGTAAGTAGTAATGGAAGATGCCGACCATGTGGCAGAGGGGGTCTGCAGAATCAGGGCAACAGAGAATCTCTTTGGGTAACCCCTTTCAGTGCTCCTGAAGGGAGGCCCATCTGTCCATCTCTGGAGGCAGTCAGGGGTCACTTATCTTTGTACCCACAAGCCTGGCTACAACTAACAAGACGAGTGAGTCCAAGGCATCCTATCCAGAGGCTTCTCCATACCCTATTCCTTTCCCATTCCAAACCTGAAGATCCCAGACGTTCCACTCAGTCAAAGAGAACAGGCAGTGTTAGAAATTTAGAAGTTGCTAAACAAGTCAGCCAAATAGTCCCTGCCGACCAAATAGGACTGGAGCTTATTCAAGATCTTTTTTAATTCCAAAGAAAACGGGACTGGAGACCAATTCTGGATCTCAGCAGTCTAAACAAATGAGTAAGAGAGTCCAAGTTCTGGATGGTAACACTGCAGTCAATACTCCCTTTTCTGGGACAAAACAATTGGATGTGCTCGATAGACCTCCAGGATGCCTACTACCATGTAAGAATGGACAGGCAATCCAGGAAACATCTGCACTTTCTGCTAGGAACCAGTCGCTTCCAGTTTCGAGCTCTGTCCTTTGGTCTCACTACAGCTGTCAGGGTGTTCACCAAATGTATGACGGTAGTCACAGCTCACTTGAGGTGCTTAGGATTCTGGGTGTTTCCATACTTAGACTGGCTCCTAACCACCACCACCGAGCATCTACTAATAAAAGTGAGAGATGCCACCTTGCAGCTCTGCTCTCACCTAGGAGTTACAGTAAACTATGAAGTATCTGCCTTGCTGCCTTCTCAGCATGTCGTATTTATAGAAGCAGAATTGTATACAAGTATTATGGCCAAATTTCCTCCAGAAAGAGTTCAATTTCTAAAACATCTGGTTCAAAATCTTCTCAAAAAAAGCACAAACAAGGATGGTCCTAAAACTGTTTGGGACCATGGCAGCAGCAATGACCTTGATCCCCTTAGAATGTTTACACATTAGGATTCTCTAGTGGCTTCTGTCCACTCAGTGTTCCTTGCAGGAATTGCCAGTATCCCACAAAATCTTGCAAAAAAGACCTTTGTTGGTGGCTTTACTTATGTGATACTAGGTCGACCATTTGTACTTCCCCAGCCATTGGCCACAGTGACCACAGACACCTGTCAGATGGGGGGGCAGGGTGTTATCTTGGAGACTGTCCAAGGCACCTGGCAGGATCATGAGACCCATTTGCACATCCGTGTCCTAGAGATGAGTGGTGCTTCTGGCATTGCAAACATTCCAGGACCATCTTTCGTTGGGAGCTATTGCAAGACAGACATGTCAGTTGTATGGTACATAAAACAAGGAGGAACCAGATCTTATCCCCTTTGCCAGGAGGCCCTGAGAGTATGGCAGTGGGCAACGTCCTCCTAACACGTACTGATGGCTATGCACATCCTGGGGAAATCCACCATGATAGCAGACAGACTCAGCAGACTGGTTCTGATGCACCTCATGAGTTGTCCCTAAAACAGGAAGTAGTGGAAAGGATTTTCTGCAAATGGTGCCAGCCTTGGTGTGACCTTTTTGAGACATCCTTGAATGCCAAATTCAGCAACTACTTTGCCCTTATCCCCCCTCTGGGTAGTCGCAAAGAGATGCAGTTGTACACGTTTTGCCCTCGGGTCTCCTTTACTCTTTTCCTTGCTTTCCATTGATGCCCAAAGTTCTTCAGAAAGCCAGTTTCTTGGGAAGGGACTTGATACTCCTCGCCCCATACTGGTCTCATCAAATCTGGTTCTCCTTCCTGTGGCTTCATCTTTGGGAGGAGCCTTGGATTCTGGACCCAGTTCCAGACCTTTTGATGCATGTGTCAGGAACGCTCCATCCTTCCCTTCATATCCTCAATTTGACAGCTTGGCCGCTCCAATTCTGGTTTCCTAACCTTGCCATCAGTTACGCACATCCTTATTTCTTAAGTTTTCTATGAGAAAGATGTATAGAAGCAAATGGAAAAGATTTTTCATTGTGGACTTCTTGTAACCACATTGATCCCTTTACTGCCCCAGTAAATTCTAGAATTCTTAACAAAATTATTAATTGACTGTGTAGCTGCAGCTATTGTTCAACTAGCAACGATGTCTAGTTTTAATATAGGCAAGTCTGGCCTCAACTTTGTCTCATAGGCTATATAAAGCATTTCTTAAAGGTACTTTACTGCATCCACCTGTCAGAGACCCACCAGCACCATGGGACTTCAGTTTTGTCCTATCTCATTTCATTTTCTTCCCATTTAACTAGCATAATCTTGCAAACTCAAGTTTTTGACATGGAAAACTATTCTCTCAATTATATCTGCTAGGAGGGTCTCAGAGCTACAAGCCTTGTCAGTGAAGCCCCCCTGCTTGCTTTTCCACAGACTGGGTATCCTTATGAACAAACCCTTCTTTTTTGCCAAAAGTATGTTCACGGTCAAATTTTGAACAAATCTATATTGCTACCAGTTTTTTTTATCCAAATTACAGGAGTAAGGCAGAGTACATGTTACATCAGCTAGATGTGCACAGACAATTATATTTCTACTTACACAGGACTAAGAACTTTAGAAAGTCTGACCAGCTATTTATTTCCTTTTCAAATTCAAAGAAAGGTACTTCAAAGTGACACTATTGAAATGGCTTTCAGATTGTGTAACCTTCATTTATAAATCTCAAAATGGAGATTTCCACCATAGTTTAAAACCTGCTCTACAAGAGCCATAGCAAACTATTGCACCTTTCTGGCTAGACTACCAATTGATACCATTTGTGTTGCGGCAACATGGGCAAGACCACATACCTTTGTCACTCATTACAAAGTCAGTTTGGCCTCCTGGGGTTCCACGATTCTGAAGAAAATTCTCCCTTGAGCCCCCCAAGAAAGATGGTGCTAGGGACGCTGTCCCGTCCTGGTAAGAATTCAGGCAAGATAGGAGAACAACACGTAAAGAAGTTATGTACTCGCCATAACGTTCCATGTGTGTTGTCCATCTTCACCTTCATTCTTACATCCCACACTCCTTCCCCCTGCCATTTGTACTCCTGAAAGACAGCTGACACAATTGGATATCGTTATTCTCTGGCCTTCTTTATTGCACTCTGAATTATTAAGCTAGCTTTATCGGTTACTCTTATAGCTGTGAACAAGATCTGGGGAGCTTTCCTAGTGCATGGTGGGATAGGGTTTAGCCATGAGCTAGTGGAAGACTTCCAGCTTTGTATATAAAGGCAGTGTTGGATCCAAACCCATCCTGGTAAGAATGAAGTAGAAGATAAACACCACACCTGGAATGTTATGGTGAGTACATGACTTTTTTTTTTTTTCTCTTCCCAAAGACATCCTTCATCTTAAACCTCCCAGAAAACCAGTTCACCTCCTTGGGATTTAAGTTGCGTCTTGGAGAAGCTTACTGTAGCCCCTTTTGAACCTGCAGCCTTAGTTCTTTGTTTTGTACTTTGAAGACCGTTCTTTTATGAGCTTTAACCTTTGCTTGGAGAGTTTGAGATTCGGGTGTTTGGCTTCTCCACCTTTCCTGGTTTTCCACAAAGATGGGGTCTTTTTTGCATTCCAGTCCTCTTATGCCCAAGGTGGTTAATAAGTTGTTTAATCTATTCAGTTGCCCACCTTCTTCCCTTCTCCTTAATCCTGCAGTGAGAGGATCTTGCACAGCTTGGATTTGCATAGACTAGTCAGATTTTATTTGGATAAGGCTATCAGTCCGATCAGTTATTTGTTCTTTTCATCAAGTCCTGCAGCCAACAGAGCTATAAATCCAAATGTTTTAATAGCCAAAGAAAAATAAATGATTGGCAAGTGCCTCCGTGGTTAAAACTGCTTCCTCAGACCATCCATGGATGCAAACACCATTTTACAGGTTGATTGAATTATCATCTGTGTGTACTTTCACCTGGCATTTCAAGTTGGACAGCATTTCTAGGTCTAGAGCAGGGTTTGCTAGAGACGTTCTCCATGACATTTTTGAAAGCTCTCTTGCTCCATCCTCACAGGGTTCTTACTAAGCTTTGGTACTCTCCCACATGTAGAAAGTACTGTAGCATTGAATAGAAGGACATGGAATAGTTGTGTAAAATTTCAATAACCATAGATGTCTTTTTTTTTTTTTTTTCTATGTTACAGTATTCTGGCCCTCCCTCCTTCCCTTCTATTTTCTGTTTTCTTTCCTTGGATGGCGTATTGCTCCTGCATCTCATGTTCCTTCTGGGGCATTAAAGTTCTGAGGACTGTACATGTGACCGTCCTTTAATGTCTGACAGTTTATATGTGCGATGTCCCACGTACCTTGCAGTAGCTAAAAGCTGTTGTATGCTGGCTGGACGTTAGGTCACTTGGGGGAGGACTTTCCACATGTAAAGAAATAGTGCAACATAGAAGAGGACGTCTGTGGTTATAGTAAAATTTTGCATGACTATTTATTGCATGCATGCTTAAGCATATGCATAGGAAAATATGGGGAAATAGAGAAACCTAGATTAGCCTAAACTTTCAAGTGGTAATCTCCAACTCTGCAATCAGATATTCAGTTAAGGAGAGAAAGGTTCAATTTGTCAAGGCTGGGAAGAAAAAAATTCTCTTAAAAGGAATCTGTATTGTACAGTTACTGTTACCCTTGAAGGCTGCTGGCTAATGGGAAAATACTTTCAGTACAGTAGCAAGATTAAGTTGTCTGACGTTTTTTTTTGAAAAGATAAGATTTTATTCTAGAATATTGGGACACTGGCAAATAAGTGGGTTTGTTTGCAAGATTTAACAGTCCAAAGCAGTGCTGCCCTATCAAATGAGGGAAAACTGTCCAGTTATAAAGGTATGAGTACGTTCACTGAAAAGCAACACTATTGCAGATCATATGAAAAATGACCAGTGAGGGGAAAAAAGCATGTAGAAACAAGCACAAAACAAAAACACAAAATTGCTTAGGCTGGGATAATTACACGAAGTTTTACAAAAAAAACCGCACATACTAAGGATGCAATTTTACTGCTGCATCTAATGACCTATGGGTGGGGGAAGGAACATACAAAAGGACAAACTGTAAAATTAGCAAGTTCTGTAATAACCCACCCCATTGAAGTTTGTGGAATGAGACCTGCAGTATGCTAAAAAGCTTCTTTAAAACCAAAACCCCTGTTTCTGTGTGTACATGTGACTTACCACGGCAGTAAAATGTAAACCAAGTCTTCTAGCACGAAACCAATTTTAGAAGCAGATTATTGCTCCTTTAAAGGCTGGGAACTTTTATGTGAGTGTGTCTGGGCTCATATAAGTTTCCAATTAACAGAAAGATAGTTGAAGTTGCTCCTGACTAGGGAGTTAGGTTGTGCCTTAATTGGCCCACGTAGGTGTCAACTGTGTGCGTTTTGGTTTGTGAAAGGGGACCTAAATGGGGGGGGGAGTTTACGGTAATTTGCACTTGAGTAGCTCCATAGTTTTCCTGTCTAACTGGACTCGAGGCACAGTTGTCATTAAAAGAAGTTAGATACTCTACCTCCTTTGGTTCTAACACCTTCAGTTGGTGGACTGAAGATGTGGAAGGCATTGTAGATTTGCTAGGCCAGGGTTGCCTTGAGTCAAGTTTTCTGTGACTGCACAGATGTCAGTATCTTCCAGGGAAAGGAGTGTTTCCAGAAAATACAGTTTGATTTCAACTAGCGTTTATAGCAACATGACCTTTAGTTTCTTTGTTTGATACTTTCACATCGGGGAATTTTATTGTAACCTTGCCTAAAAAAGGCATTATGGAGGAGGCAAGTGCCTTAGCCAGCAATTGAAAGCCTAGAGATGCCAGCTGAAGACCAACTGTAGCAAAGCAGTGTGGTCAATCCATCATTTTGTCCCAGTCTGACAGGGACTGGATCCCCGTAGGATGACACCAGAAACTCAGCCAGTTATTGAAGTCCATTTTCTGTTTATATTGTGGCATCATCCTAGGTGAGGGTAAAAAGCTTCTCCATGCTTAGGACATACCCTTCTGGGACAGTCCTTCAGAGAGCTCAATCATGTTTCTCTTATAGTCCAGAGGGATAATCTCAATTTATTCACACCAACTTGAACTGTGACTGAGTCGTAGTGATACTTGAGAGATTTGAGTGGATGTGTGATGTGGTGAAGCCTTGCACTAAACAGGCAGCTGACCATAACCACCTTGTTCAACCTGGTGAGTGGGGCATCTGTTTCACTATGGAGTCTCCTAGAACTGAAACATTTGGAATAGCTGTGCATTGCCTTAATGGTTGATTTCGTGAGACAAAGTTGCTAGTGTGTATTGGGTGCTTTGGGTGTTAGATGTAGCATGATTGTGTTTTTTGAGGTCTGTGACGTTTAGGTAGGTTTCTGGAGAGTACATCTGCATATAAAGATTTGTGTGTTGGGTGCATATTACAAATAGTAATGTTTGAGCTGGCAACTTTAGTATTGCTGTTCTGGTTATGAGACAGCAGTGGGAGAAAGAAGGTGACTATCCTATAGGGTGTACAGTAATAGGTCTATAAGAGGGGATTTATAGGGGTTGTTGATAGGTAAGTAATATCTCTGGGTGGTTCACTGAATAGCAGAGCTGTTCAAGAACTGCTCTGCAAGGTAGCAGCTGCTTCTAAGGGAAAATAATTAAATATTGGAGCTTTTGTAACCAACAGCGAAGATGTCCTTCAAGGATGCATCTGCAGTCCTTACATATGGGTTGTCCTGCCTCAGGCAGCCCTTCGGTCGGCCGGATTCCAAAGTCTGGGTCCGGTGTCGGCTGATGTCACCCTTTCCCCGACGTCAGAGCACTTGGGGTATAAGAGTCAGCTGACGCCATCTTCCTCAGTCTTTCTTGCCGCGTGGTGCCCGAAGCAGAAGCAGTTCGCAAGTGCCGGTCGGCCAGCTCCTGTAAATTCAGCTACCGAAGACTTCAAAAAGCTAAGTACCCCGTTGGGGACTCTTTCTTGCCTCAGCCGATGTCAGATCAAACGCTTAAAGTTAATTGCTTGACTTGTGTGAAACAAATACCTCATAAGGATTTCCATTCCTACTGCCTCCCTTGCCTAGGCCCAGACCACGACGTCTCTGCCTGTACTGCCTGTGCCTCCTTTAATCGACGCACTCTTTGGCGTCGGTCGGAGTTTGCAGAGGAATTTTTGGGGCTAGTTTCTCTTATAAAATGCCGTCGGAGACTCCGACTTCTCATTTAACCAAAAAACGGAAGGACAAGGGCCGACACACGTGGACTGTGGTTTCGGCTGAAACCACGCCTAGGCCTACCGCGAGTGTCTCTGTCTCGGCTGAAACAGAGTCCTTGGTACTTCCGACCGTGGAAACAGTACAACCGACAACCTCGGCCCCGGAGGCTTCTTCTGAGTCGGTTATGGATTTACCCTCTGAAACCAGTGTTCAGGAAACTACCGACACCATTCCCTTAGACAAGACTACCCCAGCACGTGGAGCAGCCAGGCCCCCTTCATCCATGTCCATTAAAGCATTCACTAGGGCTAAAGCTGCTAAGCAACAAAAATCTCTGCCTCCCAAGACTATTTCTCAGGGATCCACTACAGGTTCACAGATACTAAGTTTGGCTGAGGATCTTATTTCCTTAATCAGGGGATCCCAGCCTCATCCGGACAGGGGCTCTCAACCCCCTCTAGACAAAAGGCCCAGGGCTGAGTCCACTGATCCTCAGTCCTCTGATGAGGCCTCTGATGGCTCTGCTCTATCAGATTACCAGGAGGAGGCCTTCAAGGCCTACGAGGATTCTGATGCAGAGGAATCCATTCCCTCTGCCTCCCCTCCTGAAGAGCTGTCCTTTTGGGGAGACCCTTCACTCCATGAGAGAGCATTTCCAATGGCAGGGCCAGGAATTCTCCGATTCCAGGAAGAGATTAAGGACTTTTCTTTATTTACCTCAGCATAGACCTTTGGCTATTCTTCCTGTTTTAAGTGTCATTGATGATGTGTATTCTGAGTCTAGCACTACCCCTGATACCCTTCCTCCGGCTCCCGTTAAACCCGATAGGTACTACAGGGTCCCGGACTCGCATCATTTCCTTTACAAGGCCCACTCTGCTGACCCAGAAACTATTTCCCAGGGTCCTAAAGGGGTTGCAGCTCCCACTAATAAAAATCCACTCCCCTCTGAAAGGGAGTCCAGGGCTTTAGAGAGATGGGGTAAAAAAAGTGTATACTTCTTCCACTCTGTCTGAGGGCTTTAAATTGTCAATTTCATATGGTACAGTACCAAGAGTATTTGTTGGATGAATTGCAGAAAAAGTTGTCTTCTCCTGAACCCCTAGACCGTAAGTCACTTCAGGATCTGGTACATAATTCACAGCAGGTTAGCAACCATTTCTTGCAGTGTGGTTATGATGCATTGGAAGCTTCATGTAGGTCAGCAATGACAGGTGCAGTCAAACGTAGACATGCTTGGCTGAAGGAACAATCTATGCCAGATCATGTTAAGGCTAAGCTTCTGGATGCTCCACTAGAAAAGCAAAAGTTATTTGGCTCCACTGCTCAGGAGGTCTTAAAGAAATTTGAGGAAAAGGCTAAATCTGTACAAACAAAGATTTCCTCAAGGTACAACCACTAAGATTCAGCAGAAATTGGCCTTCTAAGAATTGGTCCTTTCCGGAAGAGATATCAAAGAGGCAAGAACAGGCGTGCCAGAGGTAGAGGGCAAGCTAGAGGCTCCTACAGAGGACGTCAATGGCAGCCTCCTAACCAGCGAGGTAGTGCAGGACCAACAACTGCTGCACAAGGACAGACTCAATGACTTCACCTTGATCCCACCAACCAGGGCTCAATTAGAAGCACCTTTGGGCGGAAAATTGTCTTTATTCTCAAGAAATTGGCAAAGTATTACAAGGGACAAATGGACACTGCAAATAATAGACAAAGGATGCAGGTTCCATTTCCATACATTACCAAAAAGAAAAGGAATGCCAAACCTGCCACCAAATCAAAGGGCAGAGGCTTTAAAACAAATTGCCAACCTATTGCAAATGAATGCTATAGAAAAGGTTCCTCTCACAGAACAAGGCCAAAGATTTTATTCCAGACTATTCCTTGTCCCAAGAAAAGAAAAACAATGGAGGCCTATTCTCGATTTGTCTGCGCTCAATACCGATCTCATTGTGCCAAAATTCAAAATGCTGACCCTACAGCAACTCCTTCCCATGCTGGGCAAGGGGTCTTGGCTGGTAACTCTAGACCTCAAGGAGGCATACCTGCATGTCCCTATCAGACAAAGTTGCAGAAGACACCTCAGATTTCTTGCAGGTTCAGAGCATTATCAATTCTCAGCATTGCCCTTTGGCTTATCTACTGCGCCCAGAGTATTCACGAAATGCCTGGCATCAGTAATTGCACACTGCAGACTTCAGGAGATTCAAATATACCCGTATCTGGACGACTGCCTTATACAAGCGGACAGCCAACAAACTTTGGAAAAACATTTGAATTATGCCATCCGCCTTCTGCAGGCCTTGGGATACACAGTCAACATTCACAAGTCAAGACTTGTGCCATCCCAAAGAATAACCTTTCTGGGTGCGGAACTAGATACAACCACCCAAATGGCTTTTCTCACAGAAGAAAAACGAAGACAACTACCGGATTACTTCAAAAATCTGACAAAACAAACTCAGATGACTGCAAGGAAAATCCTGCAGGCCCTGGATTACATGGCATCGTGCATTCTTCTGATTCCACAAGCAAGGCTGCATATGAGAAAACTACAATGGTACCTAAGGAGTTTATGGTCTCAGCACAATCACAGCCTAGAAACTTTGATACCACTCATTCCATGCCTTCAAAAGGAATTCCTGTGGTGGGCCCAAGCAAGCCAGTCAAACAGGGGTCTGCCTTTCAGCAAACCAGTAACCAGCCAAATCATTACCTCGGACGCTTCAGACCATGGATGGGGAGCACACATGGAGGACAGATGCATCCAAGGACTATGGTCTCAGAAAGAATTGCGCATACACATAAACCAAAAGGAAATGCTGGCAGTGATGCATGCAATCGAGGCCTTCAAGCACTTTCTACGTCAAGGCCACCTGCTAATAAGGACAGACAATACCACAGTTATGTGGTACATAAACAAGCAAGGAGGTACCCATTTCTACCCTCTTTGCAGACTAGCAATGAATCTTTGGGAACTTTCCCTAAAACTCAATATAGAGCTGCAATCCCAGTTTGTGCCAGGAAAAGACAATATACTGGCGGACAGCCTAAGCAGAAATACCATGGATCCACACGAATGGATGCTACACCCAGACATCTTCTTTCAGATAACACAATTTTGGGGAAGGCCGGACATAGATCTTTTTGCCTCCCACCACAATCATCAGCTGAAGAAATTCTGTTCAAGGACATACCACCCACAAGCATGGAAAGTGGACGCCCTCTCTTTCAGCTGGAATTCTCTAACAGTGTATGCATTTCCACCTCTTCCACTAATGACCAGGGTCTTACTGAAAATCAGGACAGAGCAGCCAAAAGTGATTCTAATAGCCCCGGACTGGCCAAGGCAGCACTGGTACCCACTGTTACGATGCCTGTCACACACGAAACCGTGGCCTCTACCACAATGGTCACTTCTTCTGACACAGCACAATTACAAAACTCTGCACTCCAGCCTGAAAACCCTGCAGCTGACGGCCTGGAGAATGCCTTGACTCCTCACCAGGAAAAGCTATCCAAGAGAGTGAAGGATATCATCATGGAAGCTCGCAGACCTTCCACGAGAAAGGCATATTCAGCAAAATGGAAAAGATTCCACACTTGGAGCACCGCAAAGGGCCTAGATGCCACAGTGATGAGCATGGCACATATCCTGGAATACTTGGCAGAAATGCTCCACAATGACCTTTCTTACTCTTCCATAAAAATTCATGCTTCAGCAATTTCAGCAGAATACAATACTGATCCACCTGTCTTCTCTCATCCTCTCCTAAGGCAGTTTCTAAGAGGAATTAAAACATCAATCCTCCAAGAAAACCACCAGTGCCTACATGGGACCTTAACTTCATGTTGGAAAAGTTGACTCTACCTCCCTTTGAACCAGCAGCATCTTCAGAGTTACAGTTCCTGTCTTGGAAGACTGCCTTCCTTCTGGCCATAACCTCAGCAAGAACAGTATCTGAATTGCAGGCACTCATGGCAGTACAACCATTTCTTATTTTTCATCAGGACAGAGTCTCCTTGAGAACCGATCCTTCATTCATGCCAAAGGTGGTATCCAGGGTCTCATTGAACCAAGCTATTCACCTGCCTACCTTCTTTCCAGATCCGCAAAACAAGGGAGAAAAACTTCTGCATACCCTTGACATTCACAGACAGTTGCGCTACTACTTGGACAGAACTCAGACTTTTAGAAAAACTGACCAGCTGTTGGTAACGTATGCTGCAGGCATCCAAGGCAAAGCAATTTCCAAACAGACAATTTCAAAATGGATAGGAAATTGCATTCTATTCTGCTACTCTTATGGAAAAACTGTGCCAGCTAACATCAGGCCTCATTCCACCAGAGCCACAGCCACCTCCACAGCCTTTTTAAGAGGGGTGGCTACCAAGGACATTTTAGAAGCTGCTACATGGAGCTCCGTGCATACATTTTCCAAGCATTACAATTTGCCCTTATATTCCAGATCCAGAGCAGGCTTTGCTACAGCAGTCCTGCAGGACATTTTAGCTACACCATCATTTTCTTAGATCCTACCACCCCCAGCTTGGCTATGGTATTCTACCCATATGGAAGGACTGCAGATGCATCCTTGAAGGACATAGTACAGTTTTGTACCTACCATAAATGTAGATGTCCGATAGGTATGCATCTGCAGTCAGGTTTTCCCTCCCACCTTCCCCTCTGTGGTATTTCTTGGGTACTTATCCCTCTTATAGCTAGCTGGGGTTATCTATTATGGTGTATTTGTTTTGTATTACTGTGCATGTTTGGAATATTTTGCATTTCTCCAAATTTAGCCTTCCTTAGAGGGCACCTGGCATCTGGGGCAAGAAAAACTGAGGAAGATGACGTCTGCTGACTCTCTTATACCCCAGGCGCTCTGACGTCGGGGAAAGGGCGACATCAGCCGACGCCGGACCCAGACTTTGGAATCCGGCCGACCGAAGGCCTGCCTGAGGCAGGACAACCCATATGTAAGGACTGCAGATGCATACCTATCGGACATCTACATTTATGGTAGGTACAAAACTGTACTTTATCCTCTTTCTGCAGTGGTGCCTGGTACACTATTTGCAAGGAAGAGCAAAGCAGTGAATACAGAAAATAATGAAGTAGCTCAAACTGTGCCTTGAACCAGCAACCTTCCATTATTAGTCCTATTTGGAGGCTCCTGCCATGAGGGTAGATATGGGGAGGGGGTTCTCCAAAAAAAAGTCTAGATCTTTTTTTTTTTAGTGCTGAATCTGTAAACAAAACTGAATTTAGCTTATCTGAATCCAGTCTATACTACGGCCAACAGACGTGTAATGGAACAAAAAAAAGGCAGGATAATCTTTCCTTTAATAGTGTAAAAAGCAACACAGTTTTTTTTTTTTTTTTTTTAATAGCAACAGAATAAAACAGATAAAGAAAAAGCAGCTGTTGGTGCGAACTAGTCAAAGTGCAGCAAATGCAATAGTACAGTGCAAAGCAGCAGCAAACACCTTTTTAAATGCCCAAAGTGGGACATTTTTGGTACAAACGTCAGATTTTGCGGCCAAAACATACCCACGGCCAGTACAAAGGCCAGAACTTCACTTTTTTTGCCTAAATGAAAGCTTATTCTTGTAGAATATTAGTTGTTTGTTCTGTTTCTTACAACATTTAGGTGTTTCAGATACAGAATAACTGTTTTATGCAACTATTACATAAAATATAGGAAATAATTTTGCCCTAAAATCTCAGGACATTTGCCATTTTTATAAATTTTTTTTTGCAGGACACTGCCCAAAGAGGGGACTGTCCCTCGCAAAGTGGGACAGGTGGTAATCCTGCAAACAGTACATTTTTAATGCTGAAAAAGTAGAGAGAGAAAATATTTGGAGCCCTTTTGTTGATATCCCAGCTCAGAAAGACCAGTTAAGCCCCTACATCCACTAGATGAATAACCCTAGTTCTCCTAATGTAAAAGCGCAGCAAGTGTGTCCTGAGTGAAGTGCTACCACAAACAAAGTTTGTTATGGATGCAGCAGTGTATTTTAAACCGCTTATAAAAGTGATTATTCAGTAAAAGTAATTTGATTTGTGTAAATGAACCAAGAGCCGCTCGATTGTACAGAATTTATAAAGGCACAAAAAAGATAAGCTGTTTAATAAGCTCTCCAGCCAATAAAATTACTTGCAGAAATTTTAAGTTTCCTCAACCTGCACAGGTCAGGCTACCTCTCAGTGCACTACAAGTAAAATCCAGTGACCTTTGAGAAAACGTGCTTGCTAGAGTGTAAAAATACACTAATTTATCCAGCAGCTAGCTAGGTACTGAGTTCAGATGAAGTAAATCAGTATAACAGGCAAGAGAAAATACCATTTTCCAATATAAGCAGAATGAAAGGCAAATATCAAGAAAGCAGCAGTGTAGAAAGGGTGAGTGTATTGAGCTCAATTTACAGTAGGGGTGGGAAGCTTAAAATCCCCAGGTTTAAAAATTCAACATAGGGGAAGGTGGGTGGGGAAAATCCAGCAGGAAGTCACAAGAGTGTATGAAGACGGACATGACTGAGCTTTCTGAAGTAACCTTTCTTTTCTACCTAAGGTAGCTTCAGAGTCTGCACACAGTTAATTCATCAATTGCCTATTGTCTTAACAGGTTCTCAAACAAAAGGAAATGAACCCATTCCCTTCCCTAATAAAATGTACAGAAAGAGCCTGCATTCATGGACAGTTTCCCATCATCTCTTTGGCCAGCCTGATGGACATGGGAATCCTGAGGCAGTGTAGCAATTGTCTCGTGTGCTGACTACCACTTAAATACTTTGAGATGTAGTTGCACTGAAATTGGAGGCAGGACTCTCTCATAAGGACATATCAAATGCTCAACAGTCTGCACACACTCCCACACTAAAGGCCACTACACATAAACCTGTATATATGGAGATGCTCACTAGAAACTTGCTAAAATATCTGAGGCCTCCTAAATAGAAGCCACTTACTCAATGCAAAAAAAAAACACCGCGCACACACATCAGTCTCTTAAATAAACCCATAAGGTTTAAAGTCACAAAACTTAATGTATTGGTGATGAGTGATTGTATTGAGACAGATGGATGTTCCAGTCACCAGGCTGGATAAGGGGTGGGTTACAGTTAGCTGTGTTTCAAGTGCCAGGATCCTTAAAGTCACTCAAGCTGTGAAGTCACTCCTCCACAAGTACCGGTGTGACTCATAGCCCATATGGGGGTGATATGCAGATAGATCTGACTGAGCTCTGATTGTGTCACAGGTATGCGTTAACCTAGCCTTAAGCAGGATTCTACCTTCTCAAGGAAAATGCTACAATAAAAACAAAAAGTTAAACAATTGGCTTAACTTCTGGTGTTGTTCCAAGGGACTCCAGTATCTGTCAACTTGGGATGTCGTTCCAAGGGAATTCAGTATCTGTCAGCCTGGGAAGACATGGCCGATAGGCCACACTGCTTTGCTTTGCCAGAGATGGCATGCACCTGTCTCTTCTAGGCATTTGGTTACTGGCAGTCATTAGCCACCCCTATTACTTTTTTAAGCAGTATTAAAATAACTAACTTCTCAACATAACAAAATCCTGCCTAGATAAACTCCAGGTACAGCTGCTTAATGCTAGGAGTCTAAACAAGAAACTGCACTCCCTGGAAGCACTTCTCACTTGGAAGATGCTGACCTCTTTCAAAGGAGCAGAAAGCACCCCAGCCCTGTAGGGCTACAATGCCTTCCATATGTTGAGACTGCAAAGTGAGCATGAAAGAACCAGAGGAGAAGGTGTATCCATCTTCATTAAGGATAAGTACACTTGGAGACTGGTCAAACAGTATGACTCTGTTAAGCTACTCCATGTCCAATGAAGTATAGGCAAAGCCCCCTACTACGTTATAGCTAGTTATAGGTCCCCCACTCTAAAACAGAAAAACCATACTGCATACTTGGACTTACTGGAGTCACTTGCCATACAGCCTGACACACCTTACTCATGGATGATTTTAATTATCCTACCATAGACTGGGAAACACTACACAAACATGCAGACTCAGAGGTTCTTTGTCAGTGCATGTGCTCTGGAGCAGGTAGTTGGCACACATCTAAGAGGATCAAATGTCCCGGACATATTCCCTAACAGGGGAGAGCATTGCACCCCCAACCATGTGATGTCCTCCCTGCTAAGATAGTACCATAAATCAGTCTTGTCCAATGTAATTAAGACTAGATACCCATTCAAGCACAGACACTTGAGGATTTTTCAAAAACAAATGACCTCCTATGTGATTAAGACGTTTCATATCCCCCTTGAGCACAGATGACATGAACTGTTATGTAGAGGTGTACACCAATTCTCTTTATAACCACTTAAACAATTGTATAGAATCTGCTGTACCTGGCTGGATTAAAACCAGGTCTTGCCACACACAAAAAAAAAAACCACCCTGGTGGGCCCCAGTATGAACGGGCTGTACATCAAGAGAAAGAAACTGCAAGAACAAGAGGGAACTGGCTCAGCAGAGGAAGAAACCCAGTCTCTAAACAAATTAGAGGTCTTGTCAAGTCCTCCATAGCTAATTATGAAGCAAAAATAACCTCCCTAGTTAGGGATAATCCCAAGGCATTCTTTAACTACATCTGAACTCTTACTAGGGAATACCCAGCTATGCATTGAACTGATTGTGGATGGCACCACCCATACTCAACTGGAGGTAATAGTCAACCTGCTAGCTGACAGATTTGGAGCAAACTTCACCCCCCCCCCCCCCCAAGTATACCTGCCACCATTCTTCAGCCTATTATCTCGAGAGCAGGTGATAATTGTGCTCTTAGATGCCAAAAGCATGGCATCAGTGGGACCAAACAGCATCCCAGGTTGCCTTTTAAATAACTTAAAACATGAGCTAGCAAACCCACTTGGATCACCATTTAACCACAGCATGCAAACTGGCTGTGTTCCAGTGGAATGGAAGACTGCAACAGTAATCCCTCTCTGCACAAAGAGGGGGCTGTCAACTGACCCCAGGAATTGAAGGCCCATAAGCTTGACTAACCTCATCTGCAAGGCCATGGAAAGAATTAGTGGACCTTATTTACAAGGACTTTGGTAAATTCCAAACTCTGGACCCAACCCAGTTCTGATTCATTAAAGGTACTTCATGCCTGTTAACATAGTTGACTTTGAGAATGTCATCAAGGCCGTGGATGAGAAGGAGACTGCATATTGCCTATCTTGACCTAGCCAAGGCATTTGCACAATCTCCCACTCAAGTATTTTAGACTGTCCCAACTGGGAATTAACCCCTACGTTACCGGATGGTTAGCAAACTGGCTCACTTACAGGACACAAAGTGGGTGACTTCATCTCCAGCAAAAGACCAGTCACCAGTGGAGTACCACAGGGCCTTCTGATATAGGCCCTATATTCGGAATTTATTTCTCAGAAGTCCAGGCAAACTTGGACAGCCTGTGACCAAGTTTGTTGACATTTGAAAACTGGGAGCAATCGGAGTCCTCCAAGCATGTTAATATACTGCAGACAGGGTTAACAGAGAAATGATTGGTGCCAAAGCCACAGATTAAAGGTAAATGCAAAACAGTGCATTATTCCCTTTGGGAAAGCTGACATTCCTGCTAATTGCATTATAGACAGCCCCCCCTACCAAGTGGTACATAATCTGGGTACTCGGGTTGGTAGCAATCTGACCTTTAGTCACCACATATTCACAGTAGTAAGGACATCCTGTGTGATGCATCTTGTGCATAAAGGCACCACATCTAGATCTACAGATGTTATAATTCCTTAATACTCTACCTTCCTCAGACCAGTAGTTGATTACAGTGCTTCCTTTTGCATGAACCTCACTAAACATCTGCAATATTTGGAGACTACAGAGTTTTCTCACCAAGAAGATACAGGGTACAAAGTCATGTGCAGAAAGACTGAAAGCCCTGTCAATGTATTCAATCTCCTACAGGTTGCTAAGGGGTGTCCTGTGCCTGGCTTAAAAGCAGTCTCTGACCTGTCCTTGAAGGAAATGCTACACATGTTCCAGGGATCTTAACCTAGCCTCTGACATGAACGGGTCATGCAGGAGAGAGGTACATGTCAGACTGCCACTTCTCTGGAACATGCTTCCAGTTCACGTGAAACAGAGCCCTTCCCTGACTGTCTTAAAACACTATCTAGATCAGTGGATGGGTGGCTGCAGATTCACTCGAGATGTTTTCCATGTCCCTTCTGGACAGAGGAAGTCTGTATTAGCTACCATAGACCATTACCTCTGTCACTACTGACAACTGGGGCAACTCTCGTTAAATACAGCTAGGCTTATAAGGTCACAAGGGCCATTAGCCTAGTAACCTGTGAAACTGTATGCTTCATTTGTTGATGTACACAGGCAACTCAGATTCTGGCTCCACAGAACTAAAGGTTTCAAAACATCTGAACAGTGTTTCGGTTCAATTGCTAAATTGTGTCCGTCATCTACCTTAGATGGCTCACTGATTTGTATTGCATTTTTATAAGGGATCAACTTTATCAGCCCCATAGTGCTCACTCTACTAGGTCTGTTTCCACCTCATTCAATTTCTTGTCTGGAACTTTATCTCTGCAGCTTCCACTTGCTTTACTGTTCATATCTTTGTTGCTCATCACAAATTGGACTTTTTACCTAGGGGTAGGGTGGAGTTTGGCTCTTTCATACTCTGGAATATCCTTCCGTGAGGACCACTGTGGGTTTCTACTAGCTGGGGACTCTGCCCCATTGGTTAAGGAATGGCCACAATGCATCTATGTTGTCAGTGTTAATCCTTCTTCATCCATCCTCCATTTCCTCCTTCCATTTGTGGAAGTGTTCAGTATTGTCCCCTAGTATGACTTGGTGGCTCTTCTATTGGTCTTTTCCTAAGCAAGCTCCAGGTTTTTCTTTTTCTAGAGTTTTTTGATGGTTGCTTGCTGGACTGCTCCATGCTTGTATATCTTTATTGGTCACGACATTTAAGTGGTAGGGGGCAAACTGTATCATGGAATACAGGGTTTGGATAGGAGTAAGGGGAGGAGCTTGAAATAGAGCCAAATTCTGAAAAGTGTCTGAAGTTGAATCTGAAACCCATCTGTTGAAGGATGAAAATAGATGACATGCGTCATTATGGTGAGTGTATAACTTGTTTTTCAGCCGTTGAGGCCGACTGTGCGATATTTGCATCTCCCCACAACACTAAGTATAGCAAGTTCTTTGCTCTGATCTCTTAGGAGGGGGAGGGGTCAACGAAGGATGCTCTGACCCACAGTTGCCCACTAGGACTCCTTTCTTCACTTCCCAGCATTGGTGAAAATCGCTCCTCCTCATAGCCCCTTACTGGCATAAAGTATATTTTCCCTTCCTCTGGCCTCTTCCAGTACACCCTCCCTTGGTATTGGGCTGTTCTTTATCTACTCTTGCCTGTAGGAGTTTTCTAGCCCACTCTATCCCCAAGTTCACTGCATGGTTCTCCAATTTGTGATAGCTTGACAGTTCATGTTTTCATCCTCTTCATGTTTTCTTATTTTGAGACACCTACATGCATAAAATTTACAAAAGCAAATGGAAATGGCTTTCCATCTGGGCAATTTAAAACACTAGCCTTTTTTGGCTTCTCTTCCAGCCATCTTTGAATTTCTTGCTCAACATTTTCAGAATGGAACTAATTACTCCACTATCAAAGTGCATTTAGCTATATTTTCCCTTTCTCATTGGCAAGATTCATATCACATTGCATTAAAACTAAGTTTTTCTTACAGGAAAGTTATTACACCCCCTGCTTAGAGACCCAGTTCCTCACTGGGATATTGCATTTTTTTGCACGATAGAGTTTGTAATAAACTAAAGTAACTTTCCCCACTTAAAGGGTGTAACATGCACAATTTGGAAAAGGTTAAGTTAGTTCACTTTTTCTCTTTGCAAAAAGCTACTTGACAGTTTGTATGCTTACTTCTGATGCACCCTTTGTAGAAACTTTGACATTTTGCATGTTCATTTTTGTACAAGGTTGACATAAGTGTGATAACCTAAGTTACGTAAGCACTTGGCTAGATAGACATCTGGTTTGTGGGCTAGAAAAATAATAAAACACTGCATCCTGATTTGAGTACTGTTAGAGGCACCAAACAGATGGTCCTTGTTTTGTACAAATAATTCTGTTTTAAAATGGAGTGTTTGCATCAGCACGTATGTACAAGGTGATAAAGGACTGCACTACATCAGCAAGAATGTGCAAAGTGATAAAGAACTGCAAAGAAGATTCCATTACTGAGTTGGTTAAAAACAATGTTAAGAATATAAAAAGACTTTCAAAACAGCAGAGCTGTCTTGATAGTGTGCATTGATCAATGGTGCAAGACGGTCAACGGAAGCATAGACTCATGTCAAGCCATGTTATGAAGAATTGATCTGTCTTGACAGTAATTGCTTGGCTGTAATACAGTAGTTTGTACGAAAACAGCAGTGCGGTGTGAGTCTTGGATATTTCTTTCACTGGTGAGCCAGAGCCTCTAGAATCTATTTTCATACCTGGTCATGCCAGCAATTGTGCTCAGTTTCGTTGGTACCAACTCTCTTGCTCCTGTCAGAGAACAGCTCAGCAGTTCAAGTTGTTTCCTGAACCTTTGGTGAGCACAAGACATTGTTTCTGCATCTGCTCAGACATACTCAAGTCATCTGAAGAGATGTCCAGTGCTTTCATCACGGACAGCTTGATTACCTGTTTTGACTGCGGTAAGAGTCATAACATGGTTGCCATTCAGGACCTTAGTTTAAAATGCCCACATTCAGTTCAGATATACATGATCCAGATAGGGTCTGGAATTTGTTTAAAAAAAATGGTTTGAATGTAGTATCTAACATTAAATGTAAAACGGGTATTTCTGGAAATGTGAAATTTGACAAAACATGTCTTTGTAAATGGATTACATTATTTGTGCCAACACAAGCCATTGTCTGATGTTTTCTGTGTGATAAATATCCACAGTTATGTTTTCCTTGTCATAAGACAGTGTCACAACCCTGTTCAAACCTGCAACAGTGCCTGCAGGGTATCCCCAAGATGTATTCGGTTTCACAATGACACATTTAGTAAGCCTTTTGCTTTACCAGTAATGTCTGTTACAGGACTGTTAAAAGAAGTAGGCGACTTTATTGCATATTACGAAGCTAATGTTTTACAGGTTTTGTGGCAGCTTTTCAGTCTTGCGTTCAAAAGTGGAATGACGTACATTATAGTGCAGGTGATGACTCTGAAAAGAATAAATCGCTTAAAGAAGCTAACTATGCCAGCAAGGTTTAAAGTGAAAGGATTCTTTAAAGAATTCTCTGAAAAAGCATTAGACATGCTGCACACAACTTTCCAAGCTCTTAAAGCAATTCAAAAATCACAGACTAATGATAGTATATTCAACAAGTAAATTAAATTTCTCCAGCACAACAGTTTATCGATGTTAAACACATCAATTCTTTAGAACTAAGCACCTGTGCAAAGGGGTCTGACATTAGTGTCACTGGACAGGGACCAACTATCCATTCCACAGGGGGTACTTCAGCCGATAACTATCAGCAGTCCCGATTGTCTTCCACAGTGGAATGACAAAAAAAGGATTTTTTACAGTGTTAACATTCGAAGAATGGGTAGTATATATAGCTGGGTCTACTTGGAGTGATTCTGTGTAGATTTTTTTTTTTTGCCTTTATTCCCAGTTAAGTCTTATTCTGGCAAATGAATGTCACATAGACACACAGAACAAATGGCAGCTGTTCTCAGGGCATAGACGCACACAACAAATGGCAGCTGTTCTCAGGGCATATACACAAGGGCAGCCTTTGACTACCAGATTACTTTATCATTTTAAAAGGTTTACCTTTAAAAATGCAATTCGCATAAGGGTGACAAAGGTCGAAATACCATTTTCAAGTTGGCAATTGGGTGACTCGTGCAAATCACTTAAGGTCATAAATAGCATGCCATTCGCATATTAAACAATCACACATATAGCATACGACCTTAAGCAATGTTGCATACGTCATAACATGTATCCGGCGTCCTGTGAAACATTTCCTGGTCGTAGCAGCGGTTGATCTGCATGTTGGCAGTGGCGTTTTGTAGTGTAGAATTAATATTTGAATCTGACTATCAGAGGACTATGGAGGTAACAATTCCTACAGTTTTGTATTGATAGCAATTTAAGTGGGTTGGCATATAGCAGAGGTAGTGTTCAAAAATGTGTATGCTTTGCAGAACCATCCTTATCAATGGATTTCCGAGATGTATGTAGTTACATTTAAATGTAATTTCAGCTGGCCATATTGTTTCAAGCTAACAGTAGGCAGAAACTTGTAATGTTGCTATGGCATACAAATTGGTATAATGTGTAGTAGGTGATATGGTTGTATAGTGTAGTACTATAGAGTACTTAATGTGTATTACATGTCTTACAGGCTGGGGAAGGAACTTCACAGGGCTATACACCAGGCACAGTGAGTTCAGTGTACAGCACAAGTAGGATTCTGAAAGGACAGGAATTGTTGCTAGTTGACTGGTATCAGTATTACCAAGAGAACTGCTTTCAGGTCAAGCAGTATTGGTGTTGCTCAAGGAAAAATAAAGAAAGGTGTAAGGGTAGATGCGTAACTGAAGCAGATGTAAATGGCTATAGATTGTTGAAAAGAACACCACATTACCATGCACACGATGTAGTACAAGGGGATGTGATGAGAGTAAAAGTACAGTTGAAGCGTCATGCTGAGCAATCTGTGGAGGACCCCTGAAAAATAGTTGCAGAAGTCCTAGCCAGTACTTCAGTTAATTTTGTTAATGGGTTACCAAATACCAGTGCCCTTAAGCAAACCATTGGGAGGCAGAGGTATGGGAAGAAATTGGATGTTTCCAAAATCTCAGGGAGTTGAGTGCTGAAATGCTACTTTTGAAGACTGGTTCTTTCATTATCATAGTGCAGATACTGAAGGTGAAACCAATATTATAACCACCAGGGATAATTTGTATATGCTTTGAGACTCAGAATACTTAATGGCGGATAGAACCTTCTCTATCAGCACCACTGAAAGTAGACCAGTATATACCTTGCACTGCGCACTGACAGATGGAGTGAACAGTAAGGTGGTACCTGTTGTGTATGGGATATTGCCCGGCAAAAGTGAGAGATGTTATGATATGTTTTGGAGTATAATTTTGCAGTTGTGCACCGAAAATGAATTTAGATTACTGCCTAATATGGTTTTAACTGATTTTTAAAGGGCTGTGGTGAATTCCATTCAGAAACATCTGCCTAACGCATTAACCAAGGGCTGTTGGTTTCATCTGTGCCAAATTGTGTGGAGAAATATTCAACATTTACATTTGGCAGGACACTTTGAAAGCACTATATCCTTTGCAGTGCTGTGCAAAGAGATACTTGCATTAGCGTTTGCATCTGGGGACATATGTAATATGTTCAATGAGATCGAAGCGGACATGCCAGAGGAGGGTAAGCTGTTGTGTAACTTCTTTAAGGAGACATGCATCCATGGCAGACCACGGCGCTATGGTATGAGAAGTAATACAAGTGAAGGAGTGCCTCCTTTGTATGATTGCACCTTTTGGAGTCAGTACAACACCTGTGGCATGGGCTACCCTCATAGCCAGAATGCAGTTGAGGGTTGGCACAGGCGGCTGCATAGTTTGGTAAAAAAACACTGTACATGCTTGATATCCTACAAGCTGTGCAGCTCGAGCAAAATCATGTGGATGATTTGAGACGCAGTCTTATGTCTGCCTTCCTCCCCAAAATGTAGGAAATTGTTGGATAAGGAAGCATCATTTACAAATCTACTGGCAAAACATACTGAGTTCTCTCCTAGGGGATTCGTGAAGTTAGTTGCAAAATACTGCTTATGTCTGTATTCATCCTGTCACTCTTTGTGGATCATGTCACTTTCTGGTGGATTAATGACACAGAATGCATATAATGCTTAATATGAACATGGGACTGTATTGTGGCACTTTCATTGAAGGACTCACTGATGCTGTTTGTGTATGGCTCATCAGACAACACAGATATGTGCGGTGGTGTAATTCGGAAAAATGCAAAATGTTCGGAAAAAAAATCCAAGTGATTTTCAATTTTGTATTTTCGCAGTTTTACGTGCGCTTATAAAAGTCGCCATTACAACAGTTTGCATGTGTGCATTTCACAGTTTTAAAGGTAAATTTTTAAAATTGCCATTTTTGATAAACTAATGGAACAAGCAGAACATTTTAAACTAACATTTCAAATAGTATATAGCAAATCAGACTATCAAATGGCAGAGTCGGAGAGACAAAAACAGTTAATACACTGCTTTTTAGAACAAGTGAAAGGGATCCCAGGAGATATTAAGTAGATCCATGAGGAAAGCTCAAAAACACTGAAGGAAATGGTTCAAAAGCTTGTGTGGGAAAACTATGGGAGATGATGGAATTTTGTTCACTCATCACAATTGTAGTGTAAAAGGGGAGGACAAAGTGCATGTAATAGAAAAAAGGTAGAGGATGTAGTAGATGGGGAAATGACAGAAGGATGGCCTTCAGTGTCTGCATAACCTGTTACTATAGAAGACTAATAAAACAATTACTTGTTTCTGTTGCAGGAAATTGGGGCATGTAAAGCAGTAATATCCATACTACAAAAAAATGGAAGGCAAAGCAAATGGAAAAAGGGGTATATGCCAAAAAGATGGAAGACCAGCAGGGGGAACTTGAAAAGAAAGGAGGTTCCAAGGAAAATGGACGTTGTTAGGAAAAAGGGCAAATCCGCCTTTGCTACAGAAAATAGTTGTCCAGTGGAGTGAGAACACTCCTCTATATAACCCTGAGTTGGAAAAAAGAAAGTGAGGCAGCAAACTGTCCTAAATACAGTGTAGACTATGAAGGCAACGATCAGTCAAACATTGAACATAGTGTGTTTAGTTAGGGATATACCTTGGTCTTTTTACTAGGAAGAAAACTTAAGAATAGGGGTGTTGCCCCCCCCCCCAGGTTTCCTGACACATTTTAAGTGGGGAAGAGACAGCCGTCCACTGGCTGATGTCTGGGTGGTGGAGACGTAATCGAAGGATGTTTTAATATATACTGGGGCAGCAGTTTAAGTGCCAGACAGATGCTTAACAGCATATCCTTCAAAAAAAATCTTTTATTTCAGGATTTATTGGTAGCACACCAGTAAAAATACAATTTTGAGAGGATGGTAAGCCAGTGAAAGGTGTATTTTTAATGTATCCAAGTTGTGGAACAGCCATCATTGGCATGGACATGGCTAGGAATTGTTATAGATTTCACAAACTGAGTTTTATGGACTTCATGGGGGAAGAGTGAGGATATTTTTTTCCATGTTTTATGATATGGATATGCATAAAAAGGAGTCTAGTAAATTGGACCAAAATACGCTAGGAACAGTTTGAGCCATTATGGGCTAAATCAAAAATGGACTGTGGGAGACTAAGTCCCAGTGAATGTTGGTAGCCCAAAAGATTATATTCTGCCTTTTCAGAAATGTTATCCAATACCAAAAGAAGCTGAAAAGGATATGAAGAGGTGTATTGATGAATAGGAGCAAGCAGGAATCCTTTAGAAGGGACCATGGTCTGACTAATTTTCCTATCTAGCCAGTGAAGAAAAAAGACTGGCACTATAGCTTGGTAGTTGATCTATGCCAGGTTAATCAATGCACCATACTTTGTGTACATCTCATTCCAGGTGTGACAGAACTAGTGGCCAACATTAAGCCAGAGAGTAAATGGTTCACAGTAGTAGATCTAGCAGATGGATTTTTTACAGTGCCATTACAGAAAAGATTGGTAAAGGTTTGCATCCTTTAACACTCAACAGTATGTTACCTGGTTACCGCACTGTTTCCAAAACAGTCTGATAATCTTTCACCAGACAGTTGGGAACATCCTGCATGATTTAGAATCAGATGCGTGTTGTACACTACATTGATGAGATCATAATTCAGTTGGAGACTGTAGAGGAACATTAAAAAAAAAACTCAAAGGTTCTTAACTTTGAATCCTGCTTCTTGAATTTTAACAGACAAGATTCAGTTCATGTCTCACGATGGAAATTTCTAGGAATAATAAGCCAAGTGAAAGATAACTGTAAAGAACGGGTTGTTAATTTTGGAATTACCCAAGACCTTGACCATTCCAGTTCTTCATAAATTCTCGAATTATGAACTGTAATAGGGAATTTAGAGAATTATGCAGCTCTATACAAAATGTCAGATCAAAAGGAAGAACCCTGTTAAAGATTGGGGTGGGTTGAAGATGAAGCCTTAAAGCTGCTTAAGGAAAAACTAGCTATGACTATGGAGCTCATTGTACCAGCACCTGCCCAACCATTTGTACTGCGGGCAGCAGCAAAAGAAACCATTTCGCCAGTTCTTGCAACCATGGCCATGTGGTAATACCGAAGGTATGTAAAAGACTTTACGCCCCATTACCTCTTGTAGCAGGAAAATAAAACATGTTGAAAAGGGATACCATTCATGTGTCCAGCAACTCTTTTTGCTATCCATTGGGGTATTAAGCAAACAAAATATCTAACCCCACATCAAGCTATTAAAACTCTGCTCAGCTTTACAGAAATGAAACAAATCACTGAAGGAGTTGGACTGTTTTTGCTAAATGGATTACCATGTTCAATACCAAACACGTACATATACACACAGGAGAGATTGTCTAATTTTTTGTGCTAAGAGGTTCGGGAGCATAAGTGCCTTTACAGTTGAGAAAATCCATAAACTTCATTAGAAGCGGAAAGACTGAAAATACTGGACAGGGTTTTCAGTAGTGACTACTGACAAAAATCCATCAGTTTTGTAAAGACTGCTGGGTTATAAGTCTGCACAAAGAGCTGAATTGTAAGCTGTAAAATATGTCCTGCAGCATTAAAATCCAGTTAACATGTATAGTGACAGTGACCGTGTAGTCCATTCCCAATTCCTTATATCTGCACGTGACATGGGCAAGGAAAGGATTTGACAATGCAGAGAAACCTTTAAAACGTGCAACATTTTTAAAGGACATTTGGAATATAGTGATACAAAATTACAAGGTCAATTTACCATCCTTGGACACACCAGCATAACAATTGCACTGAAGCTTGAGGTAATGTCGTGCCATATGCCAAAGCAAAGGCAGTTGCAGAAAAATCAGACCTCTTATACCCTTAGGATTCTCCATGGGATTTAGATTGTGGACATTAGGGTAATACAAGAAGAGCAGGACATGGAGGGAGACCCAGGTAAAATTCAGAGACAAAAGGGACTTTCCAAAGAATTGTCTAGTTGTGGCAAAAGGCACCAGTGGGGAAGAAATTTGTTCCTGACTCCTTCAGGCCTTAAATTACCATATGTGCCAAGTGACCTGGCTTAAAAGCCAAGTGTAATCACCAGGTGCTACGACATGTGGGAACAGAAAAATTATGGGAAGTAATTGAAAAATGCTGGAATCCACATTTATAAAAGATATGCAAGACAGTACAGGAGGTAGGCTTGATTTGTCTACAGACCAAATACAGATGTTAAAAAGCCACAGTTACACAGGGTGCCTGCAGCAGATTGGCCTTGGTATGCTGTACAAATTATGTAGGACCTTTACCACCAGCAAAGGGAAGTTACCAATACTTATTGGTAGTGGTTGATCTATTTTCAAAGTAGATCAAAGCAATACCAACCAGAAGTATGACAGCTGAAGTTACGGCAGCTGTATGTTAAATATTATTGTGAATTGGGGGTGGCCTTATCTAATCTGATAATGGGCTTCATTTTATCAGCCAAGTAATGAGACAGCTGTGTAATTTTAGGAATCCAACAAAGATTCCATGTCCCATATCATCCTCAATCCATTGGGGTTGTGGAGAGAATGAGTCCTACCATTAAGGAAAGACTAAAAAAAAAAAAAAAGGTATGTATGGAGAAGGGTAAGGACTGGGGTCATCAGTTTACCAGGTATTCTAATGGGGTTAAGGGCTACACCTAACAGTAAGACAGGAATTTCACCATTTAAGGTAATGACAGGATGAAAAATGCCTTTGCTTGCTTGTGATCCTGAAGTAATTGATAAGCTGCTGTTGGTGGCAGCACAGCATCAAAAATGGTTAAGATGCACAGGATGTGTGTGACATTGCCAGAGAGGAGGCTTACCACTTGTGGACAAGTCCCAATATTCCCAGAGGAAGATCTTGCCCGTAGGATGTAAAGTTTTTGTAAAAAAAAAACCTTTCAGAATGGAGGACCATGTTGCAGTAATTGGCGAGGACCATGTGAGGTAACAGAACAGATAGGGCCTTTGGTGTACAGATTAACATAGATGGAAAAAAAAAAAGGCAAAGACTGTTGGTATATAGAGATCCATGTAAAATAGTGTAGGTTACAAACAGGACAGTGAAGTAAAATGTTTCATCTGTTCACAGATTCAGATTTATTGGTTTGGAAGGAAAGTGAGAGGTATGGAAGAAAAGACTGAACAAACCAAGCCTATAAGCACTGGATGTGTAAATTACTAAGTACATGTACTGTAATAATGTACATACTGGTTATCATAGGAGTTGACAGGCAAGATGAGGGAATTCAAACTAACACGCAAGGGAAGAGAATCCAAAAACGATAAACCTTGCAGGAGGAGTGGGTAATTTTAATACATTCCTGGCTATGCGACATTTGTTCACAAAATCAAGTAATGGGTCTAATTGTGTCAGCAGCCACATTACAGGGGGAAAAATGCCATTTCATGCAGCCCCTGAAAATATTAGACATAGGATTTGTGTTGTGATGCCTGTAAAAATAAGGTTATAAAGGAATCGGCCATACATTAGCGATTACAATTAACGGACATAGAAGATGGAAAAGAAAAGGAAAAATCATAGCGGGCATTAACAATTGTAATTGCTCCATTTTAGCCAGGAGATGAGTGGGCAGTGATAAATTTGGAATCCATTTTTGTGGGATATTTAAGTTAGAAACTATATGGTAACACGTACATACCATTCCCTTGGGGGGGGGGGGGTCGTCGTTTTTTTTTTTTTTTTTTTTTAACAAAAGCAAGACCACAAATAGTCTGTTAGGGGAGGAAAATGTTGGTCCTTGCCAAAGGATTCTTTTTCATATGTGGACAAAATGCTTAAGTAGTTACCACAGGTGTGGTGGGGATCATGTTATGGTTTGCATTTCCAATTATAAGAATCAGAACTTTCCTGAAATTTCTTATTGCCTCTACCGGTAAGAGGGGATATTTATTTTTCTATAATGCAATAGGAGTTGAAACATTTGGATCTAGGAGATGGCGTAATCTCAGGGGGAGAACTTTTCCTTGGTGTAGTGCTGTTAAGGCCATGTGGGAATTACAGGAAATTGCAAAGTTAATGGAAACCTTAGCAAATGCAACCTGTGGAGTGATTTCAGATATAAAAAGAAATGTCAGCATTGAGGACTGTAGTCCTCCAAAACCGAAAGGCACTTCTTACTTGCTATCCAGGGTGGGGTTTGTGCCCTGGTCGCCATGGAATGCTGTACATATATCCCAGGTAAGTTTGAATCCATATAACATTTTATAGAACAGCCGAAGTTTCACAAATCCAGGAAAACCTGGAACGCTGGAGTGATTGGTTGTGTTTTGTTTTCTGGATGATGGGGGTAGCATCATCTCAGCATTAATTGCGTTTAACTGCATTATATTTTTACTTATAACCTGTATTTGTGTCTGTCTGATGCCCCAAACAGATGGTCCTTGTTTTGTCTAACTCTCCCACAACTTCTCAGAATATTAACTTGTATAATTTCAGCCAACTAATCAGTTCTCCTACTCGACCTGCCAAAGATGCTACTGGTAGTATTCTGGACTGGATACTAATATCCCACCCCCATATATCTGACAATGGTACCTTATTTATTTGCATTTGGTTTACCAGGATAGTCCATTAGGGCAAAAAGAACCCATTTTCAATGGAGTCCTGGGGAGAAAAGCTCCAAATAAAAGAAAAGGTTACAGTCATGTTTTAGGTAACAAAGTACAAATACTACAGAATACAAAAACAGTTACATTTAGAAAAAACATATTATGGAGTAAATAAAGGCTTTACATTTTAGAGAACATATTTTAAGGTAATTTTAGAAATGAGAATAACATGTTATAGTATCAGAGTAGCTAGTTACTCATGGGATAGTATAAGCTAGTGCAGAGAATACAACTTGGAGAATGAAATGTAGCAGATGTTGCCAATACAAAGAGAAGAGATTATGTAGGGTGGGAGCAGGAGCATTCCCACAGGGATACAAGATGTGATTGAAGTGATTTTTTGAATAGTGATTGGTGGTGGTACGTATAGAAGGTAGGGAGTTCCAGAGGCGTGCAAGGGCACAGGAAAGGAGATTTTTGCCCAGGGGGAAGGGTTGATTTGTACAGTTCTATTAGATTTTGGTTGTTAGATCTTGGTAGTCTATCTGGGAGGTGCATTTTGAAGGTAGAGGAGGAGGAGGGACAAAGGGAGGGGTTGAAGATGAGCTTGTGAGCTAGTGAGTTGAGTGTAGGTGAGATTGGATAGTTCTAACCAGTTTAGTTTGTGGAGGGATACACAATAGTGAGTAGATGACTTATGGCTGGTAGTGAACTAGGCAACTTTATTGTAGCAGGAGAGTCTTTTCTTGAGAGAGGACTGTAGGTTAGTTAGGAGTGGGGCACCATAAATTAGAGAGGGGAGGAGAAATGTGATGGGTTAAATTTAGTGGAGGGGGTGAGGTAGCGATTTTGGCAGAAAAGCATGCCAAGTTTTTGGTGGTTTTTTTAATGTTTAGTTGTAGGTGGGTGTTGAATTTGATCAGGTTATCTATAAGGACTCCTAGTAGTTTGGCCTCCAATACCAATTCGATAGTTGTGTTGTGGCTGGAAATAAAGAATGAAGCTGTATTGAAGGAGGTGGCTTTAGAGGGGGTAAATACCATGAGTTTAGTTTTAGAGGCATTGAGTGCTAAGTGATTTTCTTTCATCCACTGTTCAGTGGTTAAGAATGCGTCTTTGGTAAGCTTTAGGAGTGTGGGGATGGATCTGGCAGAACAGATTATAGTTGAATTGTCTGCATATTGGATAAGATTAGTGTAAGGGATGGAGCGGTGGAAGTCATTTATAAATTTATTGAAAAGGAAGGGACCCAGTATGGACCCCTGGGGAACACCAGTGGTGGTATTAATGAATGCGGAGGTGGCTTTGTTCCATTTTACTGCTTGTTGTCTGTTGGAGAGGTAGCTGTTGAACCAGTTTATAGACGAGGGGCGATATATTTAGTTTAGAGAGTTTAGCAAGTAGGAGATTGTGAGAGATGGTGTCGAAGGCTTTAGCTAGGTAGAGTAGCAGTGTAGAAACAATATTACCAGAGTCTCGTGCTTTATTCACAGTTTCAAGGAAGGAGAGAAGGGCGGTCATGGTACTGTGTCCGGGTCTAAATGAATGCTGTGTGGGTGTTAGGTTGTCAATAAGATAGGGAAGGAGTTGTAGATGCACTTTTCTAGAATTTTGGAGATGGGAGAAAGGATGGTGATGGGATGGAAATTAGAGATGGTTATTGTTTCCTCCTTTGTGTAAGGGTATGATAAAAGCCTTTTTCCAAATCAGGGGTACATGACCCTTATGGATAGAGCAATTGATTAGAATACGGAAATGGCTTAAACAGCTATGCTAAAAGTATGAGGGGATGTTATCTGGGGCATTTGAATATGGTTTCAGTTTCTGTAGGAGTTTTTTTATGGTAGATGTGGGCATAGGATTTACTGAGAAAGGTAGAGGCTGAGAAGAGTGTGTTAGAGAGAGGAGGAGATGGGGAAGATGTGACGAGATGCAGAGAGAGGAGGAGATGGGGAAGATGTGACTAGATGCAGAAGAGGAGGGTGAAGTATTGTTTGAGAAGGAGGGAGAAGGATTTACTGAAGGGAAGGGACTGAGAGGAGTGTGTTTGGGAATGGAAGAGATGGTGAAGATGTGAACAGGAGATGCGGAGATGGTGGGTGAAGTGTTGGAGAAGGATGCTGGGGAAGTGGAGGGTGTAGTGTTATGAAAGGATGAGGTTAGTTTAGAGATGGAGTCAATGAAAAAGGAGTTAAATTATGTGGAAAGATCAATGTCTAGTGCAGTTGGGTCAGGGCTGGGGATTTTTGTTTTGACAGGATTGATTTGGGTGGTGATGCCTTTCCAGAATTTTTGTTGGTTAGTTTTATGGTTGTTTTGGAGCAGGGAGAAATAATTGTCGGTGAACAGTAATGAGCTTTTTAACTTTGTTACGAAGTGTTATATTCCTTAAGGCTGGAGGGTGATTTGTTTTTCTGGTGATGTGCCCAGGCTTTATCTCTAAGGTGTATGATACCTTGTGTGGTTTTAGTTCGCCAAGGGGCAGTTTTGCTTTTTATTCTTTGATTTTATGGGGGCATGGCAATTTAAAAGGTTTAAGAAAGTTGAGTTGAAGTAGGCAACTGCATTTTCCAAGGGTAGGGTGTTTATAGGGTTCCAGTTAATTTAACTATAGGGAGTTGGAGAAGGTATCTGGTTTAAAGTGTTTTAGGTTGCGAGTAGTGATATAGTTGTGTTAGATGTATGGAAGAAGGAAGTCAGGGAGTGAAAGTGGGGAGGTGGTCACTGAGGGAATTGGGAAGAGTGCCACTGTTAGAGAAATTATGTGGGTGGGAGACTAAGATCCAGTCTAGGGTACTGCCATTGGAGAGGTTTTTAGAGGGTCTGGTTATGGAGTTGATTAGTTGAGAGAAGTTAGAGCGATTTATATTTAGAGGGTTAGTGGGAGATTTAATGGAGGACCAGTTAATATTCATGTCACCCAAGATTGTTTCATTGTTAATGTTGGTTGAAAGCCATGCGAGGATGTTTTCAAGTGTTGAAATGTCACCGGGGGGATGTAAAGAGGAGGCTATGCATATGTGTTTGTGTCTATTTACTTGAAGTGAAGTTAGGAGTAATTCTACATTAGCGAAGTAGGGAGGTTTGTTGTAGGGAGTAACTGATGAGGATGAGTACAGGAGAGCCACTCCTCCCATTTTTTGTGGGTTCTATCTTTTCTGATGGAATATTTGGGTGGTGCAATCTTGGAATCATTTGTGTGGTTTTAACAAAGTTTCAGAGATAGACAGGATGTGAGGTATGTTGTGGGCAAGCCATGCATGGAGGTTGGGTATTTTATTGGCTATGCTTTGGGCATTTAGAGAAGCTAGTAGGATGGATTTATGTGTAGAGGGAGAGGTGTGGGGGCCTGGGTTGGGGTGTATATCTCCTGATAGAATGATAGGTAGATGTTGGATAAAAGGTAAGTGGACTGCTTACGGTCCGAGTTGAGCTTTGTTAGAATTGTGAGGGTTGTGGTGGTTAGTGAGGGAGTAGATTGGTTGAGTTGAGTAATAAGTTTATAGGGAAAAAGTAGAACATTTGTAGGATATAGGCTGGGGGATATAGGGATAGGTGAGCCTGAGAGTTGTGAGGTAAGTTGGTTGGTTGTGTGTAAGGATGGTGAGTGGTTGGTGGAAGTGGGCTGGGTAAGGTAGTGGATGTAGGATATGTTACTAAGTATTAGTAGTTGGATAGAGGATACAAATATTGAAGGCATGGTGAGGCTTGAGGTGCTAAGAGTGGGTGTGTGGTGGTTGAATCAGGATGTAGGAGCCAGTAGAATAGAGAATTATTGGAGGGATGGTAGGGGTGGAGAAGGTTGGTAAGGAGGAAGTAGGTGTGGTTATATGTGTATAAATGTAGAGGTCCTAGGGGCGGGTGGGAATTGGGGGCAGGGAGACAAGCAAAGCAGGCACAACAAACCCCAGTCAAGGTGAGCAGAGAAAACCATATCAGCTGGAGCAGTTAACTGCACTGAGTAACTGGGGCAGCAGTCACCTAGAGAAGAACGAACAGTATTCCTGTTTAAAAGAGGAGGGGAAAAACCTGAGTTCTGCTGCCACCTACAGGCAGGAGTACAGGGTCACAGTCAAGAGGAAGTGGAGGAGTATATAGTCCCTGTTAGTGTGCATGCTGTCGGGGTGTATATTACAATAACAATCCACAGTACAACAGGCTATAATAGCACAAAGGAGCAGTTCACTAAAAGCCCACAGGAGCTTGCATTTAATTTTTGCAGTAGTAAAAAAAAAAAAAAAACACACTTGTCCTCTGGGGAAAACGTGATCCAGCAAAAGGTGTCAAACTCAAAGGGTTCCTTCAATATCAGGACAGGAAGGGTGTTGAAGCTGAGCAAGCTGGAAGAGAGCAAAAAAAAAAGGCATGAGATTAAGGATTTATATATCTATGTGCATTTGTCACAAGAGGGGAGTGAGGTGGGTATAGAGGGAGAGCATAGGTGAAGAGTATGAGGACTTGAGTGGATGTCTGGGTAGTGCGTTTAGTGGGTAGAAGAGGGATCGTGAAGGCAGTGTACAGAGTATTAGGTCAAAGCAGCACATCAGAAAAACACATGTAAAACAGGCTTTCAGGGTATACCAAATGTAACAAAAAAGGTCGCTGACACAATACACAGAGTGCAGCAAAGGAGAAATGCCAAGAGATGCGTGAGAGATGGCTGGTGTACTGCGACTAAGGCAAACCACCTTAGCCACAGGCAATTGCGTGTGTCTGGTGGTCTGCAGCTAAGCCAGAGGGTGTTTACAGCAAGCAATATGCTCATAATGTGTCTAAAACCTAGGAGTGATGTGCAGTTCACTCAGGAGTATTTCAGCACTAATTTCTTAGCATAAAATAAGCATTTCATGGTTAAATATACAGGCATAAGACCGTGCAAGAGCAAGTAAAGCACCCTATTGGCACACACGCTACACAAGGTGCTTGAGAATACAGTATGAAATAAGCACAGCAAACAGGACAAAAGGAGACGAGTAAAACGCCTTAGCGGAAAGATGTAAGCTTGAACACACTTACAAAAAATGATAAAACGCCATACCTGCGCACACTCTAAATTTCCTCAGTATATAGATGAAAGCTTGAGCACACTTGTAAAATATGATAAAACGCCTTACCAGCGTGCACATTACACTCCGGGACTACAGAGTGATCTAGGACGTGTATATTCTCTGTACCTTATTCATGTACCTTAACTGACTTGCCTTCGTGACCATGCAGATCGTACACCTTCTTACATCCATTTACAGCACACTTATCTCAGTCCATTCCCTGATAAACTTCAGTCCTCATACCTTCTCAGACTCCTTAAAACATCAGTTGGAATCCTTTAAAAACTCTTCCTCTGGACAGTGCTGTTACTTCAATACCTAATTTATTAACCTACTCAACAGTCTTGCTCCCCTCGGATCTAAAAGGATGAAATTCAAAACTGCCCCTTGGCTAATCAAAGAAACCATCTCCCTCATGCATCACTGAGATAAATAATGGAAACATTACCAAAAATATAAAACACCTTGCTCCTTGACAGAGTACAAACATCTTTGTAATAGAGTACAAACCACATTGCCACATATCGAAAATCCTATTACTCTGTATTACAAAACCATCCTAAATCCACCCCTAAAATGTTCTTGAACAATATCTCTGCCTTCCTCTGTCCTGGTACAAGACACAACCCCTGCCCAGATCCTAGCTCTTCTGATCTCTCCTTAGCTACCCAGTTTAACTCCTTTGTAGACTCTATAGCCATACTTGCCACCTTTCCCTAATATGTCAGGCCAGACCCCATCCCCCTCCACTAATTCAACCCTCTCAGACTCTAACACAGCTCAACACCCCTCTTTCTCTATCAAACCTATTCCTACTGTTACCATAAAAAATTCTACAAAAATTGAAACCATGCTCAAATGCCCCAGATGAACGTCCATCTAACTTAAAGTAGCTGCTGGTGGCATAGCATTTCCCATCTCCATCCTGATGAACCATTCCAAGAATCTTGCATACCACTCCTCTGGAAAAAGCCTTCATTATTCCCCTACATAAAGGAGGCAACAACATCATCACCCATCTCTACAATTTTGAAAATGTATCCACCTTCAGCTCTTACCTTGCCTCTTAAACAATCAACTGCTGACCCCCACACAACATGGTTTTAGACCTGGACATAGTACCACCACTGCCCTCCTTGAAACCATTAACCATGCCCGGGACTCCAGCAATATTATATCTATCCTTCTCCTAGATTTATCCAATGCCTTCAATATTGTTTCACATAACGTTCTGTCCAAGCTCTCGCATCAATATTTCCTCTTCCATCAACTGGTTTTCCAGTTACTCTTGTAATAGACAAGCCACCAAGTGGAAAATTTGTATCTCTTCCTTTCTTCACACTCACAGGCATCCCACAAAGGCTCCATACTAGGCCGTCTGCTATTCAACATCTTCTTTCATCACTGTAGCTCTAATGCTAAACTTGTCCAATATGCCGACAATTATACCATTATCTTCACTGCCAAATTCCTCCTTGAACTCAAAAAAACTTGATGCTTTCTGTTGCACAGAGTCTATCCATCTAGCTCTCAATGCTTCAGAATCCAAAATAATATTAACCGCTTTTAAACTAACCAAAATAGACGCAAACTCTTTCTCTAGCCATAACATGACCCCCATTGAAATAGTTCCCTATACAAAGCTGCTAGGTGTCCTTATTGACTAACACTTAGTCCGACATCTAATTACAAACAAATATTAAGAAAACCCATCAAAAGATGATGAAGATATTGCCACAATCGTTCTTACTCCCTCAGCCAAATATTTCCTGTACTACTTGCCTCATTCCCTCCCTCTTGTACGGAGTCCCCCTCCTCACCAATCTTCAGCCCTCTGTAGTCAAAGCTGGTTTCCTGCTACAGTATAATCTGTTTGCTGCAGGATCCAAATCCTCCTCCCACCATTGCGATGCTCTCCACCCCTTTAATTGATCGGAACTGCCAAACTGCTTATCCTATATTCAACTCTGTTGCCCATAAACTTAACTTTAAACCTTCAAATTGTCCCACTCTCTTCTTCACCCTCAAAATGCATCAACCAAAAGACTACTTCGATCCAACAATCAGAACCTCCTGGAAGTGTACAAACCCATATGTACTTCAGGGACACTTGTACTTTTTCCCTAGCATAACTATGGAATTCTTTTTCTCCTGTCATTCGAACTACCAACAACCACTCCACTTTTAAGACCTTGCTCCATTCCCATCTCTCTCCTCTCTGGGAATGCTCTTGTTCTCAACCCACCTGACTCCCTCCACTGCACCCATACTGTCATTAATCCTTTTTCTCAGCCTAACACTCATCTCCATTTCTTATTCACCTTACATTTTGCTACTTTACTTCTCTCCCTTCTCACTTACTTGGAACCTGCAAGGCTTGCTTTTTGCTTCTTTGTTTCTTAAAAATGCTCTGTTAAAATGCATTCCTTAATTGCTCTTTGCCATCTCATGTACTCTTATGTATTTTACATTTTATTTTATTTATTTAAATTTGTTGACCGGGCTAGTCTAGCTGGATACATATCCATTTTCAGCAGAGGCCCGGGGAGAAAAGCTCCTCGAGAGTACAGAACAATATTTTACTTAAATCAAAACATAAAACAATTCAAAGTTTAACAGGTGGAAGTACCATATAAACTTAAGCTATTTTATGCATGAAAGAACATATTGGAGTAAGTAGTTTAGTAAATAAGGAAATGTGTACAGTTCAAAACACATTTGAATGTAGTATCTTATGTTAAGTATATATGTTAACATAGTAGGGAGACTGAGTCGTATTATGATATAAGAGTCCAATCAATTGAAAGGCAAGATATAATTCTGGTTTTCGATACCACAGCTTCAGAGTGCCAGGTCCAGAGAAGCACACAAGTAGAGCTTTAACGCAATTTTATTTTAAACCACCAAAAAAGCGTTTTCGCTACTGCTCAGACAGTAGCTTCATCAGAAATACAAAAACATTGGCGCCAAAGTCCGTTTAAAAATTTTAGTACATGCTTTTTGCTTTATGCTTTTTGTTTTTAAACTATGGTATTTTTACATTCTAGATGTTCATTTTTGTACATGATCTTGTATTCAACATGTTCAAATTTTTTAAATAAGTCTAAATGAAATGCGCAAGTCCACGTTCTGAATGGTGACGTCATGTAGTACTAAAATTTTTAAACTGACTTTGGCGCCAATGTTTTTGTATTTCTGATGAAGCTGTCTGAGCAGTAGCGAAAACGCTTTTTTGGTGGTTTAAAATAAAATTGCGTTAAAGCTCTATTTGTGTGCTTCTCTGGACCTGGCACTCTGAAGCTGTGGTAACGCTAGTTTTGTTTTCCTGTTTGGTTCCAGATAATTCTGGTTTTCATTAGGCAGTTAGAATATACAGTCATTAAGACTTAGTAACTTTAGTGAGAAGAAGACGCGAGAGGATAGTCTGGGTTCAGACAGGTACATAGCCAATGTGATTTGAGGTAGGTTTTAAGCCTGATTTTAAATTGTGTTAGTGAAGGTAGGGAGGTCAAGTCACTGAGGAGAGAGTTCCAATTTTTACCCACGGTATTAGAGAACAGAGTCCCCTGCCTTATTGTAGGTTTTGCGTATTTGTACTAGTATTATGCTAGATGAGAGCAGGGTCTTAAGGTTGCTGTAGGGGGTGATAAGGTTGGTAAGAATTGGTGTGTTAGGCTGATACAGGATTTTCTAGGCAAATGTTAATTGTTTAAATAGAAGTAGATTAGGTAACTCTAGCCAACCTAGATTTTGATAATTAATACAATGATGGGCCCTAAATGTAGAGCCTGTCGCAAATCTCGCAATATTGTTGTAGGAGACAGCCAGTTTGTTCATGTTGTTTTTTGAGAGGTTAGTATATATAGGGGAGGCATAGAGGAGGGTAGAGATTAAGTGTGTCTGGGCAATAGTAGATCTTGCTAGTGGAAAGAAAGGATTTGATTCTATAGAGGGAGCCTAGTTTTTTGTTAACTGTTTTTATGGTATTGTTAATGTGGCCTTCAAAGTTAAGGTTATTGTCAATTAGAACCCCTAGGAGTTTTGTGGTAGAGTCTGGGGATATGATGGTTTCATTGGTAGATGTGACAGTAAAGTGTAGAGGTGTGGCCCTGAGGTGGGAGTAAAGAGTAGAAGTTTGGGTTTTTTGTGATTTAGGATGAGGCACTGATATTGCAGCCATTCCTCAACTATGTTAAACACTTTTTGGGTGAGAGATTGAAGGTCTGCTGGAGTTGGGACCGAGCATATTAATGTGGAGTCATTGGCATATTGTATTAAGGAAGCTTGAGGAATAACAGTATACAGGTCGTTGATGAAAATAGAGAATAGAAGTGGTCCAAGTATAGAACCTTGGGAGACACCTAGTGCAATGGGGAGATGGGTTGTTCTCCCACATAACTGCTTGTTGCCTATCCGAAATGTGGATTCGGAGCCGATCCCTCTGCTCAGTCGGCCTATTGCAAAGCTTGAGGTTTCCAGAAATTTACACCATCCTTAGAATACTTTGTCAGGACACATACCACAGATGTTTACTATTTTTTTGCCTTGTTTTTATTTTCAAGTTGTGTCTATTACAAACTTTTGAATGTTAAGTTGTTCTATCTCGCCGTTCATTCTTTACTGATGGGTTCGGAGCCGATCCCTCTGCTCAGTCGGCCTATTGCAAAGCTTGAGGTTTCCAAATAGCTAGAGGCCAAGTCCCTATCCCATGATGCACCTAGTTACCTCAGATCTAGTTTGCCGCTGCAACTGATCGGAGGTTGTACTAGCACGAGCCAGTAAAAGCCTTATTTTTCTTATTTCAAAATTTTTCATATTTTTAGAATATTATAGTTAGCTAAGCTCTTACAGCTTCGTTTTGTAGTTTCCCTTTCCCTTATTTGCCTTTTACTTGGTTATTTAGCTTCATTTTTTATTAGGCCCATTTAGATTTCTGACTAGTTTGTGACTCTTTTTTGCTTAATAGTATTGCGTGCTTACTTAGTGACCTTTGTCACAGCTTTAGATTAAAAATTTTAGCAGTTCTTTGTATCCGATAGAAAATGTGTGTAAATTTCTAGGCTAGTTCACTGCTTGTGTGATTGTGTTTAGCCTGTTTTTATTAGAAGGCTTATTTACATTTCTGCTTGTAAGCCTTAGTTTAAGGGCTTGTGTGTTAAGGTGTATATTTAGCCTGTTTTTATTTCAGGGCTAATCCGTATTGTTGGGTGTGTCCACTTTTTCTGTCATGGCTGATGACCAGGTCAAACACCCTAAGTCAGGGTTTAAAAAAATGCCCTAAATGTGGGCAGATGTCTATTACTGACTGACATGTGAATTGTCTACTGCTTGAGTGCCTTGCACTTACAAGAAACATGTTCTATGTCATTCTTTTTCCTAGAGTCCTCCAAGAGAGAAAAATGAAGCTTATTGACAGGGGTTTGTTTAAACTTTCTTTCCAGGAGGCTTTGAGTGACCAGGATGGATCTAGTAAGTCCTCAAAGTCCTCCAAGACTTCTGTGGATTAAAAAAAAATAGTCTGTGACATAGCTCCACAGGTCTTGGAGCAGACTGGCTTCTCTTTTTGGAGCTAGTCCCTGGTTTTGGAACTGGTATCTGAAATTCCTAAATCGCCTCTACTCCAGTCGGTACCATTGGTCCGATTGTCTCTCTCTTCTGTTAGCTTATCTGATTTGGATATGTATCTGGTGGTGCAGAAGCTTCTACAGGCACCGGCTTTTGCCATATTATTGGCTCCGACCCAGGCTGCTTCAGCGCGGGACACCCTTATGCCAGCTATATCTCCTCAGAGCCATACCGGTCCTTCGGAGCCAGAGGAGTCTGACTTCCTGATTGTGGAGCCTTCGGAGCAGATGCCTGCTCCAGTGTCTTTGGCTCTGTTCACTGACGTCCTTGGCGCCGATGGAGGACTCCAGGGACAGACACTGGTCTGGTCCGGGGAGAATAGTCAAACTGACTTGTCAGTTCTGACTTTGCCTCTCTGGGCTTCATCTCATATGAGCATGGCTCCTACCTCGGGCTCTGAGCCCACTGTCCTGGTGCTGGGGGTATCTACTGTTTCCTCAGATCCATCGGTCCCTTCGCATCGGAGCAGAGGGCCCTTTGAAGCCATTAAGAGTTGTCACCCAAGACATCCTCAACTTCAGGTCCGGCTTCTTCATCCCCTAAAGCGCTTGTCTGCTTCTGCCTCACAGATACTAGCTAAGCGCAGAGACCCAGAGCCTCAGGAAGCCCCATTGGGTGGTCCATGCTCTTCAGAGACCTCTCCAAAAGCTCCCACTGATGAGGTTCCCAGGAAGAGTGTGCAAGAGGAAAGTTGCACTCTCGTCATGAGTTGCATCTGATACTGACTTGGATGAATCGGAAGGGTACCCACGGTTCCTCTCTAAGGATTTCATTTGCAGAGATGCTGGAAATCCTTAGGTGGAGGGGCGACTGGCAGTCCACCAATCCTACTGAGCAAGAGTCTGTCCTCCTGAAGGCTTTTGGGTCTCAGCCCTCCACCTCTTGGGTGTCTCCCCCCTTTGAGCTTATGCAGCTGGTCTTACAAAGTGCGCGGAGTCTCCGGACACCATGGAGCCCGTCCATAGGAGGCCTAATAAGTTCATATCTGCCCCCTTAAATAAATCCTTATTGACCAAAGCTGTGCCAGTTGATGCCATGGTGGTGGCGGCAGCCACCAAAAAGGAAATGTCAAACTTCCTCGTCTATCCATCCTCCTTACAGAGACTTCAAGGTCATGGATAGATATGTGAAGTGCATGTTTATTTCAGCGACTTTTGCACTTCGTTCGCTTAACTGTTTAACAAGACTACAGAGAGATCTTACAGAGCTGGGAGATGCTCTTCAGGGTACAGTAGCTACAGACAAAGTTGCCTCCCAGCTTGCTACCCTGAATTCCATAGTAAACTCATCCATGCGCCTCATTTCATATGTAGCTGATGGAACGAGTAGGGCAGTGGGTATAGGAGTTGCTCTTGAGAGACTCCTGGATGAGCTTGTTCCTTCTGGAGCCCTTCAAGTCATCCTTTGTGAATATCCCCTTTTATGGCTTGTCCCTTTACAGGCCCAAAGTTAAGGAAACATTAACCAGGTGTGAGCAGGACAGAGACAGTCAGCCATCGAGGTCTGTTTTTCCACCCCTACCCCAAGGGTCAGAGGGGAGGGAAAATGTGGTTCCGAAAAGCCCAAGGAGTTTTTCAGGACACATGGTGAACCACCATCCAGGGGCAGAGGAGGGGGGATCAGTAATGGAAGACACCACCCTCAGGGCAGAGGGGGTCCACAAAACCAGGGAGACGGATCACTTCTTAGAGAAGCCTTCCAGCGCTCCTGCTCTGGAGGCAGTCAGGGGTTGCTTATCTTTATACCCAGACACCTGGCTCAAAATAACAAATGACTGGGTGCAAAGTATCCAGAGGATACTTCATCCCAATCGCCATAACCCCTTCGACAAGGAAAATTCCGGATATTCCACCCAGTTACAGGAACAAGCAGCAGTAGATATCCAGACATTGCCAAGAGTGAGTCATCCAACCACTACCAGCAGACCAGACAGGATCCGGAATTTGCTCAAGATTATCTTTAGCTCCAAAACAAGACGGGACTGGGGACAGATATTGGACCTCAGCAGAGCAGCCTAAACAAATCTGTAAAGAAATAAGTTTCGGATGGTCACGTTTCAGTCGATACTTCCCTTTTTAGGGAAAGACAATTGGATGCGCTCGATAGATCTCCAGGATGTGTATTACCACATAAAAATGGCAAGGCCATCCAGGGATAATCTGTGCTTCTGGCTGGGAGCCAATCATTACCAGTTTCGTGCCCTGCCCTTTGGTCTTGCTACAGCCCCTAGAGTGTTGACCAAATGCATGGCAGTGGTCACAGCTCACCTGAGATGTTTAGGATTCCAGGTGTTTCATACCTAGACTATTGGCTTCTTACTGCCACCACCAGGCATCAACTTATTCAGGCCAGGGAGTCCACTCTGTCACTCTGCAATCAGCTGGGCAATACAATAAACTCAATCTGCCTTGTTGCCATCGTAGGGTATCGTTCTTTATTAGAGCAGAACTGGACACCAGCACCTCCATGCTAAGGTTTCCAGTAGAAAGAGTCTTCTATGGCAGCATGCCTGCATGCCAATATCCAAAAACAAATCAATAGCATCAGAAGTTCTGAAATGGTTAGGAATGATGGCAGCAGCAATTATGGCCATACCACTGGCTCATATACACATGCGGATTCTGCAGTGGCTGTTCTCAGTGGTCTTACCAAGAACTCCCCATGACTCAAATGATTATCACAATTTCCTGCAAAAAGGATCTTCAGTGGTGGTTGACCTCATTTCATTTCATGTTATGATAGGATGCCCATTTTGTTACCCCCTCCAGTGGCCACAGTGAAAATGGACGCTTCCTTGATAGGGGTGTGGGGGGGGGCATTTTCAGGGAAAGACAGCCCAAGGCACATGGACTGATCACGAGTCATCTGCATATCATTGTCCTATAGATGAGCAGTAGTTTTGGCGTTGCAGTACTTCAGGACTCTCTTCCTCAGGGTACAATTGCAATTCACACAGACATGTCAGTGGTTCTGGTATTTGAATAAACTAGGAACTAGATCTTACCCCCTTTGTCACGAGGCCCTCAGAGTATGGCAGTGGGCTATTTCCACCCAGCGCTTTTTGTTAGCAACACACATCTCGGGGAAATTCAACGTCATGGCAGACAAGCTGAGCAGAGCAATTTTGTTGCCCCATGAGTGGTTCCTCAAGACAGAAGTAGTGGACAGGATATTCCGCAGGTGGGGCCAGTCTTGCTGCAACCTTTTTGCCATTCACATGAACATGTAATGCAGAATCTACTTTGCCCCGGTTCCTCTGGGAGAAGTCCCAAGGGACGCACTCTTTCACAATTGGCCCCAGAGTCTCCTTTATGCATTCTCACCAATCCCATTGATACACATGTTATTACAGAAAGTAAAAGCCATGGGAAGGGCCATTATTTTAATAGCTCCTCATTGGCCTCTTCAGATTTGGTTCCCCTTCCTTTGACTTCATCTTTTGGAGGACCCCTGGATTCTGGACCCAGTTCCAGATCTTGACGTATTTGTCGGGGGAACTTAATCCCTTTCTGCTGTCCCTGAAGCTGACAGCTTGGCTGCTCCAATTCCCATCTTAGCCAGGTTCCACAACCTTTCCAATGAGATGAAGCAAATGCTCCTATACTATAAATCCTCTACGGGGAAGCTATACCTCAGCAAATGGAAAAAAATTCTATATGGCCTCTAAAAACAATATTGATCCTTACCCAAGCCCCTGTGGTATTCAGTAAAGGAACTGCAACAGTCTGTGTTCAACTTGCTGCCATTTCTAACTTGCGTCTGAGATTTGAAGGATTGAATATTATGTCACACAAATTATCCAAAGCCTTTCTCAAAGGAACCTTTCATATTAGACCACCTGTGAAATCTCCCTTTTCTCCACGGAATCTAAATTTTATGCTTTCCTGCATAATTCTTCCGCCATTTGAACCAGCTTCCTCATGTGATCTCAAATTGTCATGGAAAACCATCTTTTTAGTGGCTATTACTTCTGCCTGCAAAGTGTCACAGCTTCAAGCCTTGTCCATCAAGCTTTCTTATTTGATTTTTCATGCTGATAGTCTTACTTTGAACCAACTCTTCTTTCTTGCCCGAAGTTTGCACTGAAACTAATCTCAACCAAATTGATTTGCCAGTTGTCTTCCCCAACCATTCCAACAATCTAGAGTATATGCTGCACTAACTTGACGTTCTGACAGCGCAGATTTATTTGGATGGAACAAAAGATTTCAGGAAATCAGACCAGCTTTTTGTTTTATTTTCAGATTTCGGGAAGGATATGCCAGTGGCTGAAACAACTGTCTAAATGGTTATCTGATTGTATCACCTTTGCTTATTCATCTGCCAATATGCCCTTACAACATAAAATTAAAGCTCACTCAACCAGAGCAGTTTCTACATCCTCTGCCTTTTCTGCCAGACTTCCTATTGATTGTGCAGCAGCCACTTGGTCAGAACCTCATACATTTATCACTCATTACAAAGTTGACTGGGACTCTAGGGACTGGGCCTCCTTTGGATCCACGGTCCTGAGAAATGTACTCCTGTGAGCCACCAGAGATAGATGGTGCTTGGGACGCTACCCATCAGTAAAGCATGAACGGTGAGGTAAAACAACTTCAAATAAGTTCTGTACTTGCCATAATGTTCCATGTGAGTTCATCTCGCCTTAGTTCTTGTGTCTCTCCCTCTTACCCCTTCCTGGGCTTACAGAAGACAGAGATGCTAGATCCTTCCTGGTCACTCAACCCTTCAATACTTTCTCTCTTGTACAGTTACAGAATAACACTTGGTATTTTACGCAGCAAACCAGATCTGAGGTAACTCGAGGTGCATCATGGGATAAGGACTTTTCCTCAAGCTATTTGGAAACCTCGAGCTTTCAATAGGCCAACTTACAGCCGAGGGATCTGCTCCAAACCCATCAGTAAAGAATGAAGGCGAGATGAACAACTCACGTGGAATGTTATGGTAAGTGCATAACTTATTTTTTCTATTGTAAATCTGTACACGGAGCTTTACTCCCCAGGCCTTCATTGAAAACAGGCTCATTTTTGGCCCAGTGGACTATCTCTGTAAACTGTAAAATAAAAATAAAATTTCTGTTGAATAGTTGAAAGGACAATGTTGCATCAGCAAGGATGTACAAGGTAATGATAAAGGACTGTATTACATGTTTCAGACTTTCAAACAGCAGAGCCATCTTGATCAAGTGTGCATTGATCATTGGTGCGAGACAGTCATCGGAAGCAGACTTGTATCAAGCCATGATGTTCTGTAGTCCTGTCTCGCCTTCATTCTTACATATGGGTTTGCAGCCGATCTTGCTTCTGACTCTGCTGATTACAAAGCTCGAAGTCTCTAAGTTGGCTCGTGCAAGGTAGGTATCCCATAATGCACTAACAATCCCCAAATCTCGTTTGCTGCTGTATGAGTTCAGAAGTGTTTTTTCTTGGCTGTGGCTAAGTTGGAATATTTTTTCTTCCAATATTTAGTGTTCTTTTTTACCGTAAAGTTAGTGTATTATTAATAGCTTACTGTTAACTTGCGAGTAGTTAGTAGGTTTCTGATGTTTTATTGCTAATTGTTGGCTGTCGCTTCTGCCGGCCTTCCCTAGTGTTGCTTGTTTATTCTCTATCTCGCCTACCCCTCTGTTCAGGGCTAGGTCTGTTTAAGTTAGAGGACCTAGTCCTCGATTGCCTTTCACCCTTGTGTTTCTTGAGCAGGGCTAGGCCCGTTTAAGTTAGAGGACCTTCTCCTCTTTTCTTATTGTCTGTGGTAGTTGTCTCAGGAAACTAAAGACCATAAACCTTCAGGTTTTAAGAAATGCCTAAAATGTTCACAAAAAATATCCCTGACTGATGGGGATAGTATTTGTTTGTTTGGGAGCCATACATTTACAGGAGACATGTACTTTTTGCCATTCTTTTAGTTCCTGGGTTCTCCAGGAAAGGAAGAACTGATTTTGAAAGGTCTCCTTAAACCTTCCTTTGAGGAGGATTTGGTTAATTTTTCTTGTTTTCACTCCAGGTCTCCCTTTTCAAAAAAAAAAAAAAAAAAAAGGTAGTCTATGAAAAGACGGTCTCCTACACTGACTGACTCAGGACCCACAGAGAAAGTTGACAAACCTTCTACCTCTTGGGCTCCTCTGCCTTTGGAGCTGGTTGAGGTTATTGATAGACCTTCCAGTTTCAGCCCCAAATTTTCTGAGCGTATAGCTGAATCCATATCTCTGAGCAAGTCAAAAATCTCGATCCCCTACCTTCTCTTCTAGATCCTCCAGGAGTCTTTCTGATGTGGATGTCAATAGGATTGTGCATAGACTTTTGAAGCTCTGATCCAATTGGTTCCGGAGCAGTCTAAGGCTGTATTACCTGCTTCTGTTCTTCTGAGCCATGCCAGTCTTTCAGAGCCAGATCTGTTGGTGCTGTTTGTTGTAGAAACATCTGTTCCAGCACCCCAAGTGGCTTTCTTGGAGCAGTGTTCCGCTCCGACACCTTCGGTGCCGTCCCTGGTGTCTAGGAGCTGAAGCTCACTAGTTGGCCCCGATGGGGACGCTCAGACCTGAATTTCTTCAGTTATAAGCCTATCTCTCTGTACGTCTGCTTGGCTGAGCTCTGATCTTACATTGGTCTCTGAGCCAGTTGTTCCGGAGCTGGGGGCTACTTCTGCTTCTTCGGAGCTGGTGGTGTCCTCTGAGCCAGAGGGATCTGCCTTCGAGATGAATGTTCTGTCTAGATCTTCATCTCTACACAAGGGTACCGATGTTCTTCCCCTCAATCTCGACCTCTGTCTAAGCACCATCGCTCTCTCATGACAGAGACCTGCAACCTCAGGAGCCCTCCTTGGGTGGACCCCAGTCTTCCAAGACCTCCTCAGAATACCCTTCTGAGGAGCCGCCTCAGAAGAAAACTTGCAAGAGGGAGCAAATAGATTCCCCTGATGAGTCCGTCCCCTCTGACACTGACCATGAGGAGTCAGAAGGGTCCCCTAGGTTGTCCTTTATCTCCTTCGTAGATATCCTAGAGATCCTGAAACGGAGGCTGGCCCACTGTCACCCCCTTCTGATGAGTCAGTGTACCTGAAGGCTTTCGGGTCTCAACCTTCAGTCTCTTGGGTGTCTCCACCTTTCGATGAGCTGTTAACTTTGGTGAGTCGAAAGGTGGTGTAAACTCATGACACTGTGAAACCTGTCCCTAGAAGGCTGAACAAATGCCTTTCCTCTCCTAAGGAAATTTTCTAACCAAAGGTGTGCCTGTAGATGCCATGGTGGCAGCAGCCACAAAGAAGGAACTAACAGAGACATCCTCATCTGTCTACCCAGCGAACAGAGTCTCAAATGATGGACAGATACGGGAAGAGTGTTTTTCTTCAGCAGCTTTGACATTGATTGCTGAATTACCTCACCCATTTTGCTAGGCTTCAAAGAGATCTAAAGAGCTGGGAGATGCTCTCCAAGGTACTTTAACTGAAGGAGTCCCTGAGAAGGTTACTGCTCAGTTGTCCACCTTAAACTCTATTGTTAACTCCTCCATGAGGGTGATATCTTGCGCAGCTGATGGAGCGAGCAGGGCAGCGGGTTCAGGAGCTTCCCTTAGAAAACTCTCCTGGATGCACTTGTGTAACTTTGCAGAGCCCTTCAAATCTACATTTATCAATGCTCCCTTTGACGGTTCCTCTCTGTTTGAACCAAAGGTAAGACACACACCCCAGTTGCGAGCATGAAGGGAAGACTGACTCTGCCTTAGGAGTATGATTTTTCATCCCTTCTAGACCATACCCTAAAGGTCAGAAAGGGGGAGAAATGTTGCTCAAGAAAAATGAGATTTTTCCCAGATGCACAAGGTGATTCCTTCTCCAGAGGCAGAGGAGGAGGAAGTAGTGGTAGATGTGGCCCTAGAGGTAAGAGGGGGGGTCTGCAAAACCAGGGTGACCACTATTCTTTTTGTGGACATCCTATCAGCGTTCCTGAAGTGAGGCCCAGCTGCACTTCTCTGGAGCCAGTTGGGGGTCGCTTATCTTTGTACCCAGAAGCCTGGCATGACATCACACAAGACAAGTGAGTACAAAGGATAATTTCCAGAGGATAATTCATACCTTCTCTTCCACCTCATGTAACCAAGAAAATCCCAGATGTTCCACCCAGTCACAGGGATCAAGCAACTATAGAAGTTCAAAAGTTGCTCCAAAAGAATCATCCAAACCGTCCCTGCAGACCAGATAGGATTCAGAACTTACTCCAGAATCTTTAGTGCCAAAACTAACAGGGGACAAGGAGGCCCATCGTGGATCTCCACAAGTTAAATGAATCAGTGAAGAAGTCCAAGTTCTGAATGGTAACACTGCAGTCTATACTCCCTCTGTTAGAGAAAGACAATTGGATGTGCTCCATAGACCTCCAAGATGCATACTACCACATAAAAATGGACAGCGCATCAAGGAGTCATTTACAATTCCGGCTGGGAGCCAGTCATTACCAATTTCATGCTCTGCCATTTGTTCTGTCCAGATCCCCCAGGGTTTTCACCAAATGCATGGCGGTAGTAATGGCTCACTTGAGACGTCTTGGATTCCAAGTGTTTCTGTACCTGGACGGCTGGCTCCTGACTACCACGACCAGGCATCTACTTCTATGAGCCAGGGATTCAACCATCCAACTCTGTACTTGGCTAGGCATCACTATAAATTGAGAACAGTCTGTCTTGTCACCCTCTCAGCATGCGACTTTTATAGGTGCAAAAATGGACACAGTCGCAATGATGGCTCACCTTCCTTCAGAGTGCAAAATCTAAGACAACAGATATACAGCCTGCTTCCCCATCACAAGGTCAAAGTGAAGACTGTGATCAAGCTACTGGGAACCATGGCCTCTACTGTAACTCTAGATGTTATGTAGTCCTATCTCGCCTACATTCTTACCCATGGGCTCGGAGCCGAATATCTGCTCCGACTCTGCCGATATTTACTAGCTCAAAGTCTTTCATTGGCTGGGCTAAGAGGGTATCCCATGGTGCACTGCTCCCTATCCCCAGATCTCGTTTGCTGCTTGTATAGCTCGGATGTGGTCTCACTTGGCTGTGGCTAAGTACCCTCTTTTTTACTATTTCTCAAAGTTGTTTATTCAAACCCAAAAGCTATTTTAATAGCTATTCTTGCTGATCGCTAATTTGTGTGTTTCAGTGCTTGTTAGTTTGGTATCCCTCCTGTTCCAGTGGGCTAGGCCTGTTTTAGAGGATCTAGTCCTCCCCTCTGTCGTTGAATTAACCTTTAGTCTTTGTGTTTCCTGAAGAACCGTTTCAATTAGAGGTTCTTGTGTGTGTGGCTAGTACTGCTTTTCCCGGTGTCTTGTGTGTGAACCATTTAGGTTAGAGGTTCTCAGTGTGCCTGTTGGTTTTTGTATCTGGTCTTCAAAATTGTGTGGTGTTTCCCGCCTTTTTTTTTTGCGAGTTGCATCTAGGCTTCCTTTACCATTCATTGTAAAATGTCCAAAGATCAGAAGAAACATAAGCCTTCTGGCTTTAAGAAATGTTCCAAATGCGGATATAAAATGTCCATCATGGATGGACATATTCTGTGTCTACTGCCTCGGAGTCATCCATTTACAGGAGTCTTGTAGCTTTTGCCACGCGTTCAGTCCTAGGATGCTCCAGGAGAGAAAAAAACAGTTAATTTTAAAAGGACTTTTAAAACCATCTTTTGAGGAAGCTATTGATTCCGCTTCTAGTACTAAGTCTAAAGCTTCCAAGTCCAAGAAAAGGTCTCCAGCTCCATCTGCCACTTCGGAGCCTCTGAAGAAGATTATGGTTTTGGACTCTACCTCCTTGGCTCCACTGTCCTTGGGGCCGCAGGAGGTATCTGTATTAACCGAATCTGCGTCTGCTCCAATTATCTTTGAGCCCATTCGTAGCCGATCGCCCAGTGTCAGACTTGGTTCACCGGACAAGAGATCCCAATCTCCATCCATCTCCTCCAAATCCTCCAGGCTTTCTGATTTGGATGTTGACAGGGTAGTGCAGAGACTCCTGCAGTTGCCGGTAGTGGCCAAATTGTTTTCGGCTCTGACCCACTCTGCTCCGGAGCCAGTTACCATGACCGTTTCGATGATTCCTCCTCTTCCGAGCACATCCTTGTCGTCGGAGCCGGTATGCTTCTCTGAGTGATGTTCTGCACTGGCTCACATACCCCTTTTGGGTTGATCGGTGCCTACTTCGGCTCCGACCATGTCGGTTCCGTCCACAGGGTTCAAGACTCTGGTCTCTTCGGTTGGGCCCGAGGGGGATACTTCGGGACAGCTGTCTGTTCAGAGTCTCCCACTCTGTGCATCGGCTCGGGGGACCCCGGTCGTGCCCTCGGAGGCCGGTCGGTTCTCTGATCTGGGAGGACCTGCCTTCGAGGCCATGCAGAGCGCGCTGGCAAGATCGTCAGCTAAATCATCCGGGTCGGTCATTCCATCCCCCACCACCCCGGCGAGAGCCTCTGACACTCGCCTGTCCTTGGACGGCAGAGCGCCAGGCCCTGAGGACACCCCCACGAGTGGTCCCCAACCTTCTGAGGGTCTCCCAGAGTCTTTGCCTAAGGAGCCCCCTAGAAAGAAATTGTGCAAGAGAGGAAGCACATAAACTCCCAGGATGAGACTCTCACCTCTGATACTGATCTCGAGGAATCGGAAGGGTCCCCCTAGTCTTCCTCTGATGATCCCTTCTCAGATATCCTGGAGATACTGGAACAAAGAGGAGACTGGCCTTCAAAAACTCCTTCCGAGGAGGAGTCAGTATTCCTTCAGGCTTTTGGCACTCAACCTTCCGCCTCCTGGGTGTCTCCACCCTTCGAACTGCTTGACCTCATTTGTCGAAGAGTGTGGGAAAATCCTGATTCTGTAGAGCCCGTGCCCAGGCATCCCAACAATTTCCTGTCCGCGTCCCAGGGAAAAGAGTTTCTATCAAAGGGAGTTCTGGTAGATGCCATGGTGGTGGCGGCAGCCACCCAGAAGTAAGTTGCAGAATCTTCCTCATTGGTCCATCCGCCTAACAAGGAGTCTAGGACCATGGACCGGTACGGGAAGCGTACCCTATCTTCAGCAATCTTCACCTTACGGTTGCTGAATTATTTATCTCACTTCACTCTGCTCCAGAGAGATCTTCTCAAAAAACTGGGAGATACTCTTGCGGGTAACATACCTGAGGCGGTTGCTCAGACGGTTAACGTACAGGTTTCTACCCTCAATTCCATCACTAACTCGTCCATGCGGCTCATCTCATATGCGGCCGAAGGAGCGAGTAGGGCAGCGAGCTCAGGGGTCGCTCTTAGAAGGCAAGCCTGGCTACGCCTGTGTCACTTCACGGAGGCCTTCAAGTCTTACTTCACTGACGCCCCATTTGACGGTTCCTCCTTGTTTGGGACCAAAGTGAGACACGCTGACCAGGTGCGAGCAAGAGGGAAAGACCCTGTCTGCCATCGGGGTCCGTTTTTCCCTTCCTTTTAGGCCTTATCCCAAGGCCCAGCGGTGGGGGGGGGGGGTGTGGTTCAAGAAAGCAGTTTTTTTCCTGCCGCACAAGGTCAACCCCCCCTCCAGAGGCAGGGGAGGGGGGGGTTACTCGGGGAGATGTTGCGCCAGAGGCAGAGGGGGCCCCTGCAATTCGGGAGACCGCGACTCCTTTCGTGGCTCTCCATACTCTCATTCCTGAGGGTGTGCCAGACTGCCCTTACCCGGAGCCAGTCGGGGGTCGAATTTCCTTATACCCAGAAGCTTGGGAGAGCATCACTCAGGACCAATGGGTACTAAGGATAGTTTTCGGAGGTTACCTCATCCCATTCTCTTCAATACCCTTCGGTTCGGTTGCTGTTGCCTCTTCCCTGATGTCAGTGCGCCAGGGGTATATCCACCATTTTCTTCAGTCTTACTTGCTGCGTGGTGCCTCAAGCAAAAGCAGTTCGCAAGTGCCGGTCTGCCGACTCCTGAGATTTCAAATTCGATTTCAGAACCGAAGTCTTCAATAAAGCTAAGTACCCCGTTGGGGAAAATTTTTTCTTGCCTCAGACTGATGTCAGAAAAAGTTAATTGTATTTCTTGTGGGAAGCAAATACCTCATAAGGATTTTCATTCTTACTGTATTCCATGCCTAGGCCCAGACCACTACGTCACTAGTTGTCGGTTTGTGCTAGATTTAACAAACTCACTATTAAACGTCTGTTTTTGCTCGCCATTATTTTGGGCGAAGGTATAATTACACAATGCCGTCGGAACAACTGGTGACTAGAATGCATAAAAACCGCAAAGATAAGGAAAGGCTTCAGAGGTCCAAAACTGACTAAGCCTCTTCTAGGCCAGTCGCCGGTTTTCAGTGAGGTGCTTTCGCAGCCCCCGACACCCACTACCTGAGAACCACAGGCCCCGTCCGACTCCCACATGGAGGTGCCTAGGCCTCTGGAGCCTCAGGGTGTTGGGCCAACTGAGATTAGCCCTTCAGATGGGTCTGGAGCCGCTGAGCAGGCATCGGCTTCTGAGGGTGTTTTCAGGCCTACTCAACTTACCATTACAACTACAGCCAAGACTAAGCCTTCACTAAAGACAAAGAAGCAAGTGCAGCATTTACCTGGACAGGCCTCCATGCCTAAAAAAAACAGATGCTCAAGATGGCCGAAGATTTGATAACTTTGATCAGGGGTTCCCATCCCCCTCCTGATAAAAGGCCTAGGCAGGATACAGACTGATTCCTCTGACCAGGTTTGAATATATTCCGATTCCTCTTCAGACCAGGGATATTCTTTACCCCTCTATGAAGATTCTGATGCTGAAGAATCCATTCCTTCAGCCTCTCCTCCTGAGGATTACTCTTTTGGGGAAACTTTACATACCATGAGGGAGCATTTCCATTGGGAGGGCCAGGATTGCTCAGAATCCAAGAAAAGGCTCAGGCTTTCTTTTGCTGCCTCAGCACAGGCCCCTTGCTATTCTGCCAGTGTTGGACATTATGGATGATGTGTTCTTTGAATCTAGTTTAAACCCTGATTCTTTACCCCCCAGCTCCAGTCAAGCCAGACAGATGCTGGAGTCCCTGACTCTCTCAAATTTCTTTAAAAACCCTGTTGCAGACCCAGAAACTATTTCCCAGGGTCCCAAAGGGGTTAAGGCTTCCACGGCTAAGAATCCAGTTCCCTTGGATAGGGACTCTAGAGCATTAGACAGATGGGGAAAGAAAGTTTACACCTTTGCAACTTTAGCAGTGAGAGCTCCGAATTGCTAGTTTCACATGCTTAAGTATCAACAATATTTACGGTCTCAATTAAAACAGAAAATGAGTATAAATGCAGAACAACCTGACTATAAGTAAATGCAGGATTTATTGCATGCAGCTGAACAAGTGGGAAAGCATACTTTGCAATGTGGTTTTGATTCATTAGAAGCTTCTTGTAGAGCAGCAGTTACAGGATCTGTGATTCGAAGGCATGCTTGGTTAAAAGAAGAAAGTTTACCAGATCATGTTAAGGCAAAATTACTGGATGCTCCTTTGCAGCAAGATAATTTATTTGGTATTAAGGCAGAAGAGGTATTAAAGAAAATGGATGATAAGGCAAAATCTATGCAAACAGTAAAGGAGTTCCTACAGGTACAGCTACCACGATTTAGCAGAAATTTGCCTACTAAGAATTGGTCCTTTCCAGTGTCAGACAGGCCACAAAGAGGCAGATACAGACTCCCAAGAGGCAGATCTCAGCCACAAGGTTCTTACAGACCACGACAGTGGGGTGCTTCAAACCCAAAACAAGGTGAGGATAAGTCACAACCTTACAGGAAACAGTCCCAATGACTTCCCCCTTCCAATACCAAACTCTTACCTTTTGGAAGCTCCCTTAGGGGGGAAACTAGCACTTTTTTCTCAAAACTGGCAAGCAATCACCCAAGACAAATGGGTGCTGAATATTGTGTCTCAAGGTTACAGGTTCCACTTTCACACTTTTCCAAGGCTAAAAGGAATGCCAGACCTGCCACAAAATCAATGGGCAGAGGCACAAAAACAAAATTGCAGCTCTCATGGACATGAGCTATTCAAAAAGTACCACAGCAGGAAAAAGGACAAGGATTTTACTCAAGACTCTTCCTGGTACCCAGAAAGGACAAAGCCTGGAGACCCATTCTGGACCTTTCCACTCTAAATACTTACCTGGATGTTCCGAAATTCAAAATGCTGACACTACAACAGTTCCTTCCCATGTTGGGCAAGAAAGCTTAGCTTGTTACTTTGGACCTCAGAGGCATACCTGCATGTCCCTATCAGGCAAAATTGCAGAAGATATCTCAGATTCATAGCTGGTTCAATACACTACCAATTATCTGCACTGTCCTTTAGCTTATCTACTGCACCCAGGGTCTTTACCAAGTGCCTGGCACCAGTATTTGCATTTTGCAGACAAAAAGGAATTCAAATATATCCATATCTGGACGACTGCCTGATTCAAGCAGAGAGCAAGGACGTTCTTCTACAGCATCTGGCGTTCATAAAAAGATTAAGTTGCCTAGGGTACACAGTAAACGAAAAATCAAAACTAGTGCTCTCACAAGAGATTATATTCCTGGGTGCCAGCTTAAATACAGTGGCCCAGATGGCTTACCTCACGCCAGACAAAGACAACTGACTCTGTATTTTCAATTCATGGCAACTAAGTCTCAACTCCCTGCAAGAAATAATCTGCAGGCCTTGGGATTCATGGCATCCTGCATTCTACTAATTCCATATGCAAGACTGCATATGAGGAAATTACAATGGTACCTAAAAAGTGTTTGATGTCAACATTCTCGCAGCTTGGAGACAGTAATACCTCTAATTCCCTGCCTACAACAGGAGTTTTGATGGTGGGCACAGGCAAATCACCTCAACAAGGGTCAGCCTTTCACTCTTCCCACAGCCAGGCAGACTATAACAGACGCCTTGGACATACGCCTGGGGAGCGCACACAGCAGGAAAATGTATTCAGGGCAAATGGACCACAGAACAAATGCCTCTTCACATCAATCAAAAAGAGATGTTGGCTGTACAGAATGCCCTAACAGCTTTCAAGGACCTTCTGCATCCAGGACAATTATTAATAAGGACAGACAACACCGCAGTGATGTACATAAACAAGCAAGGGGGCACTCATTCTTACCCCCCTATGCAGGCAAGCCATGACCTTGTGAAATACTGATATAACTTATCAAGTTCATCTGCAAGCACAATTCCTGCCAGGAAAGATAAATACTCTGGCAGACGACCTAAGCAGAAACATCATGGATCCTCACGAGTGGAAATTTAAATCCGCAAGTTTTCAGCATGATAATGCAAAAATGGGGGTGCCCGGACATAGATCTCTCTGCCTCCCCACTGAATTACCAACTACAAAAATTCTGCACAAGGACTTGCCACACACAAGCATGGAAAGTCGATGCTCTTTCGTTTACCTGGAAAAACCTAAGCGTTTATGCCTTCCCACCACTTCCTCTCCTTTCAAAGGTACTCCTAAAAGCCAGACAAGACAAACCACAGATGATTCTGATTGCTGCAGACTGGCCACGCCAGCACTGGTACCCAATCTTAAAGAACTTAGCTCAAGGTCCACCTTGGATTTTGCCTCAAATTCCACACCTGACTCAGCAAAACAATCAGATTCTGCACAGTCAGCTCGAAACTTTAAACCTGGCTGCATGGAAGATTCAATAGCCAGACAGACAACTTCTCTCTCTAAAGCTGTTATGGATGTCATTTTGGAGGCCAGGAGGCCTAGCACCAGGAAATCTTATTCAGAAAGTGGAAGAGAATTCTGTGCTTGGAACCAGTTTCAAAACCTTGATCCTCTGGTCCCCAACATTCCTCAGATACTACAATACTTGACTGAGATGCTGGACAAAGGACTATCCTTCTCATCCATTAAGATTCACGCTTCTGCCATCTCAGCTCATTACAACACAGATCCTCCTATTTTTTTCTCACCCTTTGCTAAAGCAGTACCTCAGAGGGGCTAAAAACATAAGACCGCCCTGGAGCGCACCAACACCAACTTGGGACCTCGATTTAGTTTTGGAAAAGCTCACTTTGCCTCCTTTTGAACCAGCCAATTTAGCAGAGTTAAAATATATATCATGGAAAACTGCTCTAGTTCTGGCAATAACCTCAGTACAAAGTCTCAGAACTGCAGGCACGAATGGCAGTGGAGCCTTTTATCATTTTCCACCAAGACAGGGTTTCTTTAAGAACAAACCCTTCCTTTATGCCTCAGGTGGTATCCAGTGTGGCTCTTAACCAAACCATTCACTTGCCAACCTTTTATCCAAATCCCCAGAATAAAGGGGAGAAACTTCTACATTCCTTGGACATACACAGGCAATTACGCTTCTACGTGGACAAAACAAAAGCCTTCAGAAAAACTGAACAATTGTTTGCATCATATGCTGCAGGATCACAGGAAAAGACTATTTCAAAGCAGACCATTTCAAAGTGGATAGGGCACTGTATCTGGTTCTGCTACACACAGCATGGGAAACCTGTACCATCTAAAATTAGACCACATTCCACCAGGGCAACTGCTTCTTCTACTGCCTACCTTAAAGGAGTACCTACCAAAGATATCTTGGAAGCTGCAACTTGGAGCTCACCTTTACCAAGCATTACCATTTACCTCTTCATTCTAGATCCAGAGCTGGCTTTGCCACTGCAGTGCTGCAGGGCCTCATAGCCACACCAAATCCTCTGTAGAACCAGCTACCCACACTCAGCTTTGGGATTCTACCCAAGTGTAATGACTGCAGCAGTGACAACACTATGAACTAGTACAGTTTTGTACCTACCATAAATGTAGATGTTAGTGTCTTCACTGCTGCAGTCCAGGTTACCCACCCGCCAGCCCCTCTTTCTCATCTGGGACTAACCTGTACTACCTTGGTGGTATATTTGCTGGTTAATGAAGGTTTTATTTTTACCTTTTTTGTATGTTTTATTGGCAATATGTATTGCCTACCATTTTGGGGGCACCTGACATCTGGGGCAAGAAAAACTGAAGAAAATGGCGTCTGCTGCTAATTGTATACCCCTGGCGCACTGACATCAGGGAAGAGGCGACAGCAACCGATGCCGGACCAAGACTTTGGAACTCAAGCTGACTGTGGGCCCGCTTGACGGCAGGATAACCCAGGTGTAATGACTGCAGCAGTGAAGACACTCTAACATCTACATTTATGGTAGGTACAAAACTGTACTTTCTACAACTCCTAGGGACCATGGCGGCGACCATCTTGCTAGTCCCTTTAGCGAGATTACACGCGAGACTTCTTCAGTGGCTCCTCTTTGTCCACTGGTCTCTACAAAGACTCCCACTATCTCATCCCATCTTAATCACAGACAGGTGCAAGCAGGACTTCTGTTGGTGGCTGTGCACCAACAATTTGAACGGGGGAAAGCCCTTCGTTCCTCCTGTCCCTGTTGCCACGGTGACCACGGACGCCTCCCAGATGGGGTGGGGGGGCAATATCTCAGCAGGACAGTCCAAGGCATGTGGCAAGAACACGAGATACATTCGCATATAAATGTCTTAGAGATGAGAGCAGTGATTCTTGCATTGCAGGCACATCAGGAAGTTCTTACTCTAGGGTCTATTGCGATACACTCAGGCAACATGTCAGTAGTGTGGTATTTTAACAAGCAGGGGGGGGACATGATCATACCCCCTATGCTGAGAGGCCATGCGAGTGTGGAATTGGGCAATAGCTTCCCAACGGTTTCTGGTGGTGACTCACATTCTGGGGAGGTTCAACGTAATAGCGGATAGGCTAAGCAGAGCAATACTTATGCCTTACGAGTGGTCCCTGAATCGCCTGGTTACAGAGCGAATCTTCAGCAGGTGGGGTCAGCCTTGCTGCGACCTGTTAGCCCTCTCAATGCAAAATGCAGCAATTACTTCACGCTGACCCCCCCCCCCTCCCACAGGGGGAGTCACCCAGGGCCGCTCTGGTTCACGCTTTCCCCTCCATTTCCCCTTCTCTCAATGGTGATTCAGAAAGCTTAATCCTTGGGAAGCAGAATGATTCTGATTGCCCCACATTGGCCTTGTCAAGTATGGTTTCCCTTTCTTCAACCATACGTTCTGGACCCTCTAGCAGATTTACTGACACATGGGACAGTTCCACCCCTCTCTGAGGACACTCCGGTTCTCAGCCTGGCTACTCCACTTCCATCGCTAGTCAGACGTCATAATTTTTCACCGGAGGTGATCCATATTCTATCGTCCTCCCATAAGCCATCCACTAGAAAGATTTACTCTAGCAAATGGAAAAGGTTTTCCATCTGGGCTCATACTAGAGGTATTGATCCTTATACAGCCCCGATAGATTAAGTTCTGGAATTCTTGTCAATGCTTTTCTATCAGGGATCCGCATCAGCCACCATCAAAGTTCAACTAGCGGCAATATCTAATTTCCATGAAGTGAATGAACCTAGTCTTATGGCTCACAGACTATGCAAAGCATTCCTCAAAGGTACCCTGTTACTTCATCCCCCAGTGTCCGAACCCATCATGCCCTGGGACCTGAATTTTGTTCTCCAAGCCCTCACACTTCCGCCTTTTGAACCTGCAACTACCTGTGAGTTACAATTCTTAACATGGAAAACAGCATTTTTAATAGCAATCACTTCAGCACGGCGGGTCTCAGAAATTAAACCCCTCTCCATCATAACCCCATATTTAATCTTTCACAAAGATAGGGTCTCTTAGACCAAACCCATCGTTTCCTCCTAAAGTGGCTTCTGTGTCTAACATTAATCAGTCCATTGAGCTGCCAGTATTCTTTCCCCACTTCTCTAACAAAGCAGAATTTAGATTTCAGCAATTGGATGTGCATAGACGGTTACGCTTCTATCTACACCGGACAAAATATATCCGGACGTCTGACCAACTTGGTTTCCTTTTCAGAAAACCGATTGGAGTCTCCGATATCTAAGGCTACTATGTCTAGATGGATAGCCAGTTGCATTTCTTTCATCTATCAGGCAGGAGATAAAAATTTGCCATTTCCAGTCAAGGCACATTCTATGCGGGCTCTTTCCACATCCACAGCCTATCAAGCTAGATTGTCATTGGATGATATATGTGCTGCAGCTACTTGGGCTTCTCCCCACACCTTTGTTTCTCATTGCAAATTGGACGTGGTCTCCAGAGGCAGATCTTCCTTTGGTTCCACAGTTCTCAGGAGTATTTTCCTATGAGCCACCCAGGATGTAGGTGCTAGGGACGCTGTCCCACGGGTAAGAATGTAGGTGAGATAGGACTACATAACATCAAGAAGTTATGTACTCACCATAACGTTCGATGTATGTAGTCCATCTTGCCTCGCATTCTTTCTTACCCTCCCACCTTCCCCCTGCCTGGAGGATTTGGAGCATAAGATTTGGAGTATAGGTTGTCACCTGCTGAGTCCCTTTCTTTAGTGACTGTTTATATGCATGTGTGGCGTATGAAGTACATAGATTGTTTTGCAGCAAACTAGATCTGGAGATGGGGAGCAGTGCACCATGGGATACCCTCTTAGCCCAGCCAATGTGAGACTTTGAGCTAGTAAAAATCGCCTGAGTTGGAGCAGATATTCGGCTCCAAACCCACGGGTAAGAATGTGAGGTGAGATGGACTACATACATCGAACGTTATGGTGAGTAGATAACTTCTTGTTCCGTTAGCCAGACTACATATGAGAATTCTAGTGGCTACTTCTTTCCCAGTGGTCACTCTGTAACTGCCTCTGTCTCATACCGTTTTAATAATGGAATCTTGCAAAAAGGGCCTTCATTGGTGGATTCAGTCCAATCAACTAACGATAGGGAGACCTTTCATTCCTCACAACTCATTGCTACTGTGACCACGGATGCCTCCCAGATAGTGGGTGGGGGCATTATTTAGGAAGGACTGTCGAAGGCACATGGCAAAAACACGAGGCTCACTTACGTGTCAATATTCTAGAGATGAGCAGTGCTACTAGCATTGCAAGCACTTCACGGCTTTCTTCCTCTAGGGACAATAGCAGTCCAATCAGAAATTTGTCAATGGCATATAAACAAGGGGGAACCAGATATTGCCCCCTATGTCGAGAGGCTCTACGTGTTTGGCAGTAGGCGATATCTTCCCAATGCTTTTTAGTTGCAACGCATATCCAGGGGAGAACCAATGTGATAGCAGACAAGCTCAGCAGGGCAATCTTGATGCCTCACGAGTAGTCTCTGAATCAGAAAGTTACGGAACAGATTTTCTGCAAATGGGGATAGCCTTGCTGTGATCTGTTTCCCACCGCAATGAACACCAAATGCAGCAGCTACTTCACCATTAGCCCCCCCCCCGGGGTGGGGGAGACACGCTTGTCCACAGTTGGCCCTCGGGGCTTTATGCTTTTCCTCCCTTTCTGCTAATATCAAAAGTTATCCAGGAAGTAGACTTTGGGAAGCAGAATGATTCTCATCACTCCTTACTGGCCTCGTCCGATTTGGTTCCCCTTCCTCAGGCCTCACCTTCTGGACGATCCATGGACTCTGGACCCAGTACCAGACCTTCTGACATTTGTCAGGCACGTTTCATCCCTGTCTCCACACCCTCAACTTGACAGCGTGGCTGCTCCACTTCTATCCCTAGTCAGGCTTCATAATTTCTCCCCTGCGGTTACATATATCCTGAAGTTATCTCGTAAACCTTCTACAAGAAAATTGCATGCTGGCAAATGGAAAAGATTTCCCCTTTGGGCACAAGCTAAGAACATAGATCCATACACAGCCACCATTCCGTTAGTATTCGAATTTCTAACCAAATGTTTTCATCAGGGATCAGCTGCTGCTACAATCAAAGTTCAATTAGCAGCTATCTCAAGTTTCAATTTGGGGCAACATGAACCTAATCTTATGGCTCAGAATGTGCAAGTAATTTTTAAAAGGCACTTCCTAAGACCTCCTTTTCAAGAACCTATAGCTCCCTGGGATTTAAATTGTTTTAAAATTTACCTCTCTGCCTTTTGAACCTTCACATGTGATTTAAAGTTCCTTTCATGGAAGACTATTTTTCTGGTAACCATTACGTCCGCCAGAAGAGTGCTGCAAGCGCTCTGTCAAACCTCCTTACTTCGTATTACATAATGTTTCCCTTCGCAGTAACCCTTCCTTAGTCCCCAAGATTTGTTCACAATCAAATATTAAACTATTGAACTGCCAATATTTTTTCCAAATCATACAAGTAAAGCGGAGTACAAGTTTCATCAGCTTGATGTACACCGACAGTTAAGGTTCTATCTTCATAAAACCAAAGAATTTAGGAAATTGGACCTATTTATATATTTTTTGGAGACTATAAAAGGAATGCCAGTCTCCAAGATAACGTTATCAAACTGGATTTCAAATTGCATATCTTTTACTTATTCTTCTAATGGCAAAGAACTCCCATTTAAAATTTAAAGCTCATTCCACCAGTTCTGTATCCACATCTGCCGCTTTTCAAGCCAGAATTCTAATGAACAGTATATGTGTAGCAGCAACTTGGGCTACCCCTCATACCTTTATTACTCATTACAAATTGGATTGGCCTCCAGGGGTAGAGGCTTCTTTCGTTCCATGGGTCTTAGGAGTATATTCCCATGAGCCACCTGAGGAAAAAGGTGCTAGGGACGCTGTCCCATATATAAGAATGAAGGATGAGATGGACTACAAACATGGAACGTTATGGGGAGTACATTACTTTTTATGAAGAATTGATATAGCTCAACAGAGTAATGTCTTGGCTGTAATACAATAGTTTGTACAAAAACAGCTATACAGCGAGTCTGTTGCTTGCTATTTCTTTCACTGCGGGTCTTAAATAGTGCTCAATTTGAATCTGCTGCCAAAATTTAAAATTTTCCATGATAAAAATGTTACTAGGTTGCTTTTCTGCTAGAATTTGAGCTTCATGTCTCTTCTCAAAATCTCCCTACCTGGCCTTTCACAGAATGTGTTTGAAAACAAACCCTTTCCTTCCTGAGGTGGCTTCTGAATGGTCTATCAACCAAGTCCATAAGTAATCCTGTGTTTTTTTTCCCAAATTTTTCAAAGGAAAGGCAAATGTACATTACACTTTATTTTAACTTTTCTTTGCAATTCTGTTTACATCAGACAAAAGCCTTCAGGAAAACTGAGTTAATTAATCCACTTTCGTGATGGGAAAGGGGTTATCCATACTGTCTCACTATTTGCTGCCTGAATGGATATGGTCTGTATAGAAATAAAGTGGTTATCTCTTTAGATGCACCCAGAAGCCCATTCTACTAGATCTGTAGCTTTAACAGCCATCGTTTCCAGAGTACCTCTTGATACCTGTGCAGCTGATACCTTGTCCAGTGTCCATTTCTTTTCACATAAATTGGACATACAGTCCAGATCAAAAGCCTCTTCTGGTTTGGCTGTGTTGCAGAATGTCCTGTCATAAGTCCATCCAGGTGTTAGTGTCTGGGGACTCTGCCCCATACATTGTGAAACAGATGGAAAAAGACAACCGGTACAAAGCTGTGTACTTGCCATAACTGTACCTCTGTATTGGTTTCTTTCCTTCAATGTTCTACCCTTCCCTATTCTGTATATTGTATGGTATTTGGCATTTTTACTCGTGAACTGATCTGCCAGACTTGGCTTTGGTTCCCAGATGTTTATCAAGACCATGTGTATCTACTGGTTTCTTTACTTGTATCTCAGACACTGTATAGTTGACTTTCTTGCGGGCCAACTGAGTGGTAGCTGGGTCAACACTGGGATATTGTGGTACGGAGACTAAATTGAGCAGTGGATCCAAAGCTTGTAAGTAGCCATAGTCTAATTCTGATAAGACTACGTGTACATTGGTGAAGGCTGGAAATGGGTTATATAGATCTGTTATGGTGAGTGCGTAACTTTCCTTATTGCCTACTTCAGATAATTTTTCTCACTTTCTAGTTTGCCAAATGGTCAACCTCCTGCCCCAAGGAAGTCTGACAAAGGTACCTTATACTACAGTATTTTGTATTCCAACCCTAAAGCAGTAATTTTTATATTTAAAACTGCTTCTGCTAAACCAATAACTGCTTGCTAACCTCTTTCCATGTGAGAGGTTTGGGGAAACTTTTGATAAGTTAGGAAATTGTTTATTCTTGGGCTAGTTTATCTTTCAGGATTAACTGTCAAGCTCGTATGGTTAAATACTTTAATTTGAAAGCATGCAGATATTAACTGGCCTTCCTTCTGAAGGGGAAAAAAAAAAACATTCTTTGAGTGCTCCACTAACATCTGCTGCTTCTCTTGTTACTGCGTAGGTTTTAGTGTGCTTATGATGATTTTTCCCGAAAGATCTACTTTACCACAGTGAATGCCCACTGAGCATTCATACTTATGGTTGTTCTGGACCCAAGTCTTTTACAAGTTAATTATATCCTGTAATATTATTGCCATCCCACTACAGCATATCGTAAGAGATTCATAGATATTACAAGGCCGTTAAATGTCATGACTATTCTTGCCTTGCCTGTACCCGTCCCTCTGACATTGCTTCCTTTATCAGAGTGGGCTATATCCGTCAGTCCTGGAATAAATTTGTGGATAGTCATCAAATGAGCCACACTGGTTAACTGAAGTCTCCTTTTAAAAGTCTGTAAGGCACTTAATAAAGGGATAGAGCTTCCAGCCTCTCTCGTTCAAGGACTTGAGACTTGTGATCTTTTTGGTTAAACTTTGTTGTCTTTCTAATTGATGGGTATGTTTAGTGAGATGCAGAACAAAATAGGCATTGCACTCTGTATAATTTGACCTCAAGAGTGCTGACAATAGGGGAATGATTACCAAAGGCATATCAAGGTCTAAAGAAATAATTAACTAGACAAATAAAAATTTACCACCTTTGTTGTGATGGTCAAAAGGGAAAGCTATCTCAACCCTAATACCTTGGTCACTAACTGCTTTATCATTTTTGAGAAGTGTGTTTAGTCTGTACGATGAGAAGGGGGTTGCCTATTGAGATGTTGCTACAGATACTAACAGTTGTAATACAATTTGTATAAGTCACTTGCCTCTGGTGTTTTTCCTGATCTATGGGAAATAGCAGCTATATTACCATTTTCTGTCTTTTCTCCATTTGATATTCATAACTTGTGTTATCGCCATTTGTCAGAGTTCTTAAAAAGGCAGTAGTGTCAGTCGCAACATTGCACTGAAGCCTGTAGATTTGTTATTTGTTACGTTTAGAAAAGGATATGGCAATAATGGAGCTGTCCTAATCATAACTGGTATAAAATACAATACAATTAAAGGTGGAGACTTATGTTTATATTGAATTTTCCAAAGCTTTTGCTGTGAAATGTCTTCTGCTACTTTGTGGTTTTACATTGCCTAATTAGATTCTTCAAGAATTCCAGTTCAAACACTATCAACCTTCTGCCCAGTTTTATCAGGCTTTCCACAAGGCTATTTTTAGGGTACAGTTGACATTTTTTTTTTCTGTACAAACCAGCAGCATCCTGCAATACCAGTTTCTCAGAGGACTGTCATCTGTGCAATTTCTCCAAAATTACTTATTTCTTCAAAGCGCAACCAGAATAGACATGCAGTCTAAAAAGTATAAAGGGTAAGCCTCCATAAAACCAGTGCAATGACCTTTGCTACCCATGATAGTCTTGGCTTCTGCATAATTAACTGGAATGCTATTGGATCTGACAGTGGTGCTTTTTAAATGATAGAATGCATGAAGTATGTAAAGATTTGGATAGCTCCTACATTAGCTTCTTCAACCCACAACGCAGTATGAATACTCGCTGCCATTTTGCATTGGAATTAAATCCTGACTGATGCAGTCAATGTTGGCTCATTCAGCAGCTCTGGCATCTGAAGCACTTTCTGAGAAAACGGGTGTAAACAGGGGGAGGGTTGTAACTTTATATTCCCTGTAATCATCACTGGTAGAGACTTAAGTTGCAACTGTGGGTGGGCATTGTCCAGGGAGGGAAAGGGGGTGGATTTGCTAGAGCTGCTGTGGAGGCTTGATAATACACTGCATGTCCCCATTGTGCCACCAGTCCCTTGGCTGAAACCATGACACTGCAGCAGGAGGGGGGAGTAACTGGATATGTTTTAAACGTACTAATTTCCCCAGTTGAAGGTGACTACAAGATTCCTGGGTGCCTTTGGGTTGCATGCCAGCCTTGGCTTTTACTGAAGGAAGTCCAGGGTGGAGATGGGAGGACTATTAGTAATATAACGTATTCCTCTTCCCGTTTTTCTCTCTGCATCTTTTCCCCTGTATGAGGCTATTCTCATCTTGGCTTCTTTAATTAGTCCTCCTCCTCACTCTTATTGTACATAAGTTATGTTTTGTTGTAGTTTCTATAGCTTCTAAGCTTTTGACTCAATTGTATTAGTGACATGCTGCAATACCAGACTGCCATGGCAGAGATCCTCTCTCCATTTTGATTTGTTTGTAGAATATAAATGTCTTGGTTTTGTAGTTTGTAATCAAGTTGAATTTTCAGGGTAGTTTTGTATTTAAAAAAAAAAAAAAAAACTTTGTAAACAGACTGACTTAGAAACTTGCTAACTACTTCAGTTAGTCTACTAAAAATGCAACAGACCAGTAATTTGGTTTAGTTTCTTTGTATATTAATGACAAGCCTTCTGCTTCGGAGATGCTATGTATGTCCAAGATAATAAATTTTGCATCAACATTTGAGAGCTTTTATTTCATGGTTACAGGTCAAACTTCAGAAATTTGACAAGTTGTTAGAGGTGTTTTAGAAAGAAAATTGGGGGTGTGAAGCTAGGGATTGCATTACTTCCTTGTAGTGCACATCTTGTACAAAGGTCCCCTGTGAAGCCAGTAATTGCTTGCATCACTGCTTGTATTTTAGTGCACACTTATTAAAGTTCCTATTGAGACCTGGGGGCATGTCTTCAAGCTTAATTTGCCACTGCAGTTTCCTTACCTCTAGCAAGGTGGTGTAGTTGCTAAAAATTGTCTGAGCTTTCCAGTACTAGGAAATATTAACTGCAGGTAAGTGTGCCTAGCTAGGGCATTATTCTCATGTCTGTTATGGCCTGTTTCTTGTGGTGTTTGAGTTTTGTGATGGTTTTGCCTATATAGAAGGAATCGCAGGAGGAACAGCTAAGTAAACCAGGATCATGGAGTGGCAGTTGTAGGAGCTGTTAACAAAATAGTAGTATTTCTGCTAGATGGCCTGTATTCAGAGCATTCAAGGATGGAGGGGCAGTAGCTACTGCATTTCTTCATGCTTCTGTGTTGGTGAGCATGGTTAATGATGACGTTCTTTTTTTCTGTAAGTTTTTAGGGAGTTGGTCTTTTGGTAGCAAAAATCACAGGTGTCTGCTAGCACTTGCTACATTTCTTGGCTCTCTGTAATGAGATCCTAGTTTTTCTGGTCCCTCCAAGAGGTGTTTCTTGATTGGAAGGGAGAATCTAGGGAGTGAGTTCCTTCACTTGTTTGGGTTTCACTGTAAACCCTGCTTTCAGGATGGGGGGAAAATTGGGGCATGTCTGGGAGTGCATTTCCTTTTCCGTGGTCTCCAGTACGTGTGGAGGGTAATGTCTTTCTAGAAAATACTAATGCTGTTTTAGTATCTGGCTGTCTTTGAGGAAGGAGTCATCCTTGTTGACTAGTCTGCTAAGTCTACTGTACTAGCCCCTGACAGTATTCCTTTTCATGAAGGGAGGGTGCTGGCTGTTAGTCCATGTAGCTCCTGAAAGACCCCTTCCTATAAATGTTGGAGGTGAACTTTCTGGAGGGGGTCTAGAATCAGGGAGATGTCCAGGAAATGCACTTCGTGCCTATTGCCGGGCATCCTAGAATTCAAGAAAAGTGTTTGTTTCATGGTCCTTATGAAATCTTTGAGTTCAGTTTCTGTGCATTGCCTTAGAAAAAATAGATATATATCTTATGTAAATGTACTTTCGCAAAACCTTTGAGGTGTTAATGGACATTACTCTCGCAGCTGGGGAGCACCAGATTTTCATAAGGTGGGCCCATTCTGGCTCCCATAGATGCTCCTTTTTGCTGGTGGAATATTTTCCCATTGAAAGTAAGTTATTGCATAGTACAACACTGATCAGCTCACATATGTTGCTGATTTTTTCTGCTTAGGGTAGTGTTTTCTCAGGTAATTAGCTGTTAGGGTGGTGCCTTCCTTGTGAGGAATGATGGTGTGTAATGCCACTACATCCCAGGGTGACCAGTTTCTGAACTCTTGGACATTTAGTACTGGCGTAGTTGGTCGAGGAATTACCAAGAGTCCCTTAGAACTCTGATTTCTGTACTGCAGGATTCAGGTGGAAGTGTATGAACTGAAATGTTTTCTGTTTTTCTAGAAGAAACTGAAGGGAGGATGGGTCTCACTGTAGGTCTTGGTAGCCCGAATAACTTCTCTCAGCTGGGGTTGTACACCATTAGGAAGTCAAATTCCAACTTTGATTTTTCCTTGCTGCAACATCTTTAATAGCTGTACATCTATAGCTAGTCTACTTTTTGCTCCGTACAGGTTTCTTAACAGTTGTAATTTTCTAACTCCATTTGCTTAATGTTCCATGATAAGTGTCTGCCTACTTACCTGCTTTCATAACTTTTTCCCAAGTTCCTGTAATGCTTCTTTTTCTTTGGGGGTCAGATTGTGCCATTTGGTGGGAGGGTTTCTGCTTGGACTATCCCTGATATCCCTTTCACACACCCTAGAGAACACATTTAATGTACTGTTAAGAACAGGGTTGTGTATATACTACATTTTCAACATGCTTACATCATTTACTGTGTCAGCATCTGAATCATTGTCTGCACTACCCATTTCATCATTCATTAAGACTTTGTTCAGTTTTCTAAGGTACAATTTAAAGTGTAGCACCGTGTCTGTAATGCTGACCCATTGGGCTGGTATGAAATTAAGCCCTTTTTATAGGAGATCAATAGTTCATCACTGAGATCTTAGTGAAATTGACACTGAGAAGGCTGGGGGGGGGGTCCTAGTGTTACTGTTTCCTCGGTCTGCCTCATAGCCTTCTCCTCCCCCAGTTTCCCAGGATTGAGTTGTATTGTGTGTCCTGGTCGGGGGGGGGATAAATAATTTCCTTGTATATTTATGCAAGGGTCATTGGTCATTATTAGGGTTCACGTTAACATTTGTTAATGGTCAGGTTTTCTCTTGGGCTGTGAAACTCTTTGTTTGGAGGGTGATTGCTTCTATTGCTGTCAGTTGTATCTTGTATCTAGTTGGTGGGCCTACATGTTTTCTGGTAGCTGGGACGGCTTTGTGCTGTTTGTAGGAGCTTGGCATTGCTACTTGGTGTGGTTCATGGATGCTCTGCATGCTTAGATGTTGATCCTTGGATGTCTAAGCTTTAAAGTGGCTTAGATTGGCTTTGGGTTGGTCATGAGCAGGCAAAATGTCAGCGTCTTTGATTTAACCTTGTAGGCTTCAAGCTTCTTATATTGATTTTTAAGTCTCTCAAGAGTTTTTTTTCCTTTAGAGTGAGCTTTGCTACATGCCTGCTAAGGCTGGGATCTACGCTACCCAAAGGGATTTGAAGGTGCAAAGTGGGGGTGCCTTGTATCATACAGCAACTTTATCTCTAAGGTTGTTGAGTCTAGTTCTGTTGTGATCCACAAGTATTTTCAGGGCTTTGGTGCCTGCATCATTAACTTGGCAAAGGGAGATTTATATAAAGGACTCCCTTCGACTGTACCACTTGGGAATTTGTAAGCCTTAGCCCTTTGCAGTCTTTCTTGCTGTAAATGCATTGCAAAAGAGAAAAAAAGTCAACATTTTTGTACAGAGCAAGTTTATCAAGTTTGTGGATCAAATATCTGCATTGACCTGGAATTTCAGTTGCCACATGGTTGTTGGAAGATGCTGTGGTGTCATATTCAACTGTGGAGATGTTTAGGCTGCAAAAAGGGTTCTATCCATGTTGGGCCAGTGCTGCTTCTAGGAATTGTGTTTTCTGCAGTTTTTTGGGCAACAATGGATCTGCTAAGAGGAGGGGGGGGCCCCTGTCTATTGAAAATGCCTTGGACTTTGTTCACTGCTTTGGAGCTGAGGAGATCTGTAAGAGATATTGTAGATGGACAGCTGAGTTCTTGGGTGTTTGCCATTGTCGCTTCTCCTATGCTAGATAGATTACAGCACTTATGATTCTTGTATGCTTTGCTTTAGGCATATTTAACCTGTATACACTATTCATTAATATATTTTAACATTTTACCAGAAGAAATCCAACTGGACACAGTGTCCGTTTTCAGTGGAGTCCTGGGGAGAAAAGCTCCAAGGAAGTTAAGAGTACATACATGATTTAGATAATAAAAAAACTTGTATACAAGGTAAGAAACAAAAGTACAATAACAATTTTGTAAAACAATAAGATACTTGGGAGTAGAACCCTTATTTGCAATATTTACAAAGAAAGTACATAGGTGACTTTATCAGGTGAGAATAGTGTATGCAGTGGAGGCATACAGCGGGTCACTTATATGGAGTAGTGGGTCTTCAAAGGGGGTCTTAGCAGTTAGAGAGGGTTAACATTGAGGTGTGAATTAAGAAAGCCCTTGAAGGTGCCTGACTTTGTAGACTGAGTTCAGGTGGGAGGGTGTTCCATACTTTACCAACATCATAAGAAATAGTGCCTCCCCAGCGCTGTTATTGCATGGGTTGATTTCAATCAGGCTTTTGTTGCATGAACGTAGTTCCCTTTTGGGGTTGTGAAAGTTTAGTATGTCAGCTAGGGCAGGGCTCTTCCCCGAATGAATAAGAATTTGATGGGCTATGATCAATTGGTGGTAGCGTAGGAGGTTTGGAAATTCTAACCAGTGCAGTTTAATTGGGGATTGGCAGTGGTGGGAATGCGATCTATTGGTAGCGAACCTAGCTATTTTATTGTAGCATGTGGAGAGTTTGTTCAGGTTAGTTTTGTTAATGTTGGTGAGGACTGGAAAAGTGTATAGTAGTGTTGGTAAGAGATGTGTTCTGGCTATTTATTCTAGTTTTGGGGGTTAGGAATAGTATGCAACGATATAGGCAATCAAGTTTTTTATGGACTTGAGAGTTTGGGATACCAGCTTGTTGAATTTAAGTTGTTGATCAATAGTGATGCCTAAGAGTTTGGCCTCGGTTATTGGGGTGATGGTGCCATTGGTTGACATGATGGTAAAGGTGGCGGAGGAGTGATTGGGTGGAATAGTATTAGCAGTGTTTTTTGGGGGTTTAGTATTAGTTGGTAGTTTAGCCAGTTCTCTACCTCTTACTTTGTAGTACTTGGATGTTTGGTGCTGAGCAGATTATCGTAGTGTCATCCGCATACTGGACGATGTTTGCTTTAGTGGTAACTAGGTGGAGGTTATTTGTAAGTATGTCGAAGAGAAGTGGACCAAGGATTGAACCTTGTGGGACACTGAATGCGACGGGGAGTGGGGGGATAGGGAGTTGCCCCATTTGACAGATTGTAACCGGTTGTTTAGGTAACTGTTAAACCATTTTAGGGTGGATTCATCGAGGTTGAGTTCTGCTAGGCAGGTGAGGAGTTTGCTATGGGGAAACTGATTCAAATGCCTTGGATAGGTCTAAGAAAGTGGCAGAGACCAGTTTCCCTTGGTTCCTATGCAAGTTTATGGTATTGGAGAAGTTAATTAGAGCAGTGTTGGTGCTATGGGAAGGTCTGAATCCATGTTTGGTTTCTATTAGAAGGTTAACAGATGGGTAAGGATGTGGTGGTGGATAGATTTTTCTAGAATTTGAGGGGTTATAGGATAGCAATGGGACGGTAGTTGGCGAGGTCAGTAGATGGACCTCCCTTGTGGAGAGGGATGATATGAGGTTTTCCATAATGAAGGAATGGAATGCAAGGAGATTATTTTAGTCTAGGGTAACATTGGAAAGGTTCCATAGTAGTGCAATTGACTTAATAGAGAATTGTGGAAGGGTGTGTGTGACACAGTTCGTGCTAAGTGAGCATGTGTAGTCTAGGTGTGAAGATGGCAGTTTCCTCCCTTGATTGACCTGAGTTGATATTTTGATTCCATGTCTTATGTTTGCATGTCTGGAAGGTTGAGCTAATAAGCTTTGTATTACACTGCTTTGGTAATAACTCCAGTGCTAAGTGGTGCACTACAGTTTTTTTTTTTTTTGAAAAGTCTTTCAGTGGTCTGAAACTCAAATGGCTTGTGAACCAGATGACAGGGTTATTGAGTTTAAGGGATGGATAAGTGGCAGGAGTTTCTGAAAAGAAAAAAAATACAAGCACCCAGATGCACACCCTTATGTATGTACATGTGACTGTGGTGGGAGTGAGTCCTCAGAAATGTGGTGGTTGGCTGATTGTTCCAAAGATACTGGATCTCATGAGCAAAGTTGCAGTTTTTAAATTTAGAGGAACAGAATGGAAAGGTGGATTTGGGAGGCTCCAGTACCACTTTAATATAAAATGGCAGCATTGAGCAGTAAACGGTAGGCGAGAATGGGCAGGTTTATTTCTCAAAATACAGGCTGTAAAGAAAATGTCCCACAGAAGAGATAGTGAAGCTCATATCTTCAAAGTAATTTAGAATGTCACTGGAATTTTCATAGGACCATATTTAAGGGAAGTCTTAAGGTAATGGATTGTGCCAAGCCCGTATTTCAAACGTATGCAGTTTGATGTAGGGTGAGAAAGAGAACATAGCTGAGCAGCTATCAGTGGAGGTAGCTTTATGCAGCCTCACTTTTGGGCAGGCTCCATGCAAGAGACTGCTGATCTCCTTTTGTTAACCATTTTGACTACTTTAGGATAAGTCTGCAGTGTGTTTAAAAATAACTTTACATGCTGATCTTTTATCTGATAAGTTAGAACTTTCAAGTTTGTGTCTTGATGCAATTTTTCATTTTGCTGTTAATGGTCTCTTGCATTTCAGAAGAGACTTCATTGTATATAGATATGCTGGGAAACCCCCTATTCGTGTCACAGATAACTGCTTTGAAAAAAAGGTAAGGCTGTTATTTTCAGATTTCTTTAAAACAAGTAAAATGGATACGTAAATATTTTTTCAAAGTGTTTTACTAAGTAAAGTCAGTGCAGTTTTTGTTGCTGTTTTCTTAATCTGGCAAGACATAATGTTGAGTAAATGGCATAAAGTAGGTGCAGCATTTCATGCATTTCTTGTGTGATCATTTGATTTTAACTGGATAAACCCATTTTTGAACAAGGTCTGCTGTTTTACTGACCAAGATGAAGGCTGTAAGTGCTGCTTTATGATCGTCCTGTAGTCCTGGTGCTTATTTCTCTCCATCTGTTTGCTTGCTGTATAACTTCAAGCCATTTAACCAAGGGAAAAGACCCACATGAGCTTAGTGGGCTTCACCCATTTTATTAAAAGATTAATGGCAAAACTGGTAAACCTTACCAGAACAGTGCACTGTAATGCCACTCATCCCCTTCTACTGTATCACCACCAAAGAAGTCTTGATAGCGTGCAGCACCTGTTGCCTCCCTCAAGTTCATGGCTGTACATAACTGTTCGTCAGGAATGTCTAACTGCCAGTGCAGCTCTGTTTACTTCAGTTTGACAGCTATACTATGCTGGTCGGAAGGCCCTTGAAAGAGATGGCCCAGGCACAGGAAAGTTTAACTAAATGCATATTAGCCAGCTTCTCAGAGTTATCTATTTTGTTTGACATTTGTTAACTGGGGAGTGTTTGAGCCGAAAAGGCCCGTTTTCAGCAGAGGCCTAGGGAGAAAAGATCCACACAGAAAAATAATTGGATGCATTTAGATATTTAGATATCAGTATACACACATTACAGTAGACGTTTTTACAGTTACAGTGGCGAGAAGAAACAAGAAAACATTAATTTAAAAATAAAAGGTAATAGGTTTGTGGTGTACAGCTAAAATTTGGAACATAGGTATAATACATACATAGTATATTAGCCATTCTTTGTGAGTAAGAGTGAAAACTGTTATCAAGTACTCTAGGCTTAGTATGTTTATCTTGTCTGCTTTCACTAGCCTGGGAGCAGTCATTGCACTGCCAACTTTGCTAGAGATGTTGCCTAATGAGGATTTTAAAGAAGGCTATGGCCGATGGGTTTTGTATGCTAGCGGGGGGAAGAGTTCCATTTTTTAGCCACTGAACTACTATACAGTGCGTCTCCAAAGCAAAGTCTGACAGGGATAGTAAGTCAAAGTGAACTTTCATTCAGACCACACAACAGTGCAGCAACTGAACGAAATCAATCGCATTACTTCAAACTCTGTATGCATACAACATACACTAATATTAATAAAATAACCCATATACTAATGCTAATCCAATAATAGTAACACATTTATGCAGTGCAGTAAAGTACAGTGACGTGATCAAAACTATCCCACTTGCATGTCTTCGTCAGTACCCAAAATATTGCATAGATAATATAATTCACAGATCAGAATCAGATTTCAAATTGCATGGAATGTTAACTTGGCATATTGCACATAATGTTAACTTGACATAGTTAATATTGCACATAAAGTATAAGATTGTACTTTCATAGTTATTGAATGTGTGTGAATTAAGCTTTGTCACTTCAGACCTCAATGACAAGTATGATGTATTTTACTGGAGTTTAGTAATCTCAAGGCTTGTAGGGAAAAAAGCTTCTATTAAATCTGGTGGATGTGTTGTCAATCTCGCCTTTATTATCACTGATGGGTTGGATCCATCTCTGCCTTTCCAATAGCTCAAAGTCTTCAGCAAAGCTTGTGGGCCTCATCCCTACACAAAATGCAGCTCCCCTACTTCCTCAGATTTTATTTGCCATGCTGCGAGAAAGTTCTTCAAGCAAGCTCTGGGCTTAGTTTAATTACATTTTTCTCTTCTGTTTTCTATAATTACTAATTCTAATCTTTCGCTAGATTCTCCCCTGTCAGTACCCTTTGTTAACTTGAGTGTCTAACACACCAGTTTCACTTAGGTGTTCCCCTCCCCCTTCTGGGATTTATTATAGTTGCAGTGAGTTTTTCCTTATTGGTTACTGTTTTAATTCGAGAATGGTCAGTTTATTCAAGTCCATTTAAGTTAGAGGATTTTTCCTTTGTTTTAAAGTCTGTTTAAGTTAGTCCCCCCCCCCCCTTCTTGCCCCTTGAAGTCCATTTAAATTAGAGGACTTGCCTTATCTCTTTGTTGCTCTGGTGTTTGGTGGTTGCTGCTGTTGCTCTGGCGGTTGTGGCTCTTGCTGCTCTAGTTGTAATATAGTTTAATATACCTTAGTAGAGTTTTCCTTTTAGTTACCTTTTCTAGTTTAGTGCTTTCTTTAGGCTGCTTTCTAATGCGTCTCAAAAGAAAAGTAAGCCCAAAAGGTAAGCTTCTTGGGCTTTGAGAAATGCTGCAAGACTATGGTCCTCAGTGATTTGCATACCTTGTGCATTTACTGTTGGGGGCCTCTCCATTTGCAAGAATCATGCTCCGTTTGTCATGCCTTTAATTCAAGGGCATTATTAGACCAAGTTGATTCTGAAGGGGTTGATTAGAACCCACTTCTCTGAGGCTATTTCTTCAGATTCATCCTCTCCTAAATCTGATTAATCTGAGAGGTCAAGGAAACTGTCATCTCCCGCTCCAAAAACTTTGGAGCCGATAACATAACCAGAGATGTCTGCTCCAACAGTACCTATGAAGCAGACAGCTGCTACAGAGCCAGGAACCTCCTCGGATGGGTCCAAGCGTTTGGATCTGAAGATCTCCACAGAGTCTGCTCCGAAGTCCCCACTGACATCTGAGTTTAATTACCGGAGCCAATCATTGCTTGTCTTCCATTGCTTTTTCTTGCTAGATATGGATCCCAAATGCTGTCTAAAAGATCTGCCAGGAGCCTGTCGGATGTGGACAGTGATGCAGAGGTTTCTTAAGACCACTGCTTTGGCCAAGCTTCTTTTGGATCCCAACCCAAAGGAGTTGGAATTGACTTGTTACCACAGTGGTGCTGCTGCCTCTAAGCCATCCCTCTGACTCTGAGCCAGAAGACTCTGATATCCAGCTAGTGTCTGTATCAGATCGGAGACCATCTGTTGGTTCTTTAGATCTGGTTTCCATCTAGAGTGTTTCTGCCCAGTCAGAGCAGGAAACCTCTGGGAGCCAACACTCGCTGGTTGGGTCCTTGGAGCAGTTTTGGGTCACTTTATATCTGACAGTCTCTTGGGGCCTCTGCTCAGATGGGTTCGGCTCTTACCTCTTCCTTGGAGCTTCCATCTCTTGTACTGAGGGCTCTCTCAGGATTAACATCCTTGTCCAGTCCAGGTGAGTTCCTCTGAGCAGGGAGTGTCTGTTTTCGAGGTTATGAGGAGGATGACTGTTCCTCAGTCTGGGGCACAGTCTCTATCAGAGCTTCTTCCCTCTACAGCACAGGTGTTTTCATCTTCACCCCTGTCCACAGGATTGCAGGGATTTAAAGCCTCAGGATGTTCCCCAGGGGACTCGCCCCTCTTCTGAAGCTTCTCCAGAATACTCCACTGAAGTCCCTCAGAAGAGAACATGCAAGAGAAAGCATCTCTACTCCCCGCTGGAGTCTGACTTCAGTGAAGCAGAAGGGCCCCTATGGTCTCCTGCTAAGGATGTCTGCTTTGGAGACATCCTGAAACTGGGGTGACTGGCAGTCCTCATCCCTTTTTACTGAGGAGTCTGTATATCTAAAGGCTTTCTGACCCTGCCCTTCAATGTCCTGGGTGATGCCGCTTTTCGACAAGCTTATCCAGTTAATCTCACTGAAGGCATGGGAGACCCCAGACTCCATAGAGCTTACTCTTAGGAGGCCGAATGAGTACATTACAGCCTTTAAGGATCAAGCCTTCCTTACAAAGGGTGTAGCAGCTGATGTCATGGCAGTGGTCACGAAGAAGGAACTCTCCAAAACTAGTTAAACTACCCAAACTCCTCAAGGATTGTACGACTATGGATAGATATGGGAAGAGCGTCTTCAGTGGCTTTCACATTGAGATCACTGAATCATCTTACTCACTTCACCAGATTAGTTCAAACAGTTATCGGTCTCTCTCCAAGGAGCTGTAGCTGATGCAGCACATAAGATCAGTGCACAGCTGGCTACCCTGAATTAAGTTAACTTGTACACGAGACCCATTTCATATGCAGCAGATGGAGCAAGTATGGCAGCAGGATTAGACATCTCTAAGGAGGCAGGCTTGGATGAGACTTCACTTTAATGCTCCATTCAATAGCTCCTCCCTTTTCAGGCCAAAAATAAAAAATGCTGTGTGAACAAGAGGGTAAGACACTGCCATTGGATTAAGTTTTTCCATACCCACTAGACCATATCCAAAAGGTTAGGGGGGTAGTGCAAAGATGTGTTTCAGGAAATCTCAGCGGTCTTGCCAGGACAAACAAGGTGGTAGTCCCCCCCCCCCCCGGGGGGGGGGGGGGCAATAATGGAAGATGCCATCCGTGTGACAGAGGGAGTCTGCAGAATCAGGGCTTTAGAGAATCCTTTTCTGGTAGACCCTTTCAGCCCTCCTGAAGGAGTGCCCGACTGCTCGTCTCTAGAGGCAGTTGGTCAATTGTAATTGCGCCTCAAACCTGGCAAATCACATGACAAATGGGTGCAAGACATAATATCCAGGGGTTATACAATTCCCTTTTCCTTCCCCACTCCTGCAAACAAGTCAATTCCAGACGTTCCACCCAGTCAGCAGGATCAAGCAACGTTAGAAATTCAAGTTGTTCAAGTCATCTTAGAAGTCCCCGCAGACCAGGAAAGATCTGGAACTTAAGATTCTTTGTAGTTTCAAAGAAAACAGGGGACTGGAGACCAATAATGGATCTCTGTGAATTGAACAAAGAAAACAAAGTTCCAGATGGTAACACTGCAGATTATAATTCCATTCTTGGTAAAAGAGACGACTGGATGTGATCTATAGACATTCAGGATGCGTACTACCACATCAAGATGGAAAGACTATCCAGAAGGTACCTATGCTTTTGGCTAGGAGCCAGTCATTTCCAGTTTTGAGCTAAGTCCTTAAGTCTCACTACAGCCCCCAGAGTGTTCACCAAATGCATGGCAGTAGTGGCGGTGTAGCACGGACGCCAGGGATTCCAGGTGTTTCCATTCATTGGCTGGCTCATAACCACCCCGACCAGGCATCTTCTGCTACAAGCCAGAGACTATGCACTTTAGCTTTGCCCCAAACTAGAAATTACGACAAATCCTTCCTTCTTGGAGCCATGTCAAAGTGTAACCTTCATAGGTGCAGAAATACTGTCAAACCTTGTACTGAGGCTTCAAGTTGAGTACTCGACATGTCTACATATCGGGCGACTAATCAGAAAAAAAAATCAAGCCACTGCTAAAGATACTACAGACCTTGGGAAAGATGGCAGCGTCTATTGTACTCATCCTGTTTGCACGTCTACACATGAGCACTCTACAATGGCTGCTTTCCACACAATGGTCAGTTTTAGAGCTGCCATAACCAGATCTTGCAAGAAGCATCTCGAGTGGTGGACCACTCTCCCTGTGTCTCAGGCCTGTCCTTTTACCTTCCCTCAACCCCAAGCCATGGTGATCACGGATGCTTCCCAGATAGTTGGGGGGCATTATCTGGGAAAGACTGTCCAAGAAACCTGGCAAGAACAGAAGGCTCACTTGCATCTAAACATCTTGGAGATGAGAGCAGTGGTATTAGCATTGCAGGCATTTCAAGACACACTCCTAGAAACCACAGCAATTCAGACAATGTTGGTGGTTTGGTACATAAACAGGCAGAGGAGAACCAGATTTTACCCCCTTTGTTGAGAAGCTTTAAGGGTTTGGCAATGGGCAACATCGTCCATTCACTTTCTAATTTCAATGCATATTCCAGGGAAATCAAAATGATTGTGGACAAGCTGAGCAGGGCCATATTATGGTGTCACGAGTAGTCCCTCAATCAATAGCAGAAGAAATTTTCCGGGAATTGGGCCAGCCTTGCTACAACCTTTTTGCATCATCCACCAATGCCAATTGCAACTACTTTACCCTAATCCCTCCAGAGAGAGAATCATCAAGGGATGCATTTGTTAACGATTGGTCTCTGGGACTCCTATATTCCTTTCTGCCCATTCCTCTCATTCCCAAGTTATTACAAAATGCAAGGTTGTTGGAGACCGCAATAATCCTGATAGTTCCCTATTGGCTTTGTTAAATCTGGTTTCCCTTTCTACAGCCTCATCTCTGGGACAAACCATGGATTCTGGACCCAGTTCCAGATTTACTGATGCACCACTCAGGAATGGTATATCACAACTTTCACAAACACAAGTCAACAGCGTGGCTGCTCAAATTCCCTTGATTGCCAGGTTTCCCTGTCTGTCATCTCTGGTAAAACGTATTCTGCTATCCCCCCCTAAAACTTCCACATGTAAGATGTACAAGACTAAATGCAATAGGTTTGTAATCTGGGTGACTGATAACCAGGTAGATCTTTTTTCTGTGCCTATTCATACTGTACTGGAATTTCTAGTAAAACTTTTTTCATGAATTTGCGGCTGCATCTACTGTTCAGTTCCAACTAGCAGCAATTTCAATTTACCATGTAGGAGAGAATGGTTCTTGTATTATGTTGCACATACTCTGCACAGCCTTTTTGACAGGAACAACAAATATTAGACCTCCATAGATAAATCCAACTCCCCCCTGGGATCTCAACTTCTAGCAAATATCATCGTTCCCCTTTTGAATTCTTTAGCAGCATGTGATTTAAAATTTTTGCTTTGGGAAACGCTTTTCTTGTTTGCCATCACCTCAGTCAGTATTATCAGTATTTGAAAACTACAGGTTCTGTCATTCAAACATTCATATTTAATTTTTCATGAGGATAGTTTTTTACGTGCCAGTCCTTAGTTCCTCCCAAAAGTTGCATCAGAAAACAAACTAAACCAAACTTATGAGTTACCAGTTTTCTTTACTAATTACTAAACCAAAGGTGCATACTCAGTACCTCATCTAGATGTACATATACAATTGTTTCTACTTGCATAGAACTTCTGAGTTTAGAAGATCGGATCATCTTTTCATATCTTGCTCTGAGACTAGGAAAGGTCTACTGGTCTCATAAGTGACATGGTCTTAGATGGCTCAGCCTTTGTATATTTTACATCTACTCCATAAAGCAAACCTCTTCCCCTTCCTGTTAAAGCACACTCCACCAGATCAGTCGCGACTTCATCAGCCTTTCAAGCAAGGCTTTCATGGGACAGTATCCATGCTGCTGCAGTATGGGATAACATTTATTACTACTCATTACAAAGTGGATTTGGCCTCCAGGAGTAGCACTTCCTTTGGGTCTATGGCTCTGAGGAATATTCTTGAGCCACCCAGGAATTGTGTTGCTTGGAATATGGTCCCATCAGTGAGAATAAAGGCTAGGTTGACAACTCATGAAGTTGTTGCCATAACGTTCCAGGTGTGTTGTCCATCTCTACCTTTATTCTCACAACACTGCCCTCCATCCCCCTCCTGGAAGACTGTGGACTATGGTTTCATGGATCTCTATAGCATCAGAGGTTCTGTTTATGGAGTTTCCATATTTTAGTTTCTATCTGGGTGGGCAGACAAGATCTGAGGAAGGCGGACTGCGTTCTGGATAGGTAAGAGGCCCACAAGCTTTGCTGAAGACTTCGAGCTGTTGGAAAGGCTGAAACAGATTTGACTCCTTGGATCTGACCCATCAGTGAGAATAAAGGTATAAATGGAGAACATACTTGGAACATTATGGTGAGAATGTAACTTCTTTCCTTGCATTTTAAGCTACAGTATCTCTTGCCTGAAGACAAACGCGAGAAAGACCATGGGCAGGATGAGTCCAGTCTTTGTCTTCATAGCTCTGCTGAGGCACTGTGAAAGTCCTGGATAGATGGGAGGGTGGACCTCACAGTTCTCTCTGCCAGTTTCACCACCTTCAAGAGAGCTGTGATCTGAAAGTGCAGTTTTCATACCACACAGATTACTAGTCAGGATGCTTTTGATGGTACCTCTGTAGAAGGTTGTAAAACTGAAGGATAGTTTTGCTCACCTCAACCTTAAAGGATAGACACTGTTGTGCTGCCTTGACAATGTGATTAGTTTGACCAAGACAAGTCTTCAGCAATATGCACTGCCAGGAATGTGGTGCTTTTCACCCTTTCCACTGTGTCTACTTGGATTGTGAGTGGAGAATAGCCTTGCATGTCCTCCTGAAGTCTGCTATGATCTCCTTTGCTTTGTTAACATTGAGAGCCAGGTTGTTGTCACACCAGACAAATCAGTTGGTTCACCACTTCTCTGTAGGCTTTTTCGTCACCATTGGTGATAACCACCACTGTAGTATTATCTGCAAACTTAATGTGGTTTGTGTTGTGCCTAGCAATGCAGTCATGTTAGCATGAACATCAGGGGACTCTGGATACATCTTTGAGGTACTCCAATATTCAGTGTGCTCATCGAAGTGTTGCCTATGCATACCTTTTGTGGTCTGTCAATAAGGAAGTCTGGAATCCAGTTGCATAAAGGAGTGGCAACACCCAGATGGACCAGTTTCTCAGTCAGATGGGGGATGACCCTGTTGAAGGCATTGCTGAAGTCAAGCCATTTTTGTTCAGGTGTCCAATAAGTGAAGTGCCAGTGAGATGGCATTTGCCAAAGCTACTGGATCTATAAGCTAATTGGATTGGGTTCAGTGTTGCATGCAGATTTTATGTTAAAGTAGTCTGACCAATCTCTCAAAGCACTTCATTACAGTGAAGGTGAGAGCTACTGGGTAGTCATTCAGGCTTGAGGGTGGAGATTTCTTGGGTAGTGGTATAAAGGTTGTATTCTTGAAGCACTTGGGTAGTGTGGCTTTATGCAGAGATGTTGACTGTCAGTGAGAACAGTAGTTAATTTGTCAACACAGTCCCCAGAGTACCCAGCTCAGAATATTGTCGGAACCAGCTGCCTTTCTTGGGTTTACCTGTCACAGCACCTTTTGAACATCAGCTGGGTGAATGCAGAGCACTTCATCATCTTGGTTGTTGGGCAGTTTCATTGTCTGGTTTCCCTTCTCTGACCTGGTGAAGTAGGTGTTGAACTCAAGAAGCCAGTAACCAACAAAATGTAAAAACAGTGAAGTGGGTAAGTAAACAAAACAGTGAAGTGGGAAGTTGCATAAAGTCATAGTATTTTACAGTAAAAGCTGTGTGAGACTTCACACTTAGTTTTATTTCTATTGGGATAATCTCCCATTTTCACTCGAGGCCTATGGAGAAAAGCTCCACATTGATACACCGTTAATATGCTGTTGCTGTCTGTTGGGGGTTGCAATGACCAAGTGAAAAATTACAAGTTCAGTTCTTAGAGTGTGAACTTAAATGTACATAGTGCAAATATTTGGACAGATGTACAAAGTTTTGAAAAAGATCATTGTCAAGAGTTGGAGAATTCATGACATTAAATACAAATTATACTGTTTGGAACAGAGATGGCCAGATTACATGGTTTAGGCAAAATTATATTTGTCTATATGAGAAGTAGATAGACTGTGGGTGGAAGGAAATAGAAATATGTGGAGGTGACTAGTTTAGCCAGAGGTAGTGCAGGAGAAGAGCCATGTCTTGTTTAGATTGTCTTTTTACTAGATGTTTGCAGTTGGAGAGGATAAAGCAGGTCTAATTGCAACTTTGAACTCTCTCCACCAGTGCTATGCACAATCTCGGGCATTCCCCTAGTTGATGTCCATTTTCATTAGTTGTAATGTCATTGATTTGTCTCAACTTCTCCACTGTAGCCTGCAGGTGTATTTCAAAAAGAAAAAGCCTTGCAACACTCTACACTTAGTACTTCATTCCATCGCTTTCGTAATCCTGTTGCGTGCACGACCCCCACCCCTCCCAAAGTGTAAGGGAGCTCATTTGTACTAGAATGCCCTTTATTCTACTGGTCAAGCTTACTGAAACAGAGGCACCCTAGGTTAGCTGCAAGTAACAAATGCACAACTTTAACTTTAGACTTTATCCAAATAGTGGGGCCTGTCAAACAAGTGCCCTTTTCCAATTTATTTTAATTTTCCTAGTCACTCCCCCCAATAGTAGATGGAAGTACTAAATGAAAAAAGTAAAACGCATAATGTGATTGTGTATGTCCTAAAGAAATCTTGAGAGGACAGATTCACCTTAAATACCCTTAGTGATAGTCGTCAACAGGCTTCTAGTACTCCAGGAGTGGGTACTCGTAGAACTTGCGTAACAGAAAAAAAATGAACAATTCCTCTGACCAGAGGCCTATGGTAGATAAGTCACTAGTCACGTGTAAATCAACCTTGGTTAAGGTTAATTCTTGATTAAACTTTACAGAGATTTTGTAATAGCTTCTTAGTCTAGCCAAGTGTTACACTCCAGTCTCATTCAGGTAACAGTTACAACTTAGATTATGGTATTGAAAATTCAGTAGTTTACTGAGGTTGCAGTAGATTTTTCTTTAGTCCCTGCAGAACCAGTGATGCATAATTGTAGTTCCATGCAGTAGGTCTTCAGAAAAAAGTCACCAAACGCCATCTTAGTGAGTACTAATGGATCTTTTTTGCTTCAGCAAGGCAGACGAGTGCTGGGAGTTTATACCCTAAGAATTCATGTTGCTTTAAGGACTCGATGGAAGACTGTACAGGCATTGCATTCAAAGCAGTTAATGCCTTGAAAGGTGAGAAATTGATAATTGGAGCAACCAAAAAGTGAAACCAGTGTATTCCAAGATAGAGTACCAGAAACAAAACAAAACAAAAAAATGCACTCTTGGCTGGACTGCCCAGTTATAAAAACTTAAGTGATGATCTTAGTGTTTCACTGTTGCAGTCATCACTTTTGGGTTATCTGCTTGCAGTAGCCCTTAGTCGGCCTGATTAACAGTCTTTGGTCCTGTCGGTTGCTGTCCCTTCTTTCTTGACGTCGGGTCATCAGGGGTATAAAACATGTAGCCGATGCCATTACATCAGTCTTTCTTGCCATGCGGTGCCCAAAGCAGAAGCATTTCACAAGTGCCGGTCAGCCGACTCCTGAAATTTTCATTTTTGAGTTTCAGAACCGAAGTCTTCAACTAAAGCCAAGTACCCCGTTGGGGAAACTTTTTCTTGCTCCTTACCGATGTCAGTAAAAGTTAATTGCATTACTTGTGGAAAGCAAATACCTCCATAAAGATTTTCATTTGTACTGTACTCCTTGCCTAGGCCCTGACCACGAAGTACCATGCTGTCGGTTTTATGCTTTATTTAATCAGTGCACTGTCAGTTATCTATATATTTTTACCTCAAAATATTTCTGTTCTCTGTTTAATTATCCAGAAATGTCATCGGTTAGCCATCAGACTACCGGGATTCTGAAAAAACGCAAGGATAAAGACAGGCCGGCAAGGTCCAAAACTGCCGACTGTGCTTGTTCTAAGCCAGTTTGCCGGTACTCAGTGAGGCACTTTCGCAGCCCCTGATACCTGCTACTTCTGATTCACAGGCCTGTACTGACGCCCATTCTGAGTCCGGTATGCTGCGAGATGCTTTAACTATGGAACCTGCGGATGTCTCTACCTTGAATGGGTCCGGAGCCACTGTGCAGGCACCAGCTTCTGAAGGTGTATTCCGGCGTATGGACTTGCATATTAAACTGACGCCTCCTTCTTTTAGGCCTAAATCTCAAACAATACCTAAAACACAGATGCCCAGGCTGCATGCTCAGGCCTCTATGCCAAAACAAATAAGAATGGCTGAGGATCTTATAACTCTAATCAGGGGAAGCCAGCCTCCCCCTTTTAAGAGACCTAGGACTGAACTTGTTTATGAATCTTCTGACCAGTATTCTGATTTTTCTGATTCTTCTGATCTAGATTTGCCTTAATCTGCTTATGAGGATTCTGATGCAGAAGACTCTATTCCCTCTGCTTCCCCTCCAGAGGATTTTTCTTTTGGTGAAACCTTACATACTCTGAGGTAGCATTTCCACTGGGAAAGCCCGGATTTTTCTGATTCAGAAAAGAGGCTTAAGGATTTTTTTACTCCTGCCTCAGCATAGGCCTTTAGCTATTCCTCTTGTACTAGACATTGTTGATACTTTTTCGGAATCTAGTTTGGCCCCTGATTCCTTGCCTCCTGCTCCCAGAAAACCTGACCAATATTACAGGGTTCCTGATTCACGCAAGTTACTTTTTAAAAATCCTGTTGCAGATCCAGAGACTATTTCACAGGGACCCAAGGGCATTAAGGCTTCTACTGCTAAAAATCCTACTTCTGATAGAGATGCCAGGGCGCTGGATAGATGGGGTAAGAATGTTTCCATTTCTGCAACCTTGGCCATTAGGGCTTTAAACTGCCAGTTTCATATGTTAAAGTATCAACAACACGTTATTGGATTGCTTAAACAGAAAATTATGTTCATTCCTGACTCTGTGGAAAATGATGAATTACAGGATTTAATGCGTTCTACCGAACAATGCGGAAAACATTCTTTGCAATGTGGTGTTGATTCATTAGAGGCCTCTTGCAGGGCTGCTGTTACTGGTTCTGTGCTCAGAAGGCATGCTTGGCTTAAGGGAGCAATCTTTACCTGGTCATGTTAAAGCTAAATTGTTGGATGCTCCTTTAAGTCAGGACTGCCTGTTTGGCAACAAAGCTGAGGAAGTTCTTAAAAAGATGGAAGATAAAGCTAAATCTATACAAATTGTTAAAGATTTCTTACAAGTTCAACCTCCTAAGTTTAGTAGGCACTGGCCCTCTAAGAATTGGTCCTTTCCAGCCTCTTCAAGGTCTTCTCAAGCCAAACCCAGACATAGCAGAAACCCCAGGTTTCAGTCCCAGGGGACATGAGACTAAGCAGTTTGGGGGTTTCCGCACCCAAATCAGGGAGTAGTAAGACTCCCCCCCCCCCCCCCTATGGAAGTCTCAATGACTTGCTGCTAAAACTTCCAAGCACTTCCCAACTGAATGCTCCTTTAGACGGAAAGATTGGTCTGCAGGCCAAAAACTGGGAACTCGTTACCCAGGACAAATACGTTTTAAATAGTGTCCCAAGGATACAGATTTCACTTCACACCTTACCCAACACCAAGCCGGGTGGCCTCATCTACCCCCAAATCAGTGGGCAGAGGCCCAAAATCAAGTACTGTCTTTTAAGCATGGGGGCTATTCAGTTGGTACCAGAAGAGGAAAAGGGACAAGGGCTCTATTCAAGACCTTTCCTGGTACCCAGAAAAGGCAATACATGGCGTCCTATCCTGGACCTTTCTACTCTAAATACCTTTCTCGTGATTCCAAAAGTCAAGATGCTGACTCTTCACCAGCTGCTTCCTATGCTAGGCAAAGATGCATGGTTTTCAACACGAGACTTAAAAGAAGCATACCTGCACATCCCTATCGGGGAGTCTTGCAGAAAATACCTACGCTTCAAAGCAGGCTACATGCACTATCAGTTCTCTGCACTGCCCTTTGGCTTATCTACTGAGCCCAGGATATTCACAAAGTGCCTAGCTCCAGTCATTGCATTCTGCAGGCAAAGAAGTATTCAGATATACCCATGTCTGGACAATTGTCTAATTCAAACAAAAGCCAGGACATACTTTTGAATCATCTGGCCTTTGTTCAAAGGATACTGACTTGCCTGGGTTACACCATAAATAAAAAGAAATCACAACTGGTACCCTGTCAACAAATGATATTCCTGGGAGCGGGCTTGAATACAACTTCCCAGATGGCTTTCCTCACACCAGAGAAATGGATTCATTTGACAACCTACTTCAAACAAGTGGCTACAAAAACCCAGTTATCTGCAAGGCAAATACTGCAAGCCTTGGGGTTCATGGCGTCCTGCATTCTTCTAATTCCATATGCAAGGCTGCATATGAGGAAACTGCAATGGTATATCAAAAGTCTATGGTGTCGACATTCACAGGCTCTAGAAGCAATGATTCCTGTCATACCTTGCTTATGCCTAGAGTTCCTTTGGGCAGAGGCCTGCCACCAAAACGGGGGCCTACCATTCACACTACCCCCTGCCGCCCAAACCTTAACAGACTCCACAGATTATGCATGGGGGGGGTCCCACCTGGCAGGGAAGTACATTCAGGGCAAATGGAGCCCAAGTAAAATGCACCTGCATATCAGTCAAAAAAAGTTAGCTGTACAGAATGCTGTGACAGCCTTCAAGAACCACATTCTTCCAGGACAGTTAATGATAGGCAGACAACACCATTGTTATGTGGTACATAAACAATTCATACCCCCTCTGCAGACTAGCCATGGCATTGTCGAACACAGCCCTGAACTATCAAGTACATTTACAAGCTCAATTCCTGCCAGGAAAACCAAATACACTGGCAGACGAACTAAGCAGAAACCTCATGGACCTACACGAGTGGAAACTGGAACCAAGGATTTTCAACATGTTGACAAGCAAATGGGGGAGCCCAGATATATACCTGTTTGCCTCCCCCCAAAACTATCAGTTGGACAAATTCTGCATAGGGACTCCACACAAACAAACAAGCTTGGAAAGTGGATGCTCTGTCCTTCAGCTGGAAAAACCTATCAGTTTATGCCTTTCCTTCTCTGCCTCTGCTCTCCAAGGTACTACTAAAGATCAAACAAGACAAACCAAGGACAATTTTGATTGCACCAGAGTGGCCACACCAACACTGGGTACCCCCTGTTGTGTAGTGCATCACTGTGAGCTCCATGGCGCCTGCCTCAGACTCCTACTCTATCTCAGCAGGTGAACCAAATTCTGCATCCTTAACTTCAAACACTGAATCAAGCAGCCTGGCTAATTACATAATTTCTCCTTTACCATCCCTCAGTAAACCAGTGATGGATATTATTTTAGAGGCAAGGAGGCGTAGTACCAGAAAGTCTTACGCTGAAAAATGGAAAAGATTCTGTGCCTGGAACCAATTTACCTCAGATTTTACAATACTTTAACTGAGATGCTTCATAAGGGCCTGTCTTTCTCCTCCATCAAAATTCATGCCTTGGCCATCTCAGCTCATAACACAGAACCACACCTCTTCTCTCATCCACTGCTTAAGCAGTTCCTCAGAGGGGCCAAAAATCTATGACCACCCAGGAGAGCTCCAACCCTAGCCTGAGACCTCAACTTTGTATTGGAAAAGCTCGCCCTTCCTCCTTTCGAGCCAGCTGCCACTGCAGACTTAAAATTCCTTTCTTGGAAAACAGCTTTCCTTTTAGCAATCACTTCAGCAAGAAGGGTATCTGAATTAAGGCTCTCATGGCAGTGGAGCCTTTCATAATCTTTCATGCGGATAGGGTATCCCTCGGGACCAATCCTTCCTTCATGCCCAAGGTGGTATCCAGTGTGGCCCTTAATCAGTCCATACATTTGCTAACCTTCTTTCCTAATCCACATAAAGGGGAACTGATTCTGCACTCCTTAGACGTGCACAGACAACTTAGATTCTACTTGGATAGAAGTAAACCTCAAAGGAAATCTGATAAACTGCTGGTGGCATTTGCTGCAGGGGCAGAAGAGAATGCTATTTAAAAGCAAACCATTTGAAAATTGATAGGCCATTGCATTAATTTTTGCTACAACCGTCATGGAAAACATCCCACAGGATCAGACCCCACTCTACCAGGGCTGCATCTACCTCTACAGCCTTTCTCAGAGGCGTCCCTACCAGGGACATCCTAGAAGGTGCTACCTGGAGTTCTGTACATACTTTCACCAAGCATTACCATCTGCCAATTTTCCCTAAATCCAGAGCTGGCTTTCACTGCAGTCTTGCAGGGCCTTTTAGCTGGTCTTAATTCTATTTAAATTCCTCCTCCCGTCCTTAGCTTTGGGAATCTACCCAAATATGATGGCTGCAACAGTGAAACACTAAGAACATAGTACAGTTGTGCACATTTACCATAAATATAGATGTTGGTGTATTCACTGTTGCAGTCCTGGTTACCTTCCCTCCAGCCCCCTTCTTTTTCATTTTTGGATGTACCTCTACATTCCTTTACTATCTTCAAAATCTTTTTAGTATATTTGCTTTTTTGTTGAGGTATAACCTTGTATATTTATAGATTTAATAGCTTCTCATTAAGGGGGCACCTGACATCTGGGGCAAGAAAAACTGATGTAATGGTGTCTGCTGCATGTTTTATACCCCTGACGACCTGACATCATGGAAGAAGGGACAGCAACTGACGCAGGACCCAAGACTTTAAGCAGGCCGACTGAGGGCTACTGCAAGCAGATAACCCAAAAGTGATGACTGCAACAGTGAATATACTCTACTCTAACATCTACATTTATGGTAAGTGTACACAACTGAAATTTTTGTGCACTGGACTACAGACCTCTATTTCCCATATGAAGGTCTACCACCAAACACCCCTTTTAATATACCTGCCCAGTTGCACAGCTTGTAAGAGTAGAATGTTCTTGCTTGAATTGTCTATTGTGAACCATCACATTTAATGCACTATACCAGTAGTGCCAGCTGCATTATTGCATTCTCTTTTGAGAAGGCCCCCGTCTGGTCATAAGTCAATGGATTTACCAGCTTAGTTTTCTTCTGCTGAAATTCAGTTTTCCCGAGCTGTTTTGGCTGCCTACAATGATCATACGTCTGAGATTTTTCTGTAGGGCACAGTACATTATGGCTGGTATAGAAGTCCAGCATTGTTGTGCATGTTAAGTTCTTTGACAAACTGCTAGTCATTCAGTATTGTACATGAAAGTGTTGCCGAGTAACTTACACTAACAATTTTTTTCCCCTTTAGGATCATAGGAGGTTACTAGGCTTACAGTCCTAGAGCCTTTTTAAGCCTAGCCACCTCAAGCAGTAGACTTGTAATGAGCAGCGTACCCCAGTGTTTGGTTTTGGGCCTCTGTTTGCTATATTTTTTCTGAGGGGCAGGCCAAACCCCATTGGGCTATGGCTGACCAAGTTGGCAGATGACTGCAAGCTAGGTGGTGCTATAAATTCTCCTAGTGATGTGGACATCCTCAGAGGGTCTCACCTAAACAAATTACTGGTGCCAGAAACATGGCCTCAAGCTGAATACCAAAAAAAATGCATCATCCCATTTAGGGAGTGACATCCCCACATATTCACGTTAATGTCCTACACACACAATCTGTCATGAGGGATTTGGGCACCCAGGTTGATAGCAACGTGACTGACCACTATGCTGCTTCCATTTTACTGAAAGCTTTCTGTATGGCCTGCCTCATAAGTAAGGGCATCTCATCCAGGGACAAAGATCATATCCCTGTATTCTTCCCTTATAAGCCCCATTATTGAATACAACTAATTAGGCATGTACCTTGCAAAGCATGTGCAGCAGCTGGAGATCAGAGGTTCCTCACCAGGAGAATCCAGGGCCTCAAATCTATAATCCACAGATAGGCTAAAAGCACTATCCTGCTACTCAGTTTCATACAGACTCATCAGAGGTGACCTCTGGCATATAAGGCGATCTCTAAACCCATCTTGATGGGACTGCTGTATATCTGCAAGTCAAGCTCCACTCAAGTAACCCACATATGGGGCCTCAACCTGGTCTGTGACATCAATAGGACTTCTTGGCTGGGACAGATTTGTGTCCCAGAAACTCCCCCATCTGTGGAATAGACTCCCTCTCCACGTCAAGCAGAGTACCTCTTACCTTTAAGCCCAGCCTGGATAACTGGATGGAAACGGAAAATACATCCTTGGGAAGCCACCCGTATCCCTGCTGGACAAGGGCATTGGGTGCTGACTTGTCTAAACATGGGCTAAACTCTTGGCTAGGCGGCTTCAGGGCCAATAGCCTATTAACTTCCTATAATCTTATTGCCTGTGGGTAAAAATGGCTTTGGCTTTATGCTTGTGCCTTAGGTGATCTAAATACTGCCCCTGTCCATAAGAATTGCAGGTGACAAGCCAGAGGTCAATTTGCAATTTTCCATGCATTGGCCAAATTGCATTTTTAGTCTTTGGGAAGAGCTCGGTTTCACATGAATGGGGGTGTCTGTTCCAGAGAATGGGTAATCTCTGAAGACCCTTACCTGTCCCTCAAACATGTTTTGTCACAGACTAGGTTTAGATCCTTAGATTGTGTAATTGTAGTGTGGTTTGTTTTGTGAGTGTCTAGCAAGACCCATCAGGACAGGATGTGTGTGCCTTGTTGGGTAGGCATAGATCATCCCTCTTTAGTCTGTGGGAGGCAGAGTACAGCGAGGGTTTTCAGGCAGCTTGCACAGGGCATACTTTACACCCTGTATTCTTTGAGGAACCTCTTTGACCACTGCAGCTGTGATGTATGCTTGGTCAGGTACCTACCGAAAGGTGTATTTTGCTGCATTATTCTGAGGGCTGAGTGTAGTGGGGCCAGTAGACATTCTAGTGGACCTGATGGGTCATGCTTCAAGCTATTTGAGGCATCCTGGAACATTATCGGGACCCATTGATGCAGTGTTTTCTTAACTGGAGAATGCAGTGAGGACCTGTTTAGTGACACTGGAGAAATGGTAGAGGGTATTTCCTGTGTGCAAACTGGAAGTAATGGGGGTTAAATTTGAAGCTTGTAAGCCAGCAAATGTGCTATATTCCATGGTTCAATATAGGAAATTCTATTTACTATTAGTTAAATATACTGAGTGATGTGTTTCTATACTCGTGTTGCCATATTCTAAGCATGAAGGATCTTCTGCTTGGGCGACCTGAGCATCAGGCCCATCTACAAAAGCTTAGCCTGGCTGGTGTATAGTGTGTGGGACATCACGTGTAGGTACTATAAACCGTGGGCCATAAATGATGTCTGCATGCACTTGCCTCAAAACTGAATGCCCCAGTCTAACAAGAGCCTAAGGCTTAATTGATAAGGGTGTCATCCAGTGACGGGGGGGGGGGGGGATAGAAACAAGTTCATAAGTGGGGGTAGGGTGGTGTGATTGGAAATACTGCGACATGGAAGAGGACATGTATGGTTATGGTAAGATTTTACACAACTATTCTCTGTCCTACTATTCTCTTATTGCAGTATTCTAAACATGAGGGAGAATGCCAAAGCTCAGCATGTGTATGGGAGGAGGGGATAGAGCAACTCTGAATCCATGCAGGGTGGCTTTAGCCCTAGAGATGTTATCCAGATTTTAATGTTTAGTAAAGGTGTGGACTGAAGTGCAAGAGGCTGCCTCTAGAATGGAGGCTGTATCGGGTGCCATAATTATTTTACATTTTTTGACTGGGATAGTCTGACTGGATACATGTCCATTTTCAGCAGAGGCCCTGGGAGAAAAGCTCCAAAGGTATTTACTTAAGCAATCTTAAAGTACAGATAAAACGAGTTGTCATAACATAGTACAGATGCAACACAATTTATAGACTCTGAGGCGTTAAATTCATACCATCTTACAAACTTCTAATCTGGCTGAACAGTTGAAAACAGTGGGGTTCCATTTACAAAAATAGTATTGGTACACTAAGATTTAATGATTTAGTTACACTTTGAGCAGGGACATAACCATTGAGACTTTAAGTACTGCTTGAGAGCTTTCTTGAATTGAGATAGGGTGGTGTCTAGGTTAATGTTAACAGGCAGTGAGTTCCAAGTTTTGCCAGTAGAGTTGGCAAACGGGGAGTCTCCAGCAGAGTTGTTGGATTTGATGGTTTGCACTACCAGTCTATTAGATGAGCGAAGTGATCTGACGGAGTGGGGATAGATGTTTTTCAGTGCCAGTGTATTTTCAGGTTAGTTAAGTACTTTGTGAGCCACAATAAGTTGGTTAAGCTGAATCTGCCTGGGTAGCTCTAGCCATCAGAGATTATTTAGGTTTATACAGTGATGCATTCTATAGGGCAGACCAGTGGCAAATCTAGTTATTTGATGTTCGTGTTTCACTGTTGCAGTCCTAACCAGTTGGATATCTGGCTCCCGGTAGCCCTTGATTGGCCAGAATACCAAAGTGTAAGTAAATAGGGCATCGGCTGTTGGTTGTAAAGGACGTCAGGATGTCAGATACAAAAGGAGGCAGCCGACACTTCCTCAGTCTTCTTGCTGCGGAGCCCGAATCGTGCATTTTTTGCACGAGTGCTGGTCGGCAGTTCTACTTTTTGGTTTCAGACTACAAAGTAGAAGTCCACTACAGCTAAGTACCCCATTGGGGATCCTTTTTTTTCTTGCCGTAACAAATGTCAGAAAAGGTTAATAATTGTCTTACCTGTGGAAAGCAGATTCCCCATAGAGATTTTCATTTTTATTGTATTTGTCTAGGCCTTGACCACAACGTTCCTAATTGTGATCTCTGTGCTTCCTTTAATCCGCGTGCTATTTGTCATCGGGCTAAGCTTTTAGCTAAACATTTTGGAGTTTAGCCTAAGTTTGTCGGTATGGCAACCACTTGTTTTCAGGCTTTGGATATCCCTAAGAAGCATAAGGATAAGGACTGCGACAGGCTTCAAGAGGGTCAAGTCCTCAGATAAGTTTGTAATCAGTCCTGCGATAGCCAGTGAGGTGCCTTTGAAGCCCCTGCAGCCTGTGGATTTTCAACCACAGGTCTTGGTTAAGACCATTTCAGAGTCCCCCAAGGCTCCGGCTTCCATTTTGTCTTCTGACCACCTGCCTGTCACCTCTTTGGCTGGATCCGGAGCTGCTAAGCTCAGAGGCCTCTGTTCTTCGTTAGGACAGCAAGCTCATACCGACTGCCTCTGCTGCAACTTTGGCAATTGCAGGGCCTCTCGAGTCCTTCAGGTTTGCAGGTAAATCTTCCAGTCATATGCCTGTGAAAAAGCAGACTCCAGTTTCATTAAATTCCCCTCAATCCCAAGTGGTTAAAATGGCTAATGACCTTCTGACTCTTATTGGGGGTTCTCCTCCTCCTCCTAAAAGGGGTAGGGATGTCTCTCCTGAGGCTTTCTTATTCTGGTTCTGATGCTTCTAGCATTTCTGCTGATGAAGAGGAGGTTTCTCAGGTTTTTTTCTCCTTTTGAGGATTCAGACGCAGAGTCCATTCCTTGTCCTCCAGACTATTTCTCTTTTGGTGATGCTTTACTTTCAGGGAGCATTTTAAATGGGGAAAGTCAGGATTATCCCCAATCTAAGAAAAGGATTGGGAAGCTTTTGGATTTATAACCAAAATAGGCAGTATTCCAATAGAGGCTGTCCAAATTGTAAGCCATAAAGTTGCAAATTCAGTCCACAGCAATTTGCTTCATAAATTTTTATTTTCTCACAAAATACAATAAAGTTGAAGGATTAAGCGCTTTCATCTCGTATTCAGAAACTTCATCAGAATCAATACATAAAGGGCTTAAAACATTTAAATATATCTCCCCACCAGTTTTTGGGTTTGCCTCCGCATAAGCCTCTGGCTATTCCCCCAGTGTTAAAAGTGGTTGATGTTTTTCTGGAAAATTCTCAACTCCAAATTCAGTTCAGCCTGCACCCAGGAAACCTGACTGGTACTAGAGTCCCTGATTTTCATTTGTTTCTTTTCAGGAATCCGTTGGCTAATCCAGAGGTTTTCTCAAGGCCCTAAAGGAGTTAAAGCCACTGTTACCAAAAATCCTGTTCCTTTGGACAGGGAATATAGGAACCTAGATAGGTGGGGTAAAAGTTTTTATAACTCTGCCACTCTTGTTATTAGGTCTACTAATTGTCTTTCTTATGCTAAAGTACCAGCAGCACACCTTGGAGGCTGTTAAGTCTAGGATTGCAAGTGTGCCTCTTTTGGCAGAGTAAGGATATGCAGGATTTTCTGAATTCTGCCAGTCTTGTCAGTTAGCATTCTTTGCGTTGTGGTTTTGACATTTTAGAAGCCTCCTGCAGGGTTACAGGTACTGGATCTGTTAGAAGGCATGCTTGGCTCAGGGAACAGCCCATTCCAGAACCTGTCAAGGCTAAGTTTTTAAATGTACCTTTGCATAAGGACAGGCTTTTTGGCAGCAAAGCAGAGCAAGTGCTTGAGAAGATGGGAGGATAAGACCAAGTCTATGCAAACAGTTAGGGACTTTCTGCAAGTTCAACCTCCTCGCTTTAGCAGGAATTGCCCTTCTAAGAGTTGGATGTTTCCTGGTACTAGCAGACAACCGTTGTAGGGCTAGAGGTTACAAATGTTCTAGGGGGCAGGTGACTACCCCTCAAAGGTCCAAGCATTGGTATGCTTGCACTTCCAAGGCGGGAAGTTGTAAGCCTGCATCTCAATCCAAGCATTCTCAATGACTAACTTCTGACTGATCTTGCTTGCCTAGAGAGTCCTTTAGGGGGAAGGTTAGCCTTTTTTGCACATGTCTGGGCCACCATCACGGACGACAAATGGGTACTCAGGGTTGTATCCCTAGGACACGCATTTTCTTTGCACACTTCCAGTACCAAAGGATTCCTGGATACTCCTCCAAATCAAAGGGCAGAAGTAGCAAAACAAATTTTCTTTGTTACATCTGGGAGCAATAGAACCATTTATTGCTCAGGTAGGCTCAGGGTTTCTATTCCCGACTTTTCCTAGTTCCAAAATAAAGGCAGCTGGCGTCCTATCCTAGATCTATCCATTCTGAACTCTCTCTTAGTAATTCTAAAGTTAAAAATGCTAACTCTGCATCAGTTGCTGCCAATGTTAGAAAAGGACTGGCTGGTAACTTTGGATCTCAAAGAAGCTTATCTGCACATCCCTATCAGGGAAAGTTGCAGGAAATACCTTCTTTCAGAGTGGGAAAGCAACATTATCAATTCTCTGTGCTTCCCTTTGTGAAAGCTCTGGGAGCAGTAGATAAGCAAAGTGCCTGGCTCCAACCATTGCTTTTTGCAGGCAGAAGAAAATTTAGATGTTAAGTTGTCAATCTTGCCTTCATTCTTGCTGGATGGGTTCGGAGCCGATCCTCGGCTCCGACTTGGCACTTGCTAAGCTCGAGAGCTAATTTTACCAGCTCGAGGCAACCCTATATCCCATGATGCAAGGCGGAGACTACCCAGATCTCGTTTGCCGCTTCGCTTACGAGGTGCCTCTTTTACCAGCTCTAGGTAAGTTTTCTTCATATTAAGACTTTTAGTCTCATCCTTTTTAAATTTCATAACCTTAGTTGTTTTGTGAACCTTAAACGTTTATTTTAACCCTATTCCCGTTGGTGTTCCCTTTTTTTCTGGTTATTTATCCCCTTCCCTAGGTTAGGCCTTAGGCCTTCCCCTTTTCTAATTTTTCCTGTCAGGGATTCTGTGTGAGCGACTGTGTTGTATCCCTGTTTAGTTTAGATTATTGGATTGGGTGTTTTTTGTGTGCGTGTGTCTGTGTTTTCTTTGTCACTTGTGTTTCCTCGACACAGCTATGTCAAGGGACACAAAGGTCTCAGGCTTCAAGAAGTGTTACTCGTGCTGTCAGAAGATGTCTGACAGTCGGTCACACTTCTTGTGTTTACTGCCTGGGACCTCTGCACCTGCAGGACTCTTGTGCTATCTGTCATGCCTTCAGCCCAAGAGTCCTGCAGGAGCGCAGAAATAAATTAATATTGAGGGGCTTATTAAAGCCTGAGAGCTCCCCGACTAAGTCGGCTTCGAGGAAGCCCTCGAAACCTGTTAAGCCTTCGGCTGCATGTCCCAAGCCGTCGGCTACTGGTTCTGCTTCTTCAGTGTCTAGATCGGCTCCGGCCGGAGCCGATCCTTCCATTTTAGAAGTCACAGTATCGGCTCCATCCGGCACCGATACTGCCAGATCTAGACACTCAGTGTCGGCTCCGGCTGGAGCCGACGTATCCTCGGCTCCTTCGGCTCCACCTATCTCTAAAAAGAGATCTCGATCCCCCTCATTGGAATTGATACGTTCGGCTCAGAGATCACCCCTGCTCTCGGAGCGGAGCCATCGGAGCCGTTCTTCTCTACTCACCACTCTCTCAAGGTCGTGATCAGACAGCCTGGATGACAGACTATTAAAGTCTCAGGCATTGGCCCAAATGCTCCATAGCCCGTCTCAACAGACGGTAGCTATCTCACATCCAGCTAACATTCCTCCTTTGACTCTCTTACAGAGCTCTGAGCCGGAGCTCCTCGGAGCCGTGACTGTTGTAGCCTCGGAGCCGATACCACCCTTTTTGGCTCAGTCTTCCTCCGCTCCGATTTCCTCCTTGAGGCCTTCATTGGAGGGATCCGGGCGTCTGGTCTCTCTCGTCGGCTCCAAGGGGGTGAGTGGCATCGGACCCTTGTCTGACCTCGATGTCCTTCAAGAATGCAACTGCAGTCCTGACATATGGGTTGTCCTCCCTCAGGCAGCCCTCGGTAAGCCGGATTCCAAAGTCTGGGTCCAGCGTCGGCTGATGTCGCCTCCTCCCCGACGTCAGAGCGGCTGGGGTATAAAGGCATCCGCCGACGCCATCTTCTCCAGTCTTTCTTGCCGCGCAGTACCCGAAGCAGAAGCAGTTCACAAGTGCCGGTCAGTCAGCTCCTGTGCTTCAGTTATCAGTCATCTAAAAGCGAAGTACCCCGTTGGGGAACATTTTTTCTTGCCTCAGCCAATGTCAGAAAAAATTGAAAAAGTTAATAATTGTTTGTCTTGTGGTAAACAAATACCTCATAAGGACTTCCATTCTTACTGCCTCCCTTGCCTGGGCCCAGACCACGACGTCTCTGCCTTTGCTGCCTGTGCTTGCTTTAATAAGCGACACTCAGGCGCCGGGCAGAATTTGCCGAAGACGACTTTGGCGAATCTTTTGCATATAGCATGCCGTCAGAACAACCGACAACACAATCTCCCAAGAAACGCAAGGACCGGTACCGACATCCTCGGCCCGCGTCGTCCACCAATACCACGCCTAAGACCTCCGCGAGTGCATCGGTCCCTTCGGAAGCGGTAGTTCTACCGCCCCAGGCTGACGACATCGCGTTACCACGTTCTTCGGTCCCGGAGACATCGGTACCGGTTGTTGATTTTCCACCAGAAACTGAAGTTCTAGATTTACCCGACACCATTCCTGTGGACAAGGTTACCCCTGCACGTGGGGCAGCTAGGCCTCCGGTATCCATGTCCATCAAGGTCTTTGCACGTGCCAAGGCTGCCAGCCAGGCCAAGGCCCATCCTAAACCTGCTGTTCAGGGCCCCTCTTCTGATACAGATCATGACTCTTGCTGCAGATCTTATCTCTTTAATTAGGGAATCCCAACCACACCCAGACAGAGGTTCTCGGCTGCCTGCAGATAAAAGGCCTAGAACTGAGCAGACAGACACTCTCTCTTCAGATGAAGCCTCTGGGGATTCAGAGCACTCAGATACCCAGGAAGAATCCTTCCAGGCCTATGAGGACTCTGATGCTGAGGATTCAATTCCCTCTGCCTCTCCATCAGAGGATATTTCTTTTGGTGAAGTACTCTATTCCATGAGAGAACATTTTCAGTGGCAGGGTCAGGAATTTTCTGACTCCAGGAAAAGGCTTTGTACCTTCCTAAAGCTACCCCAACACAGGCCTCTAGCTATTCCTCCAGTGCTGGTTGTCCTTGATGTTTATTCAGACTCCAGTGCTTCGCCTGATTCTCTCCCTCCTGCTCCTGTCAAGCCTGACAGATATTACAGGGTTCCTGAAACTCCAGCATCTCTTTAAGGCCCACTCTGGATCTGGAAACTATTTCACAGGGCCCTAAGGCAGTGGCTACTTCCTCGGCCAAAAACCCTCTGCCCGCTGACAGAAGTTAGGTCCCTGGAGAGATGGGGCAAAAAAGTTTATACCTCTTCCACCCTTGCCATGAGGTCACTCAACTGCCTTTTTCATATGTTTCAGTACCAGGATTACTTAATGGATGATTTGCAGAAAAAGTTAGCCTCTCCTGAGCCTATAGATAGAAAGGCATTGCAGGATCTGGTTCATAACACTCAGCAGGTTAGCAATCATTTTCTGCAGTGTGGTTATGATGCATTGGAAGCTTCATGTAGGGCAGCCATGACAGGGGCCGTTATTCGTAGACATGCTTGGTTGAAAGAACAGCCTCTGCCAGACCATGTTAAAGTTAAGCTCCTGGATGCTCCTCTGGAAAAACAGAAGCTTTTTGGTGCTAATGCACAGAATGTGTTTAAGTCTATTGAGGAAAAGGCAAAATCAGTACAGACTGTCAAGAATTTCCTCCAGGTTCAGCCCCCCAGATTCAGCAGGAATTGGCCTTCAAAGAATTGGTCCTTTCCAGGTTCAGACAAGTTACAAAGGGGAGAAAACAGGTGTGCTCGAGGTAGAGGGCAATACCGAGGCTCCTACAGGGGCCGTCAATGGCAACCACCAAATCAGAGAAGTGGCGCAGGGAGTTCACCTGCACCCCAAGCATAAACAATGATTTGACTTTCACTCCGCCTACCAAGGCTCAAAGAGAAGCACCTCTAGGCGGAAAATTATCCTTATTCTCAAACAACTGGCACACTTTAACCAAGGACAAATGGATTTTGGACATAATAGAGGCTACAGGTTCCACTTCCACACCTTACCAACGAGACAAGGCATGCCATACCTGCCACAAAATCAAAGGGCAGAGGCTCTCTTACAAGTTTCAAAGCTGTTACAAATAAAAGCTATAGAAAAGGTTCCTCCTCAGGAACAAGGCCAGGGATTCTACTCAAGGCTGTTCCTTGTTCCAAGAAAAGAAAAGCAATGGAGGCCTATACTGGACTTGTCCGTTCTAAACACTTTTCTAATTGTGCCAAAATTCAAAATGCTGACGTTACAGCAACTCCTTCCCATGCTGGGCAAGGGGTCTTGGCTGGTTACTCTGGACCTCAAGGAGGCATACCTGCATGTCCCAATCAGACACAGCTGCAGAAGATACCTCAGATTTCTTGCAGGAGCAGAGCATTATCAATTCTCAGCATTGCTGTTTCGCTTATCTACTGCGCCCAGAGTGTTCACGAAATGCCTGGCATCAGTAGTTGCACATTGCAGACTCCAAGGGATTCAAATGTACCCTTACCTGGACGACTGCCTCATACAAGCAGACAGCAAACAAACCTTGGTGAAAAATTTGGACTATGTCGTTCAGTTGCTACAGGCTTTGGGCTACACAGTCAACATGCAAAAATCAAGACTTCAGCCATCCCAAAAGATGATTTTTCTAGGAGCAAACCTGGACACACAATCACAAATGGCTTTCCTCACAGAGGAGAAACAGAATTTACCAGTTTACTTCAAAAGCCTAGCAAAAGTTACCCAGCTGACAGCAAGGAAGATCCTGCAGGCCCTGGGTTTCATGGCATCTTGCATTCTTCTGATACCTCTGGCAAGACTACACATGAGAAAGCTACAATGGTACCTAAAAAGCTTATGGTCTCAACACAGCCACAACCTAGAACACGTAATACCACTCATCCCATGCCTACAAAGGGAATTTTTGTGGTGGGCTCAAGCAAGCCATTTAAACCATGGCATGCCCTTCAGCAAGGTTCAAGCAAGTCAAACCATTACGACAGACGCCTCAGATCATGGATGGGGGGCACACATGGAGGACAGATGCATTCAAGGTCAATGGACTCCCACGGAAATGCCTCTGCACATAAACCAGAAAGAGATGTTGGCAGTGATGCATGCAATAGAAGCCTTTGGAAAATCTCTTCAACAGGGCCATCTGCTAATAAGGACAGACAACACCACTGTCATGTGGTATATAAACAAGCAAGGAGGAACTCACTCGTATCCCTTCTGCAGACTAGCAATGGCTCTTTGGGAAAAATCCCTGAAACTGAACATTCATTTACAATCCCAGTTTGTTCCAGGAAAGGACAATGTTCTGGCGGACAGATTGAGCAGAGATTTCATGGATCCACACGAATGGATGCTGCATCCACACATTTTCTCACAAATGACAACTGCCTGGGGAAGACCGGACATAGATCTCTTTGCTTCATATCACAATCACCACCTGGACAGGTTCTGCTCAAGGACACACCATCCTCTAGCCTGGAGAACGGATGCTCTCTCCTTCAGCTGGAATGCCCTAAAAATCTATGCATTCCCTCCTCTACCACTACTCACGAAGGTGTTACTGAAGATCAAAGCAGAGCAACCAAAGGGAATATTGATAGCTCCAGACTGGCCGAGGCAGCATTGGTATCCCTTGCTCCTGAGCATAACTCGCACCAAACCATGGCCCTTGCCCCAATGGCCATTGCTCCTAACTCAACACAATTACAGGACTGTTCATCAAAACCTGCAAACATTACATCTGACAGCTTGGAGGGTTACATGACCTTTCCCCATGTATCCCTCTCTGAAAAGGTTCAGGAAATCCTGTCGGAAGCACGCAGACCTTCCACCAGAAAAACCTACTCGGCCAAATGGAAGAGATTCATCATCTGGAACACCAAAAAGGGCCAGGATGCATTAGTGATGAGCATACCTCAGATATTAGAATACTTGGCAGAAATGTTTCATAGTGGCCTATCATATTCTTCCATTAAAATCCATGTTTCAGCAATCTCAGCAAATTATAACTGTGACCCACCTGTGTTTTCGCATCCCTTACTAAGACAGTTTCTAAGAGGGATAAAGAATATCAAACCTCCCAGAAAACCACCAGTTCCTGCATGGGACCTCAACTACGTCTTGGAAAAATTAACTCTACCTCCTTTTGAACCAGCAGCATCTTCAGAAATGCAATTTCTCTCCTGGAAAAGTCTTCCTGTTGGCAGTTACCTCAGCAAGAAGAGTCTCGGAGATACAAGCCCTCATGGCAGTACCTCCCTTTCTCATCTTTCATCAGGACAGAGTTTCTCTAAGGACCAATCCTTCATTCATGCCAAAAGTGATATCCAGGGTGTCTCTAAATCAAGCAATTCACCTGCCTACTTTCTTCCCCAATCCTCAAAATAAAGGGGAAAGGCTGCTACATACTTTGGACATACACAGACAACTACGCTACTACTTGGACAGAACAAAGACCACCAGGAAGTCTGACCAACTATTTGTAGCCTATGCTGCTGGAGTGCAAGGAAAGGCATTTTCCAAACAGACAATTTCAAAATGGATTGGGCACTGCATCAGATTCTGTTACTCCTTCCATGGAAAGGGTGTGCCAGCAAATATTAGGCCACACTCAACCAGAGCTATAGCCACATCCACAGCCTTTCTAAGAGGAGTGGCTACAAAGGACATTCTAGAGGCTGCTACATGGAGCTCCATGCATACATTTACCAGGCACTACAACCTGCCTTTATATTCCAGATCTCGAGCAGGCTTTGCATCTGCAGTCCTGCAGGGTCTCTTAGCTACAACATCCTTAGTTTAGATCCTACCACCCCCAGCTTGGCTATGGTATTCAACCCATATGTCAGGACTGCAGTTGCATTCTTGAAGGACATAGTACAGTTTTGTACGTACCATAAATGTAGATGTCCAATAGATATGCAACTGCAGTCAGGTTTTCCCTCCCTCCTACCCCACTATTTTTTCCCTTGGGTCCATTCCCCCTCTCCTTTTCAGCTGGGGTTATCTATTATGGTGCATCTGTTTATTACTTTTGTGCATGTCTGGAATTTTTGGTTTATCCATTCACAAATTTAGCCTTCCTTGGAGGGCACCTGGCATCTGGGGCAAGAAACACTGAAGAAGATGGTGTCGGCGGATGCTTTTATACCCCAGCTGCTCTGACGTCGGGGAGGAGGTGACATCAGCTGACGCCGGACCCAGACTTTGGAATCCGGCCGACCGAGGGCTGCCTGAGGCAGGACAACCCATATGTCAGGACTGCAGTTGCATATCTATCGGACATCTACATTTATGGTAGGTAAAAAACTGTACTTTCTCTCTTTCGGGGCTTCGGCGTTGGTGAGTTCAGCCCCGACATCTGCCTCGGAGCCTTCCCTTTCGGTGAGGCCTGGAGTTCCTATCTCTTCGGAACGGGAACCTTCTGGTTTCTCTGATGGGGGAGCCTTCGAGGTGATGAATACTAGCCCCTGGGTTTAGTCAACGGTCAGTTCCATCAGCTCCTCCCACTACAGTGCCTGCTGACGTCTCTTCTCACTCTTGCTCCCGGACCCAGAGATCCAACGCCTCAGGTTTCCCCATTGGGAATATCTTCCTCTTCCGAGGCTTCTCCTCATCCATCAGGTGAACCTCCGCATAAGAGGACATGTAAGAGGAAACATCTAGTCTCCCCTGAGTCTATTACATCTGATACTGACTTGGATGAGTCTGAGGGATCCCCAAGGTCCTCCTCTGAGGATGTCTCTTTCTCAGACATCCTTGAACTCCTTAAGCAGAGGGGGGACTGGCCCTCCCTTAATTTTTCTGAGGATGAGTCAGTATACCTGGAGGCGTTCGGATCTCGACCCTCCACCTCCTGGATGTCTCCACCTTTCGATCCTCTTATGGACGTGGTGGCTCGGAAGGCGTGTATGGCCCCGGATTCGGTGGAACCTATTCCTAGGAGGCCTTCTAAATTCATTACGGCACCACCTGATAGGCAATATTTGACAAAAGGTGTCCCGGTTGATGCCATGGTGGTGGCTGCAGCCACCAAGAAGGAACTAGCTGATCCTTCAGTACCTGTCCATCCTCCTAACAAGGATTCTAGGACTATGGACAGGTACGGCAAGCGGATTTTTTCTTCAGCGACCTTTGCCATGCGATCGCTGAACTACTTGTGTCACTTCACCCGCCTTCAAAGAGATGTTCTTAAAGAGTTGGGAGAAGTTTTACAGGATCCGTCAGCTGCTGGGTCTCAGGATAAGATTAGCTCACAGCTAGGAATCCTAGACTCCATTGTTAACTCCATGCAGCTCATTTCTTAAGCAGTAAAACGACCACAACCACGAAAACAGTCTTACCAACAAGGTAAAAAAGAACTTAGAAGTAGACCAAAAGCTCTGGATATAAATTTAATGTTCAGCTCTGCAGCTCCAAATAATCTTAAACGGCTCACAAGATAAAAACGAAGCAGTTCCTCTGTCTTACAAACCACATTAATCTCAAGCGCTTTCACCCAGGCTCTCCCAGGCTTTGTCAAGATGACAAACCCCAGTTCAGCAAAAGGGAACCCTTCCAGACCATTCCACCCGGTCTAAGGGAACTAGCAGTACCAGAGATATCAAAACTGCTAGCAAAAAGAGCTAGCCAGTCCCAGCAGACCAAATAGGATCCGGAATCTACTCAAGGTTCTTTTTAGTACCAAAAAAGACAGGGGACTGGAGACCAATATTAGATCTGAGCAAACTAAGCAAGTTTGTAAAGAAAACAAGATTCCGGATGGTCACGCTTTGGTCCATTATACCCTTTCTGGGCAAGGACAATTGGATGTGCTCGGTAGTACGCATCCTGGAGATCTATCACATAAAAATTCACAGGCGCTCCAGAAGATTTCTCCGCTTTCGGCTGGGGACCAGTCACTTCCAATTCAGGGCCCTGCCCTTTGGACTCGCTACAGCCCCCAGAGTGTTCACCAAATGTATGGCAGCGGTTACGGCTCACCTGAGACGTCAAGGATTCCAGGTGTTTCCATATCTAGACTGGCTCCTCACTGCCACCACCAGGCATCAACTTCTCCAAGCCAGAGATTACACCATTCACATTTGCAGAAGGCTAGGGATTTCTATAAATTTCGAAAAATCTGCCTTGTCGCCTTGTCAATCTATTATTTATAGGCGCAAAATTGGACACCATACAACTTTCAGCAAAGGATCTTGGACATTCAAAGTCACGTCCAGGTGATTCTTCTCGGCAACAAAATTCAGGCCAGATTTGCTCTGAAAGTATTGGGTCTTATGGCGGCCGCCATAACACTTCTTCCCTTTGCCCGCTTTTACATGCGTCTTCTACAATGGATGCTATTCGCCCAATGGTCCTTTCAACAACTTCCCATGCATCATAGGGTCACAATAACTCCAACTTGCAAAAGGCATCTGACCTGGTGGATATCGTCCCCCCCAAGTCCATCAGGGCAAGACCCTTTGTTCCTCCTGCCCCGGTCGCCACGGTTACTTCGGACGCCTCCCTGATCGGGTGGGGGGGGCATTATCAGGGCAGGATGGTCCATGGCACTTGGCAACCTTTCGAATACCACCTGCACATAAATGTCCTAGAGATGAGAGCAGTGCTTTTAACGTTGCAAGCCCTCAATGACTCTCTTCCCCTGGGAACTATTGCAGTCCAAACGGACAATATGTCCGTAGTGTGGTATATCAACAAACAGGGCGGAACCAAGTCCTATCCACTGTGTCGAGAGGCTCTCAGACTTTGGCAGTGGGCAATCTGTTCTCAGCGGTTTCTGATAGCAATGCATATCCCCGGGAAATCCAACATCATAGCAGACAGGTTGAGCAGAGCTATTCTCATGCCTCACGAGTGGTCTCTCCAACAATCAGTGACGGAAGAGATTTTTCAGGAGTGGGGCCTTCCTTGCTGCGACCTTCTTACTACATCTCAAAACAGCAAATGCCCAGACTTCTCTCTCTTCCCCCTTCCAGGCCATCCCCCCAGAGACGCTCTAACCCAAGATTGGCCCCGGGGACTTCTTTATGCCTTTCCCCCTTTTCCTCTGATACCTCAGGTAATTCAGAAAGTAACCACCTTGAGAGCCAAGTTGATTCTCATTGCCCCTTATTGACCTCGACAGATATGGTTTCCGTTCCTACATCATTATCTCTTGGTACAGCCTTGGCATCTGGACCCGGTTCCAGATCTTCTGACCCACCAGTCGGGGCATATGCACCAATCCATACCTTCTCTCAACCTCACTGCTTGGTTGCTCCACTTCCATCCTTAGCCAGGCTTCCTATGATTTCTAATCCCGTCCGGGATATCATAGTAGCTTCCCTTAAATCTTCTACCAGAATGATTTACACTAGTAAATGGCAACGTTTCTCCTTCTGGGAAAAAGCTAGGAATATAGACCCCTATACTGCTCCGATTTATTCGGTCTTGGACTTCCTAGCTGAGATTTTTCATTCAGGATCCTCTTCCTCCACAGTAAAAGTTCAGCTGGCAGCCATTTCAAATTATCATATAGGCTTTTTGGACCACAACATTGTCACAAACTTTGCAAGGCATTCTTTCGAGGTATCTTTTTTACTTAAACCTCCGATTAGAGATCCCCCACCACAGTGGGATCTAAATTTAATTTTAACATCCTTGATTCTTCCCCCTTTCGAACCTGTGGCTGCCTGTTCATTGAAATTTTTTTCTTGGAAGACACTCTTTCTAGTCGCCATTACTTCTGCCAGGAGAGTATCTGAGCTTCATGCTCTCTGCACTCGTCCTCCCTACTTAATCTTCCACAAAGACAGGGTATCTCTAAGGACTAATCTGTCTTTCTTACCCAAAGTGGCATCGCAGAGGAACTTAAATCAATCCATTGATCTTCCAGTTTTTTTCCCCAAATTATTCTGATAGAGCGGAACAAAAATTACATTGTCTTGATGTTCACCGCCAACTCAGATATTATCTAGACAAAACTAAACATTTTAGGAAATCTGATCAACTGTTTCTATCCTATGCAGGGAACAGGAAAGGCCTTCCAGTTTCCAAGGTGACTTTATCTAGATTGCCGTCTTCTGTGATTACTTACATTTATCAGCTCAGAGGCAGAGAGTTGATTTTCTAGGCCAAAAGCCCATTCTAACAGAGCTCTAGCTGCATCTACAGTTTTTCAGGCTAGACTTCCAATAGACACTATTTGTGCAGCAGCCACATGGGCCTCTCCTCATACCTTTGTTTCACATTACAAATTAGACTTGGCCTCCAGAGACGGAGAGAATTTTGGTTCCACCGTTCTCAAGAGTCTGTTCCATTGAGCCACCCAGGATAGAGGTGCTAGGGAACGCAGTCCCATCCAGCAAGAAGGAAGGCGAGATTGACAACTTAACATTAAATTATGTACCTACCATAACGTTCCATGTTAGTTGTCTTCTCTTGCCTTCTTTCTTACGTCCTGCCCTCCATCCTCCTAGCCTGGTCAGACCGAGAAGATTATGCCTCTTCTCTTAAGAGGTTTTATCCTTTTCCTAGCTAATCAGCTTCTAGTGTCACTAGATTAGGTTGATCCCTTTCAGAGGATTATGATGATTATGATCGTCATTTTTAGTATTGTTACTTTTTCTTCCTCCTCTACAGTTGGAAGAATATATTCCATAATTTCCTTAGCTACCAAATGAGATCTGGGTAGTCTCTGCCTTGCATCATGGGATATAGGGTTGCCTCGAGCTGGTAAAATTAGCTCTCGAGCTTAGTAAGTGCCGAGTTGGAGCCGAGGATCGGCTCCGAACCCATCCAGCAAGAAAGAAGGCGAGAGAAGACAACTAACATGGAACGTTATGGCAGGTACATAACTTCTTAATTTAACCATACTTGGACCGTCTAATTTAAGCAAATTGTCAGGAACAGCTGTTAAAGGATCTTGAATTTGTAAAGAATCTTCTCTCTTCCCTGGGTTACACACTCAGCGAGGAAAAAATCAAAAATGGTGCGATCCCAGGATAACATTCCTGGGACCGAGACTGAACACAGCCACCCAGATACATCACCCAGGAGAAGCAGGCAACTTTCAATTTACTTCAAGGATTTGGCAAGCTTGTCTCAGCTCCCTGCAAGGAAATATCTGCAAGCTCTGGGATACATGGCCTCTTGCATTCTCATGATTCCATATGCAAGACTGTATATGAGGAAATTGCAATGGTAGTTCGAGAACCTTTGGTGTCAACATACACAGGACCTGGATATAATGTCTCTGCTTCCATGTCTGCAGACAGAGTTTCTATGGTGGGCGACAACCTGTCTACAAAACAAAGGCATGGCTTTTTGCCCACCCCCCTGCCACTCAAGTTCTTACCACAGACTCATCGGACTATGGCTGGGCAGCTCACCTGGATGGCAGATGCATAAGGACATTGGAATGCCAAGTAAATGCACATGCACATTAATCTAAAGGAGTTGATTGCAGTTCAGCAAGCCTTACTAGCTTTCAAGCATCTTCTTTCTCTAGGAACTCTGCTTATCAGAACAGACATCAGCACAGTCATGTGGTAAATCAACAAGCAAAGAGGGACTCATTCTTGCCCCTTGTGCAGGTAGAGCATGAATCTCTGGTCCATAGCAGCATCCTTGGGCCTGCATCTCCTAGTTCAGTTTCTTCCAGGGAGGCTCATTGTTTTGGCCGACCAGTTGAGCAGACAGACCCTGGATCCGCACGACTGGCAACTGAACAGAACAGTCTTTTTTACACCATCATTCAATGTTGGGGCACTTCGCAGGTGGATCTTTTCTCCTCCCCTGATAACCACCTTCTACCTCTTTTTTTGCACCAGACAGCATCACAGTAGAGCCTGGAGAGTGGATGCTCTGTCCTTCCCTTGGACGCTGCTGTCAGTTTATGCCTTCCCTCTTCCTTTTCTTCCCAGGGTATTATTGAAGATCAGGGACCAGAGACCAAGGACTGTTCTCATAGCTCCAGACAGCATTGGTATCCACTGCTTCGCAGTCTCTCCCAATTTCCTCCTTGGCATCTTCCTCTGAAGCCGGATGTTTTGGTTCAGGAAGGGGGAAACATTCTACATCATCCTCAAGTCTCCATTTGGCAGTATGGCTCGTATGAATCAATACTTTTCTTCCCTTTCCCAGCAGGTGGTTAACGTGCTTCAGGAGGCCTAGCACTAGAAGTCCTATACTGGTAAATGGGAGATTCTCTCATTGGATGCAGGCTAGAGGGGAATCTTCTCGGCCTACCCTTCTGATCCTGGAATACCTGACTAATTTCCTTCAGGGTGGTCTTTTTCCTCTGTCAAGATCCATGCTTCAGCCATTTCTGCTAATTGTTCTTTTGAGCAACCCATATTCTCTCATCCACTGATGTTTCTCAGAGGTGCTTGCAACTTAAACCTTCCAGAAGGGCACCTACTCAAGCCTGGGATCTTAATTTTGTTCTAGAGAAACTCGCATCATTTTAGGCCAGCTGCCACTGCAGATTCCAAGTTTCTCTCTTGGAAGACTGCCTTTCTCTTGGCTACAACTTCTGCAAGGAGGGTTTCGGAGCTGCAAGCTTTGATGGCTGTGGAGCTTTTTCTTATTTTAGATGCAGATCTGGTCTCTGAGAACCAACCCCTCCTTTATGCCTATGGTGGTCTCTAGCCTGACTCTTAATCAGTCCATATGCCTTCCTACCTTTTTTCCTAATCCTCGAAATAGAGGTGAAAGGATCCTCACATTCTCTTGATGTGCACAGACAGCTCAGATTTTACCTGGACAGGACTAAAGATCTTGGGAAATCAGCACGGTTATTGGTTAGTTTTGCCCCTGGAGCTCAGATCAAAGCTATTATAAGCAAACCATTTCTAAAGGAATTGCACATTGCATTACTTTGTTCCTTTCGTGGCAAGGTTCCTCTTTAAAGGGTTAGGACCCACTCCACAAGAGCAGCTTCCACATTTGCAACCTTTTTAAGGGGTGTCCCTACTAAAGACATTTTGGAGGCTGCCACATGGTCATCTGTTCACACTTTCCCAAAGCATTATAATTTGTCTTTGTTTTCTAGAGCCAGGGCAGGGTTTCCCCTCTGCTGTTCTGCAGGGCATTCTCGCCAATCCTTGGTTCTGTTGGTTTCTCCTCCCTTTTCCCTGGGCTTTGATAATCAGTCCATTGGTTAGGACTGCAACAGTGAAACACTATGAACATAGTACTGTTTACACTTACCGTAAATGTAAATATTCGAGTGTATTCACTGTTGCAGTCGTGGTTTCCCTCCCTCCTTACCCCTTTTTGGTCTTCTCCTGTTCTCTTTTCCTAAGGTACAGACTAAATTTAGTATTTGCCAACTTGCTTTTGGTTTAAGCCTTGTTTTCTGGGGGCTTCTGACTGTTATGGCAAGAAAGACTGAGGAAGTGACCGGCTGCCTCCTTTTGTATTGGATGTCCTGACGTCCTTTGCAACCTACAGCCGATGTCATACTTACCTTTGCTATTCTGGCTGATCAAGGGCTACCAGGAGCCGGATAACCTATTTGTTAGGACTGCAACAGTGAATACACACTAACCTCTACATTTATAGTAAGTGTACACAACTGTACTTTATAGAAGCTTGAGAGTTTAAGTTCAGTTTTATTTAGGTTGGCAAGTAAAGGGGAGGCATAGAAGAGGGTAGAGTAGATGGGAGTGGGCAATGGCAATCCTAGCTGGTGGGGTTAGGAATAGCTTTATCCTATATAGAGACCATTTTTTATTAATGGTTTTGATAGTTTTGTTGACATGCACATCAAATTTAAGATCATCTACAATAACTCAGGAGTTTTATATGGGCATCTGGGAAGATAATGGTACCATTATTAGACTTGATGGAGAGAACGCCGGGGATCTTTGGGTGGGGGAGAAAAGTAGGAGCTTTGTTTTGTTGGGATTTAGAACCAGACAGCGAGCAGCAAGCCAATTTTCAACTGAGTTAAAAGTACTTTGAGTAATAGGAGCTCTGTGAGGTGCCAGTGCAGATCAATGTGGAGTCATCCGTGTATTGAATGATGTTAGCTTTTGGGATGACAGTGTGGAGATCATTAATTAATAAAAATGGAAAGCAGAAGTGGTCCCAGAATAGACCCTTGGGGAACAGCTAGGGTGTTAGGTAGGAGGTTTGATAGTCTGTTCTGCCATATACGACTGCTTGCCTATTGTGCAGATAAGATTCAAACCAGTGGAGAGAGTTATTGCCTAGAGACATTGTTGCCATGGTGTGGATGAGTAGATGGTGGTTAAACATATCAAAAGCTTTGGATCCAAAACAAAAGAGCTGAGGATAACTTGTTCTTGTTAGTTTATAGCATTAGAGAAGGTGAGGAGGGCTGTGGTAGTAATATGATGTGGCCTGAAGCCATGCTGAGAATTAGCCAGTATGCTGTTTTGGGGTTAGAAAGTACAGAAGTTGTTTATGGATGTACTTTTCCATAATTTTTGCTAGAGGTGACAAGATGGCTATGGGTCTATAATTAGATAATTCAGTAGAGCTACCACTTTTGTGGCTGGGTATGACACAAGATTTTCCAGATAAAAGGGGACTGAGGCTTCTGATATAGACCGATTTTTAATTGGAATGGAAATGGGGGTACTCTGTGGTAACTGCAGATTTTTGCAAATATTCAGCAGGTAGGTTAGTAGGTTTTAATTTTTTGAGTAGTGAAAGGATGAAAGATGTAGAGACTGGTTAGAAGCTAAAGGAGGGCTGGGTACTGGGAATGGAGTAGGTTAGAGGAGTTGAGGGGTAATTGGCTAGTAAGGGCCAGGATAGTCTCCGTAAAGAAACTAAAGGTGTTGGTGAAATCCTCTGGTAGGTTATCAGTAGAGGCGGAGGGAGATGGAGTGGTGGTTTGTCCCTGGGTGCAGTAATATATTTATCCCTGCCTCAAAATTTTTGAGGGTTATTTTGGTTTCCTTGCTGGAGATGGAAGTATTTTTATCTAGAAAAATGGATAGTTTTGTCTCATTTCTTAGTTGCCGAAATTTGGTTTGATCTAGAGGGGCTTTTGTCTCACGCCATGTTGCCCATGCCTTATTTCTGATTGACTTTTGATTTGGTTTCTTTAGAGAGCCACGGGGCAATGTCTGTTTTTTATCCTAGTGCAGCGAGCGGGAGCATGAGAATCGAGGATGGTAAGGAATTGAAGTAGGCAACAGCTTTGTCTAGGGATAAGTGTTTTACAGCAGACCAGTTGCATGACTTAAGTTCGTCCTGTAACTTGCTAGGATTGAAGCTTTTAATGTTGTATACATGAGCTGATGGGAGTTAAGATTTGTGCTTAATCATATAGGTGAGAAAGTGATCAATGAGGTAATCAGGGATGGTCCCTGATGTATACATTTGGAGGTGGCTGTTGATTAGTATCCAGTCCAGTAAGCTTTTTGGTTGTTTACCTGTCCTGGTGGGGGTGGATACGACCTGTGTGAATCCATACAGGTTTACATGGGTGGTAGATTGAGAGGAGCAGGTGTTCCAGCCAATGTTAAAATCTCCAAGTACAATGGTTTCTTCTGGATAGTTATTAGCTAACCAGTGGAAGATGTCTTCTAGAGTATTGGTATTATTCCTTGGGGGAATGTACAAGCAGATTATATTTATGCATTTGTTTTTGTTAAATTGGAACTTGGTAGCAATTATTTCTGCTTTATTGACCTGAGGTGGTTGAATGGAGTCTGAGGTAACATTTAGTGTAGATTTGAAGAGTACAGCTACCCCACCTTCCCTTCCTAGTAGAGCATATGAAGACATTTTGGAGCCTTCCACAGGAAACAAGTATAAATGTACACTTAAACCTGGAAGGGATAAGAAACTCTGGAAACCCTGCAGTCGTTGAGTGATAGGCCAGTAAGTTCCCATATGATGGGATGAAATTGAAGAGAGCATGTGCCACAGGAAGATGGTTTACTATCAAAATGTCACATGTTGCTCAACCTGGAAAGGCAAAAGGCAGTGTTCAGAGTTGTCTTAATGTTGATTTTTAAAATGTCAAACTCATGAGCGAATTCTAATGTGCAGTTAAGAAAAGCCTCCTATTGGAAAACCCCAGGCCCAGATGCAGTACCTAACTTCTGGTTAAAAGTATTAACAGCTTTGCACGAAGATTTAGGTACGAGTAGCTAATTATATGCACAGCCTGAACAGACACCAATTTGGCTAACAGGAAAAACAATGCTACTAAAGAGTGAACCTGCAATCTACCATAAATATACTGTAGACCAATAACATGCCTTCCGTTGACTTATAAACTGTACACTGGAATTGATGCCTACTATTTAGTCATTTGGAAAACACTAGCAGTCGAATAAAAGGGGCAATAAAGTCATATGGAACAAAGGATCATTTTAAATAGTCAGTGGAGAGCTGTAAAAAGGGGAAGAATCTAAGTATGGCATGGATAAACTATAAAAAAAAAATTGGTATTATCCCACATTTATGGATAACTGTGCTTAAAATTGTATAAGATACACCCTACACTGATCTGACTACATTACAGTGACCATGAAACAGTGGCAGACCACTTTGCAATTAAGCCATGATAAAGGACACATTATTATTCCAGGGATAAAAATTCAAAGGGGGGATATTCCAGGGTGACTGTCACCACTGATCTGTCTTGCCTTTAACCCATTAAGCTGTGTACTTAACAGCTTAGGCCATGGCTATAATTTGGCTCCTACAAAACGGTGTAAAGACTTCTCATCTTTTCTTTGTTGATGTAAAACTGTATAGCTCAACAGATAAGGAAATGAAAGCACAACTGCAAGTTGTCAAAACTTCAGATTATATAGGAATGTCATTTGGTCTTGACAGATGTGCAAAAGCAACCTTTTAAGGCCGGAAAACTGCAGCACCAAGAAAACATCAGATGTTCATCGTGTTTAACTGCTGCAGTCATTACACTTGTGTTATCCTGCTGTTAGGCAGACCTGCAGTCGGCCTGAGTTCCAAAGTTTTGGTCCGGCGTCGGTTGCTGTTGCCTCTTCCCTGACGTCAGTGCTCCAGGGGTACATAAGAAGCAGCCGATGCCATTTTCTTAAGTCTTTCTTGCCACGTGGTGCCCGAAGCAAAAGCAGTTCGCAAGTGGCTGTCGGCAGACTCCTGAGATTTCAAATTCGATTTCAGAACCGAAGTCTTCAATAAAGCTAAGTACCCAGTTAGGGAAAGTTTTTTCTTGCCTCAGTCCGATGTCAGCAAAACTTAATTGTATTTCTTGTGGGAAGCAAATACCTTATAAGGATTTTCATTCTTACTGTATTCCATGCCTAGGCCCAGTTCACGACGTCACTAGTCAGTTTTGTGCTAGATTTAACAAAGGCACTATTAAACGTCTGTTTGATTTTGCTCGCCATTATTTTGGGCGAAAAATGCTGTTGGAACAGCTGATGACCGGAATGTATAAACAGCGCAAAGATAAAGATAGGGAAAATCTTCCGAGGTCCAAAACTGACTAAGCCTCTTCTAGGCCAGTCGCTGGTCATCAGTGAGGCACTTTCGCAGCCCCTGACACCCGCTACCACAGGCCGCGTCCGACTCCCACGTGGAGGTGCCTAGGCCTCTGGAGCCTCAAGGTGTTGGGCCAACAGAGGTTAACCCTTCAGATGGGTCCGGAACCGCTGAGCAGGCATCTGCTTCTGAGGGTGTTTTCAGGCCTACTTAACTTACCATTACAACTACAGCCAAGACTAAGCCTACACTAAAGACAAAGAAACAAGTGCAGCATTCACCTGGACAGGCCTCCATGCCTAAAAAAACAGATGCTCAAGATGGTCGAAGACTTGATAACTTTAATTAGGGGTTCCCATCCCCCTCATGATAAAAGGCCTAGGCAGGATACAGACTATGATTCCTCTGACCAGGTTTCAATTTATTCTGATTCCTCTTCAGACCAGGGATATTCTTTACCCCCCTATGAGGATTCTGATGCTGAAGAATCCATTCCTTCAGCCACTCCTCCTGAGGATTACTCTTTTGGGGGAAACGTTACATACCATGAGGGAGCATTTCCATTGGGAGAGCCAGGATTACTCAGAATCCAAGAAAAGGATCAGAGACTTTCTTTTGCTGCCTCAGCACAGGCCCCTCGCTATTCCGCCAGTGTTGGACATTGTGGATGATGTGTTCTCTGAATCTAGTTTAAACCCTGATTCTTTACCCCCAGCTCCAGTCAAGCCAGACAGATACTACAGAGTCCCTGACTCTCTCAAATTCCTTTATAAAAACCCTGTTGCAGACCCAGAAACTATTTCCCAGGGTCCCAAAGTGGTTAAGGCTTCCACGGCTAAGAATCCAGTTCCCTCGGATAGGGACTCTAGAGCATTAGACAGATGGGGAAAGAAAGTTTACACCTCTGCAGCTTTAGCAGTGAGAGCTCTGAATTGCCAGTTTCACATGCTTAAGTATCAACAATATTTACGGTCTCAATTAAAACAGGAAATAAGTATAAATGCAGAACAACCTGACTATAAGGAAATGCAGGATTTATTGCATGCAGCTGAACAAGTGGGAAAGCATACTTTGCAATGTGGTTTTGATTCATTAGAAGCTTCTTGTAGAGCAGCAGTTACAGGATCTGTGATTCAAAGGCATGCTTGGTTAAAAGAACAAAGTTTACCAGGTCATGTTAAGGCAAAATTACTGGATGCTCCTTTGCAGCAAGATAATTTATTTGGTATTAAGGCAGAAGAGATATTAAAGAAAATGGATGATAAGGCAAAATCTATGGAAACAGTAAAGGATTTCTTACAGGTACAGCCACCACAATTTAGCAGAAATTGGCCTACTAAGAATTGGTCCTTTCTAGTGTCACAGGCCACAAAGAGGCAGATAGACACCCAAGAGGCAGATATCGGCCACAAGGTTCTTACAGACAACGACAGTGGGGTGCTTCAAACCCAAAACAAGGTTGAGGATAAGTCACAACCTTACAGGAAACAGTCCCAATGACTTTCCCTTCCAATGCCAAACTCTTACCTTTTGGCAGCTCCCTTAGGGGGGAAACTAGCACTTTTTTCTCAAAACTGGCAAGCAATCACCCAAGACAAATGGGTGCTGAATATTGTGTCTCAAGGTTACAGGTTCCACTTTCACACTTTTCCAAGGATAAAAGGAATGCCAGACCTGCCACAAAATCAGTGGACAGAGGCACAAAACCAAATTACAGCTCTCATGGACATGAGAGCTATTTAGAAAGTACCACAGCAGGAAAAAGGTCAAGGATTTTACTCGAGATTGTTCCTGGTACCCAGAAAGGACAAAGCCTGGAGACCCATTCTGGACCTTTCCACTCTAAATACTTAACTGGATGTTCCAAAATTCAAAATGCTGACACTACAACAGCTCCTTCCCATGTTTGGCAAGAAAGCTTGGCTTGTTACTTTGGACCTCAGAGGCATACCTGCATGTCCCTATCAGACAAAATTGCAGAAGATACCTCAGATTCATAGCTGGTTCAATAAACTACCAATTCTCTGCACTGCCCTTTGGCTTATCTACTGCGCCCAGGGTCTTTACAAAGTGCCTGGCACCAGTAATTGCATTTTGCAGACAAAAAGGAATTCAAATATATCCATATCTGGATGACTGCCTGATTCAAGCAGAGAGCAAGGACATTCTTCTACAGCATCTGGCATTCGTAAAAAGATTAAGTTGTCTAGGGTACACAGTAAACTAAAATAAATCAAAACTAGTGCCCTCACAAGAGATAATATTCCTGGGTGCCAGCTTAAATATAACGGCCCAGATGGCTTATCTCACGCCAGACAAACAAGGACAACTGACTCAGTATTTTCAGTTGATGGCAACAAAGTCCCAACTCCCTGCAAGAAAAATTCTGTAGGCCTTGGGATTCATGGCATCCTGCATTCTACTAATTCCATATGCAAGACTGCATATGAGGAAATTACAATGGTACCTAAAAAGTGTTTGGTCTCAACATTCTCACAGCTTGGAGACAGTAATACCTCCAATTCCCTGCCTACAACAGGAGTTTCGATGGTGGGCTCGGGCATGTCACCTCAACAAGGGTCAGCCTTTTACTCTTCCCACAGCCAGGCAGACTATAACAGACGCTTCGGATTATGCCTGGGGAGCACACATGGCAGGAAAATGTATGCGGGGCAAATGGACCACAGAACAAATGCCTCTTCACATCAATCAAAAAGAGATGTTGGCTGTACAGAATGCCCTAACAGCTTTCAAGTACCTTCTGCATCCAGGACAATTATTAAGGACAGACAACACCACAGTGATGTGGTACATAAACAAGCAAGGGGGCACTCATTCTTACCCCCTATGCAGGCAAGCCATGACCTTGTGGAACACTGCTATAACTTATCAAGTTAATCTGCAAGCACAATTCCTGCCAGGAAAGATAAATACTCAGGCAGACGACTTAAGCAGAAACATCATGGATTCTCACGAGTGGAAATTAAATCCACAAGTTTTCAGCAGCATAATGCAAAAATGTGGGTGCCCGGACATAGATCTCTTTGCCTCCCCACTGAATTGCCAACTACAAAAAATCTGCACAGGGACTTATCACACACAAGCATGGAAAGTGGATGCTCTTTCGTTCAGCTGGAAAAACCTAAGCGTTTATGCCTTCCCACCACTGCCTCTCCTTTCAAAGGTACTTCAAATTCCACACCTTCTGACTCAGAAAAACAATCCGATACTGCACAGTCAGCTCAAAACTTTAAACCTGGCTGCATGGAAGATTCAATAGCCAAACAGACAACTTCTCTCTCTAACGTTGTTATGGATGCCATTTTGGAGGCCAGGAGGCCTAGCACCAGGAAATCTTATTCAGAAACGTGGAAGAAATTCTGTGCCTGGAACGAGTCTCAAAACCTTGATCCTCTGGTCCCTAACATTCCTCAGATATTACAATACTTGACTGAGATGCTGAACAAAGGACTATTCTTCTCATCCATTAAGATGCATGCTTCTGCCATCTCTGCTCATTACCACACAGATACTCCTATTTTTTCTCACCATTTGCTAAAGCAGTACCTCAGAGGGGTTAAAAACATAAGACCGCCCTGGAGAGCACCAACACCAACTTGGGACCTCAATTTCATTTTGGAAAAGCTCACTTTGCCTCCTTTTGAACCAGCCAATTCAGCAGAGTTAAAATATGTATCATGGAAAACTGCTCTGCTTCTGGCAATAACTTCGGCACGAAGAGTCTCAGAACTGCAGGCATTAATGGCAGTGGAGCCTTTCATCATTTTCCACCAAGACAGGGTTTCTTTAAGAACAAACCCTTCCTTTATGCCTAAGGTGGTATTCAGTGTTGCTCTTAACCAAACCATTCACTTGCCAAACTTTTATCCAAATCCCCAGAATAAAGGGGAGAGACTTCTACATTCCTTGGACATACACAGGCAATTACGCTTCTACTTGGAGAAAACAGCTTTCAAAAAAACTGAACAATTGTTTGTATCATATGCTGCAGGATCACAGGGAAAGGCTATTTCAAAGCAGACCATTTCAAAGCGGATATGACACTGTATCCGGTTCTGCTACACACAGCATGGGAAAACCTGTGCCATCTAACATTAGACCACATTCCACCAGGGCAACTTCTACTTCTACGGCCTACCTTAGAGGAGTACCTACCAATGATATCTTGGAAGCTGCAACTTGGAGTTAAGTGCACACCTTTACCAAGCATTACCATTTACCTCTTAATTCTAGATCCAGAGCTGGCTTTGCCACTGCAGTGCTGCAGGTCCTCATAGCCACACCAAATCCTCTGTAGAGCCAGCCACCCAAACTCAGCTTTGGGATTCTACCAAAGTGTAATGACTGCAGCAGTGAAACACTATGAACATAGTACAGTTTTGTACCTACCATAAATGTAGATGTTTGTCTCTTCACTGCTGCAGTCCAGGTTACCCACTCACCAGCCCCTCTTTCTTATCTGGGACTAACTTATACTACCTTTGTGGTGTATTTGCTGGTTAATGAAGGTTTTATTACCTTTTTTGTATGTTTTATTAGCAATATGTATTGCCTACCATTTTTGGGGGCACCTGACATCTGGGGCAAGAAAAACTGAAGAAAATGGCATCTGCTGCTTCTTGTATACCCCTGGTGCACTGACGTCAGGGAAGAGGCGACAGCAACCGATGCCAGACCAAGACTTTGGAACTCAGGCCGACTGCGGGCCCGTCTGATGGCAGGATAACCCAAGTGTAATGACTGCAGCAGTGAAGACACTCCATCTACATTTATGGTAGGTACAAAACTGTACTTTTGGCACAATAATGTGCTATAAAATAAACTGAGCAAGAGGGGAGTGTATAAATATTTTGGAATTTATGAAGTATGAACAATAAAACATGAACAAATGTGAAAAAACTTGGTAAGGAGTACTTTAATCCTGAAGACAGTAATGACATCTAGGAAAGAAATCCAAGCTGTAAACCAATTTGCTCTTCCTGTCCTAACAGTTTTGGAGTGATTGACTGGCCCCAAAACATGTTGGATAGATTAGATAGGAAAACAAGATGGATGCTTCATGCTCACCAAATGATTTATAAAAATCCGTGCTTACCAAGATTACATGATGTCCTTCAAGAATGCAACTGCAGTTCTGACATATGGGTTGTCCTGCCTCAGGCAGCCCTTCAGTCGGCCGGATTCCAAAGTCTGGGTCCGGCGTCAGCTGATGTCGCCTCCTCCCTGACGTCAGAGCGGCTGGAGTATAAAGGCATCCGCCGATGCCATCTTCTTAAGTCTTTCTTGCCGCGCGGTGCCCGAAGTAGAAGCAGTTCGCAAGTGCCGGTCGGTCAGCTCCTGTGTTTTCAGTTACCGAAGTCATCTAAAAGCCAAGTACCCCGTTGGGGAACATTTTTTCTTGCCTCAGCCAATGTCAGGAAAAATTGAAAAAGTTAACAATTGTTTGTCTTGTGGTAAACAAATACCTCGTAAGGACTTCCATTCTTACTGCCTCCCTTGCCTGGGCCCAGACCACGACGTCTCGGCCTGTGCTTGCTTTAATAAGTGCACACTGAGGTGCCAGGCAGAATTTGCCGAAAACTTTTTTATATCATGCCGTCGGAACAACCGACAGCACAATCTACCAAAAAACGCAAGGACCGGGACCGACATCCTCGGCCCGCGTCGTCCACCGATACCACGCCTAAGCCCACCGCGAGTGCATCGGTCACTTTGGAAGCGGTAATTCAACCGCCCCAGGCCGACAACACCGCTTTAACGCGTTCTTCGGCCCCGGAGATTTCAACGGTGCCCGTTGTTGATTTTCCTCCAGAAATCGAAGCTCTAGATTTACCCGACACCATTCCTGTGGACAAGGTTACCCCAGCACGTGGGGCAGCTAGGCCTCCGGTATCCATGTCCATCAAGGCCTTTGCACGTGCTAAGGCTGCCAGCCAGGCCAAGGCCCATCCTAAATCTACTTCTCAGGGCCCCTCTTCTGATAGATCATGACTCTTGCTGCAGATCTAATCTCTCTTATCAGGGGTTCTCAGCTGCACCCAGACAGAAGGCCTAGAACTGAGCAGACAGACACCCTCTCTTCAGATGAAGCCTCTGGGGATTCAGAGCCTTCAGATACCCAGGAAGAATCCTTCCAGGCTTATGAGGACTCAGATGCTGAGGATTCAATTCCCTCTGCCTCCCCTCCAGAGGATATTTATTTTGGTGAAGTTCTCCACTCCATGAGAGAACATTTTCAGTGGCAGGGTCAGGAATTTTCTGACTCCAGGAAAAGGCTACGTACCTTCCTTAAGCTACCCCAACACAGACCTTTAGCTATTCCTCCAGTGTTGGATGTCCTTGATGTATACTCAGACTCCAGTGCTTCGCCTGATTCTCTCCCTCCTGCTCCTGTCAAGCCTGACAGATATTACAGGGTCACTGAAACCCATAAGCATCTCTTTAAGGCCCACTCTGTGGATCTAGAAACTATTTCACAGGGCCCCAAAGGAGTGGCTACTTCCTCAGCCAAAAACCCTCTGCCCGCTGACAGGGAAGCTAGGTCCCTGGAGAGATGGGGCAAAAAAGTTTATACCTCTTCCACCCTTGCCATGAGGTCTCTCAACTGCCTTTTTCATATATTTCAGTACCAGGATTACTTAATGGATGATTTGCAGAAAAAGTTAGCCTCTCCTGAGCCTATAGATAGAAAGGCATTGCAGGATTTGGTGCGTAATACTCAGCAGGTTAGCAATCATTATCTTCAGTGTGGTTATGATGCATTGGAAGCTTCACGTAGGGCAGCCATGACAGGGGCCGTTATACGTAGACATGCTTGGTTGAAAGAACAGCCACTGCCAGACCATGTTAAAGTTAAGCTCCTGGATGCACCTCTGGAAAAACAGAAGCTTTTCGGTGCTAATGCACAGGATGTGTTGAAGTCTATTGAGGAAAAGGCCAGACTGTCAAGGATTTCCTTCAGGTTCAGCCTCCTAGATTCAGCAGGAATTGGCCTTCAAAGAATTGGTCCTTTCCAGACTCGGACAAGTTTCAAAGGGGAAAAAACAGGCGTGCTCGAGGTAGAGGGCAATACCGAGGCTCCTACAGGGGCCACCAATGGCAACCACCAAATCAGAGAAGTGGCGCAGGGAGTTCACCTGCACCACAGGGACAATCACAATGACTTGACTTTCACTCCGCCTACCAAGGCTCAAAGAGAAGTACCTCTAGGCGGAAAATTATCCTTATTCTCAGAGAACTGGCACATTTTAACCAAGGACAAATGGAGTCTGGACATAATAGACAGAGGTTACAGGTTCCACTTCCACACCTTAACAACGAGACAAGGCATTACAAACCTGCCACAAAATCAAAGGGCAGAGGCTCTCTTACAAGTTTCAAAGCTGTTACAAATAAAAGCTATAGAAAAGGTTCCTCCTCAGGAACAAGGCCAGGGATTCTATTCAAGACTGTTCCTTGTTCCAAGAAAAGAAAAGCAATGGAGGCCTATACTGGACTTGTCCGTTCTAAACACCTTTCTCATTGTGCCAAAATTCAAAATGCTGACGTTACAGCAACTCCTTCCCATGCTGAGCAAGGGGTCTTGGCTGGATGTTCTTCGTCTTCCCTTGCTGCAGTCCTGACTATTGGGTATAGTCCGCGTCCCAGTCGGCCCGAATACCAGAGGGCGTCGGTCATGGCGCCTTAGACTGGCGTCAGTACGTCAGGGGCATTTGCGCATGACCGGCGTCATTTCCTCAGTCTTTTGCCGCATGGTCCGATGCAGAAGCAATTTTGCGAGTGCAGGTTGGCGTTCTGAGATTTTCGAAACGGAGCGGGTTTCAGACCGAGTACAGAGTTGGCTAAGTAACGTTGGAACATTTTTGTTTTTCTTGCCTCAGTATATTACGGATGTCAGAAAAAGTGAATAACTGTATTTCTTGTGGGAAGCAGATACCGCATAGGGATTATCATACATTGTGTATACCTTGTTTAGGGCCTGAGTGCTAGGTTAGTGTTTGGGAAGCGTTGCAATTATACTATGCCGTCGGATGCTCCGCGCCTGCTTCCTCTAAAGCGCAAGGACAAAACAGTGAAGTCTAGGGGTGAGGACCGGCAGTCCCGGACGCCGGGTTTTTAGAAGGCTCAGGGGAGCCAGAGGTTTTGCCAGGAGTCTCTATGGAGTCTCAGGCAGATACTTACTGTTACAGGATGTGCCCTCTCAGGAAGTAGGCCAGGCTGAGGGGCATCTGAGGTAACTGTTCTTCCCTCTCTTCCCAAGGTAGTTAGGGCCTCTCCTTCTGTTTCCAGAGCTTCTTTTAGAGGAAGGCCAAGTTCAGCTTCTGTAGGGGCTTCTCCTAGCATTTGGCTCTGTGCCTAAGAAACATATGCTTAAAATGGCTGAAGATTTGATTACTCTGATTAGAGGTTCTATGCCCCACCTGATAAGAGGCCTAGGGTGGAACAGGAGTTTGATAGTTTTGAACAGTGTTCACAGGCTTCAGAGTCTTCTGTGGAAGACTTGCAAGAGTTTCCTGCTTATTCTGATTCTGATGTGGATGATTCCACTCCTTCAGCTTCTCCTCCTGAGGATTTTCATTTTCAGAGACTCTTCCATGAGGCACTTTAAATGGGAAGGCCAAGATTACTCTGACTCCAGAAAAGGCTTAGGGAATTCTTGTTTTGCCTCAGCATAGGCCCTTAGCTATTCCTCCTGTGTTGAATGTGGTGGAGGATGTTTTTGCAGAGGCTTCTCTGAACCCTGATTCCTTGCCTCCTGCTTCTGTTAAGCCTGATAGGTATTATAGGGTGCCCGAAGCTCATAAGTATTTGTTTCTGAGTCCCAGGGCGGACCCAGAAACTGTTTCTCAGGGGCCTAAAGGTGTTAAAGCTTCTGTTGTTAAAAATCCTGTACCCTCTGATAAAGAGGCAAGGGCTTTGGATAGGTGGGGTAAGAAAGTATATACTTCTTCCACTCTAGCCATGAGGCGTTGAATTGTCAATTTCATATGCTGAAATATCAGAATTATCTCCTTTCAAATCTAAGGTGGATGCTTTGGAAGGTATTGATGTAAAGAATTGCTGGATTTGGTTCATGTGTCTGAACAAGTGGGTAAGCATTCTTTTGTGTGGTTTTGATGCTGTTCAGGCCTCCTCGAGGGTGGCTGCTACTAGTTCTGTTCTTCGCAGACATGCATGGTTGAAGGATCAGAATTTAGCTGAGCATGTTAAGACCAGGATTTTGGATGCTCCTTTACAGTCTGATGTTTGGACCGCCTGTGGAAGCAGTTTAAAGAAAATGGAGGACAAAGCTAAGTCTATGCAGACTGTTAAAGATTTTTGCAGGTGCAACCTCCGAGTTTAGTAGAAATTGGCCTGCTAAGGGGTGGACATATCCTGCTTATAGTTCCCAGTCTAGGGGTAGATCTAGGCGTGGTAGGGCAGGGGGCTCAAGGTTCGTTTAGGCCTAGATCAGACAGTTCACCTGCTCAGACTTCTGGTGAGGGCAGGGGTCAGTCCTTCGTAAGCAGACCCAATGACCTGCCTTTTCAGCTGCCAGTGGACTCTCGTCTGGCAGCTCCTTTGGGAGGAAGATTGTCTCTTTTCAAAGAAAATTGGGATTTAATCACTCAAGACAGATGGGTGCTGGATATCATTCATCACGGTACAGATTTTATTTCCACACAATGCCTCCTTTCAAAGGCATGCCAGATGTTCCTCCTCCACAAAGAAAAGAGGCTCTCAAGCAAGTTTCTCAGTTACTCCAGATAGGGGCTATTCAGCCAGTCCCTGTGTCAGAAAGGGGCTGATTTTATTCTCGCCTGTTCCTAGTACCAAAGAAGGGGAACGTGGAGACCAATTTTGGATTTATCTATCCTCAACACTTATCTGGACATTCCCAAGTTCAAGATGTTGACGTTACAGCAACTGTTACCTCTGCTGGGCAAGGATCACTGGATGGTAACTTTGGATCTCAAGGAAGCTTACCTTCATGTGCCCATAAGGCTAACTTGCAGAAAATATCTGCGGTTTCGAACTGGAGATTTTCATTATCAGTTCTCTGCATTGCCCTTTGGCTTATCTACAGTATTAGTTCTGGCTCCAGTGATAGCTTACTTCAGGCTTCAAGGCATTCAAATTTATCCTTACTTGGACGACTGCCTGATTCTGGCTCAAGAAAGAGAACACCTTCTACAGCATCTGGAATATGTCATAAAGATGCCTAGGTATTCTGTGAACGAAATAAAGTCCAGTCTAGTACCCTCTCAAGACATGTGCTTTCTGGGTGTGAGACTGAATACAGCAGCCCAGATGGCCTTTTTAACCCCGGACAAACAAAAGAGTCTGTCACTTTACTTCCATCAACTATCTCATCAGTCAGTGCTGACTGCAAGGACAGTCCTTCAAGCATTAGGGTTCATGGCATCTTGTATTCTGGTGCTTCCCAATGCCAAACTGCATATGAGGAAGCTGCAATGGTATCTCAAAAATGACAGCACTGCCAAGATTTGGACACTGTCATTCAAATAATACCTTGCCTTCAAAAGGAATTCTTGTGGTGGGCTCAGGAATGTCACCTAAACAAGGGACTCTCTGTGACCCGGCCAGGCGCTAGTCAGATTTTAATGCAGATGCCTCGACACTGCTTGGGGAGCTCATCTAAATGGAAAGTGGATACAAGACAAGTGGCCTGCCAGACTACAGCATCTACATATCAACATGAAGGAGATGTTAGCAGTCCAGTTTGCATTGATGGCGTTCAAGGAGTTACTTCCAGGGCAGGTGTTGATTCTGACAGACAACACAACTGTCATGTGGTACATCAACAAGCAAGGGGAACACATTCTTATCCTCTATGCAGGCAAGCTTATGATTTTATCCGAGACTGCGTTAAGCCTGCAACTGCCTGTTCAGGCAAGGTTTCTGCCAGCACAGAACTCCCTAGCAGATGTATTAAGCAGACAAATCATGGATCCCCACGAGTGGAAACTGGATCTTCATGTATTTCAGAAATTGACAGTGTCATGGACTCCAGACATAGATCTGTTCGCTTCTCCACTAAACCACCAGCTGCCAAAGTATTGCACAAAGGGGTTTCATCACACAGCTTGGAAAGTGGATGCTCTGTCTTTCAGTTGGAAAAACCTTCATGTCTATGCCTTTCCACCTCTGCCTCTTCTTCCAAAGGTATTATTAAAGGTCAGACAGGACAAGGATGATTTTGATAGCTCCAGATTGGCCTCGGCAACACTGGTACCCACTTCTAAGGAGTCTTGTAAAGAAGCCTCCATGGCCTTTACCTCTGATTCCTCATCTGTTATCTCAGAAGGACGGTCATCTGCTCAATGTCAAGCTTCAATCTCTCCATCTCACAGCTTGGCATATTCTGTGTTGAAACATGGAAGGTCTGTTGAAACATGGAAGGTCTCCAGCTTCCTCAACAAGTTTTAAATGTGATTATGGAAGCTAGAAGGCCTAGTACTAGGAGAGTGTACGAGAAAAAATGGAAGAGATTTTTATTTTGGTGTACAGCAAAGAATTTGGAGATTTCAGAGCCTAATTTGAGTGTGGCTCTTCAATATCTTACTGAGTTATTGGACAAAGGTTTGTCTTTCTCTTCCATAAAGATTCATGCTGCAGCAATTTCAGCTCACTATGATTGTGACCCACCTTTGTTTTCGCATCCTTTGTTCAAGCAGTTTTTAGAGGGGCAAAGAATATAAGACCCCCACTACTCCTGCTTGGGCAATTTTGTGTTGGAAAAACTTACTCTACAACCTTTTGAGGCAGCTACTGCTGAATTGAAATATTTGTCATGGAAGATGGCTATTACTTCTGCAAGAAGGGTGTCTGAGAGGCCCTTATGGCAGTAGAGCCCTTGATTTTCCGTAAGGACAGGGTATCAGTACGTACTAATCCTTCCTTTATGCCTAAGGTGGTTTGTAGTGTGGCTTTAAACCAAACTATTCATTTGCCTAGGTTTTTGCAGATCCTCAAAATAAAGGGAAAAGATTTTGCACACTTTAGATGTACACAGGCAATTGCGTTATTATTTGAGCAGGACTAAAGATTTTAGGCAGTCTCAGCAGTTACTTGTTTCTTTTGCTTTAAGTTCACAGGGCAAACCTGTGTCAAAACAAACTATTTCTAGGTGGATTGGCTTTTGCATTGCATTTTGGTTATTCCCATCATGGCAAAGAGGTTCCAGCTGGGATTAGGCCTCATTCCACTAGGGCTACTGCCACTTCAACTGCATTTCTAAGGGGGTGGCAATAAGGATATTCTGGAAGCAGCTACTTGGAGTTCAGTGCATACTTTCTCTAGGCATTATCACCTGCCTATATACTCTAAGTCTAGAGCTGGTTTTGCCACAGCTGTTTTACAAGGCATGTTGTCAGCTCCTGCTACTTTATAATTTGCCAGCCTCCCTTACCTCTGCTTTGGGATTCTACACAATAGTCAGGACTGCAGCAAGGGAAGACGAAGAACATAGTACAGTTTTGTACCTACCATAAATGTAGATGTTCGAGGATTCTCTGTGTTTCAGGGTGGTTGTGTAGGTGCCTTTACATGCTTGTATTTTTTGTATATATTTTACTGTATATATTGTACATGTTTACTGGTGCAGGTTGTTTTTGGGACTTGTCTTTTTGGGTCTTCTGACATCTGGGGCAAGAAAAGACTGAGGAATGGCGTCGGTCATGCGCATTAGTACCCTGGCGTTGGGGCGTCGTCTGAAGCCATGACCGGACCGGCGACGTCTCTCTCTTACTCTGGTTCCGACTGGGGCGGACTATACCCAATAGTCAGGACTGCAGCAAGGGAATCCTCGAACATCTACATTTATGGTAGGTACAAAACTGTACTTTACTCTGGACCTCAAGGAGGCATACCTGCATGTCCCAATCAGACACAGCTGCAGAAGATACCTCAGATTTCTTGCAGGAACAGAGCATTATCAATTCTCAGCATTGCCGTTTGGCTTATCTACTGCGCCCAGAGTATTCATGAAATGCCTGGCATCAGTAGTTGCACATTGCAGACTCCAGGGGATTCAAATATACCCTTAGCTGGACGACTGCCTCATACAAGCAGACAGCAAACAAACCTTGATAAAAAAACTTGGACTATGTCATTCAGTTGCTACAGGCTTTGGGATACACAGTCAACATTCAAAAATCAAGACTATTGCCATCCCAAAAGATTATTTTTCTAGGAGCAAAACTGGACACACAATCACAAATGGCTTTCCTCACAGAGGAGAAACAGCAGCATTTACCAGATTACTTCAAAAGCCTAGCAAAACATACCCAGCTGACCGCAAGGAAGATCCTGCAGGCCCTGGGTTTCATGGCATCTTGCATTCTTCTGATCCCTCTGGCAAGGCTACACATGAGAAAGCTACAATGATACCTAAAAAGCTTATGGTCTCAACACAGCCACAACCTGGAAGACGTAATACCACTCATTCCATGCCTGCAAAGGGAATTTTTGTGGTGGGCTCAAGCAAGCCATTTAAACGAAGGCATGCCTTTCAACAAAGTTCAAGCAAGTCAAACCATTACAACAGACGCCTCAGATCATGGATGGGGGGCACACATGGAGGCCAGATGCATTCAAGGTCAATGGACTCCCACGGAAATGCCTCTGCACATAAATCAAAAAGAGATGTTGGCAGTGATACATGCAATAGAAGCCTTTGGAAAATCTCTTCAACAAGGCCATCTGCTAATAAGGACAGACAACACCACTGTCATATGGTATATAAACAAACAAGGAGGCACTCGCTCGTATCCCCTCTGCAGGCTAACAATGGCTCTTTGGGAAAAGTCCCTGAAACTGAACATCCATTTGCAATCCCAGTTTGTTCCGGGCAAGGACAATGTTCTGGCGGACAGGTTGAGCAGAAATTTTGTGGATCCACACGAATGGATGTTGCATCCACACATTTTCTCACAAATAACTGCATGGGGAAGACCGGACATAGATCTCTTTGTTTCTCATCTCAATCACCACCTGGACAGGTTCTGCTCAAGGACACACCATCCTCTAGCCTGGAGAACGGATGCTGTCTCCTTCAGCTGGAATACCCTAAAAATGTATGCATTCCCTCCTCTACCATTACTGACCAAGGTGTTACTGAAGATCAAAGCAGAGCAACCAAAAGGAATATTGATAGCTCCAGACTGGCCGAGGCAGCATTGGTATCCCTTGCTACTGAGCATAACTCGCACCAAACCGTGGCCCTTGCCCCAATGGCCTCTGCTCCTAACTCAACACAACTACAGGACTGTTCATCAAAACCTGCAAACATTACAACTGACAGCTTGGAGGGTTCCATGACTTTGATCCATGTCCCCCTCTCCGAAAAGGTTCAGTAAATCTTGCTGGAAGCACGCAGACCTTCCACCTGAAAAACCTATTCGGCCAAGTGGAAGAGATTCATCATCTGGAATGCCAAAAAGGGCCAGGATGCATCAGTGATGAGCATACCTCGGATATTAGAATACTTGGCAGAAATGTTTCATAGTGGCCTCTCATATTCTTCCATTAAAATTGACGCTTCCGCAATCTCAGCAAATTACAACTGTGACCCACCTGTGTTTTCACATCCCTTTCTAAGACCGTTTCTAAGAGGGATAAAGAATATCAAACCTCCCAGAAAACCACCAGTTCCTGCATGGGACCTCAACTACGTCTTGGAAAAATTAACTCTTCCTCCTTTTGAACCAGCAGCATCTTCAGAAATGCAGTTTCTCTCCTGGAAAACGGTCTTCCTGTTGGCAGTTACCTCAGCAAGAAGAGTCTCTGAGATACAGGCCCTCATGGCAGTCCCTCCCTTTCTCATTTTTCATCAGGACAGAGTTTCTCTAAGGACCAATCCTTCATTCATGCCAAAAGTGATATCCAGGGTATCTCTAAATCAAGCAATTCACCTGCCTACTTTCTTTCCCAATCCTCAAAATAAAGGGGAAAAACTGCTGCATACTTTAGACATACACAGACAATTACGCTACTACTTGGACAGAACAAAGACCACCAGGAAGTCTGACCAACTATTTGTAGCCTATGCTGCCAGAGTGCAAGGAAAGGCACTCTCCAAAAACAATTTCGAAATGGATTGGACACTGCATCAGATTCTGTTACTCCTTCCATGGAAAGGGTGTGCCAGCCAATATTAGGCCACACTCAACCAGAGCTATAGCCACATCCACAGCCTTTCTAAGAGGAGTGGCTACAAAGGACATTCTAGAGGCTGCTACATGGAGCTCCGTGCATACATTTACCAAACACTACAACCTGCCTTTATACTCCAGATCCCGAGCAGGCTTTGCTTCTGCAGTCCTGCAGGGTCTTTTAGCTACACCATCCCTTGCTTAGATCCTACCACCCCCAGCTTGGCTATGGTATTCAACCCATATGTCAGGACTGCAGTTGCATTCTTGAAGGACATAGTACAGTTTTGTACCTACCATAAATGTAGATGTCCGATAGATATGCAACTGCAGTCAGGTTTTCCCTCCCACCTACCCCTCTGCTTTTTTCCTTCGGTCCTTTCCCCCTCTCCTTTTTAGCTGGGGATATCGGTTATGGTGCATCTGTTTATTACTGTTGTGCATGTCTGGAATTTTTTGCTTATCCATTCACAAAATTTAGCCTTCCTTGGAGGGCACCTGGCATCTGGGGCAAGAAACACTGAAGAAGATGATGTCGGCGGATGCCTTTTATACTCCAGCCGCTCTGACGTCGGGGAGGAGGCGACATCAGCCGACGCCGGACCCAGACTTTGGAATCCGGCCGACCGAAGGGCTGCCTGAGGCAGGACAACCCATATGTCAGGACTGCAGTTGCATATCTATCGGACATCTACATTTATGGTAGGTACAAAACTGTACTTTCCCCATTCTGAAGTAGGGATGGGCCTCCTTGAAATTGATCACGTGTATAGAGCTATAATCATGGGACTCCACACATCTGCTTACCTCACAAGACCCAAACGTAGTGAAAGTTTTGAAACCTGAGAATAAAATGACTTCTGCTTAATTTAGCAGAAGCACATCAGTCAAGCAGGAATGGAAATCGAACCAGAAGTAGATAAAAAAAATCAGGCAGCAACTGAATGTTCCAAAAAACGAAAATATAAGGTGATGGACCAGATTAGATGTTAAATGTGGAAAATGCGTAAATGTAGTTGTAAGTATAGAAAATTTCTTGAAGAACCTTGTGCTGATCAGGAACGAAAGCAGGAATGGTTAAGGAGAGACCATTTCAAACCAAGAGATGAAAGGTCAATATTGGCAGTTGGAGATGGTGGGCTACATACACGGTTTACAAAGTCCATTGAACATGTGGGAGAAATGGACAAATTTGTTTTGTAAAACCGAATTGGAAACAGTTGCACACCTCCTTGCTGATTGCGACATGCTGATAGGACTGTATACTGAAAGGCATGATAATGTGGCAGGAGTGTTGCACTGGGCATTGTGCAAACATTATGGTACTGAAGCAGCTGAAAAACATGAGCCACAAAGCATCATAGGTCTACACATGGTATTGCCAACATTTCAAAAGCTAGATGCTAGAACACTGGATATAGTGGTCCATGAAATGACAAAAGTAGCACCGATCATTAAAATTGCCGCACCCGGTGTCTACATTGTCCTGCATACAGAGGAAGTCACAAAATTTCAAGATTTGCAGGCAGAAATAAGATACCCAGACAGTTCCAATAGTAGTAGGAGCAATGGGTCTTATAAAAAAAAAATGCACAGTCGTATTTAGATACATTTTACCAGTACAAGTAACTGTACGAATTGCAGGAGGTTATTACCAGGCACATTGCTGGTGCTGCAAAGAGCATTTCTGGCTGAGATCAAAGATTGAAACATTACTAATTTCTTGAAATTTAACTGTACTGTGACTTAGGAATGGGGTCTGTTCCTGTCATATTAGAAACACAAACGATTTAGAGAAATTAAAAAAAAAAAAAAAAAAAGATTGAAAGGCGGTTGAACGTCCAAAAATTCCTCTTTGGAGGAATCTGTATTTCAGGAGGCCTTGGGTTGGGACCATCTACATCTTGGCTAGTCCCCCGCGGCTGACTCTCTTGTTGGCCTTGTCGCCTGTCAGGCCTGGAAGAAGCCAGACACTCGAGCCAATTCCCAAATGTCCAGATAAAATACTTGACCTCTATAGGACCGAGTTTTTTGGAGTAAGGGTATTTCAATTGATGCCATAATGGTGGTAGCCGCTACTAAGGGCTCAACTGTCCATCCACTGAACGGAGTCCAGAGTGAAGGACAGGTTTGGGAAGTGTGCTTGTGCCTCAGCTATCTGCTACATTTTACTCACCTGCAGAGACTTGGTCAAGGAACTCTGACTCTCTGGTGGAATGTTTGCCTAAGGAGCAGTTTAATAGAATTTCTCCTAAGCTAACTACTCTTCTTTTGCCAATTCCTCCATGAGACTTGTTTCCCACTCAGCAGAGGGTTATTCTAGGGCAGCTGGCACTGGCATTGTGATGTATTTCCATGCTTGGATGAGGCTGTGCAATTTAGTGAAGCCCTTAAAGATGTCTTTTGTCAGTGCCCCCCTTCGATGGTTCCTCTCTGTTCGGATCTGTCACACCCTGACCTGCAGTCATCAAAAAGGTAAGACCTTGTCTGCCATTGGAATGAGGTTTTCCATCCCTCAATGAACCTACTATAGGAGTCAAAGGAGGGCTAAGAAAACTTGTTTCTGTAAGTCACAAGGTTCTTTTTCTAATGAAAGTGGAGTATTCCTCCAGAGGCAGAGGAGGAGGCTAAACAGGACAAGTCCTCTGTCATCTTCCTCGTCTGCTCTGATTTCGGAGTCATCTAAAGTAAAGGAAAATATTTTGAGTTTGTCAGATCAGAGTGTTGGTTCTGACAAAGCTCTTTCTCCATCAGTAATTTCGGAGCTAGTCAGGAATCACAAGAGAACTAGGTCTCCCTCTCTGGAACCGGTGTGGTCTGTTCCACAGTCCCTGCTTTTGCAGTCTGTCTCAGGCAGTCATCGGTCTTCCACCCATTCCTCTTTGTCATCCAGGAGTCTTTCAAATGATGTGGAGAGGGTAGTGAAGAGGCTTCTCAAGACCCTGGCATTAGAAAAATATTATTGAGCCCAGCCAATAAGGAAGTGGTGCCAACAGCCGAACCAACACCTGTCTATTCCTCCTCCAACTCCCTTGAGTTTGGAGCTGGAGTGCATGGAAGTAGTGGTGGAACAGTTGGTTTAGATTACCACCTTGTGTCTCATTTCTGACTGCTCTGATCTCCTCATTAACTCATTCACTCTGGAGCAGCTCAGAAAAAGCGCCTGCTTAATTCCACCATAGGAATAACAGTGCAGCCTGAGCTCCTTTACAGAAAATTAATTTGTAATACCATACAGAAAACAAATGTTCATAACTTTTCAAAAATAAGAGCTAGACTAAAAATGTAAACCCGAAAGTTGTTCAGCAGACATTGATCTTTCCAGCAGTGTAAATGTTGATAGTGCACATCAGTCATTATGAAATATTTGGCAAGGAATGTTTATATTGTGCATATTTTTTACCTTTTTGGAAAAGCAAAACACAATATCCTGGTATATGTACCATGTAGACCCATGCAATTTGTATTTAATTTTAGTATGAATGTCCACTTTAAAATGACACCTTAACCATTACTGTGTGATGCTCCTTTATGGAGATATTCACAGAAATATGATGAATGTAATACTTATAATTGATAAAGCATATAATATATTCTCACCTGTAACAGAGCCTATACATCAGTGTAGAAATTGTGCGTCTCAATGTCTGCTTTAAAACTATGCATCATTTGTGTGATCACCATGCTCCCTTGCAAGGATATGGGCATAATAAGTATTGGAAATGTATCATTTTCATAATCCTACAAGACTAAAACTGATTATCTGTACATGTGTGCAGTACACAGTTTTACTATGTTGTAAGGAGTAAAACTGTCTTCAAAATGAGATATTACTTGGCACACTGACATGTTCCCTTGCAAAGTTATTTACCAAAATATGAAAAAAATCAATTTCCATAACCCAAGTCTGAAACTAACTTTATGCTGTACATGTGTATAACATACAGGGATAGTTCTTTTACCATGTTGTTGACTGACTGACATCATTCCTCCAATGTGCAACACACTAATATCTGGCTCAGGGTAGATGGAACACTTCTCTTCCAACAACTGCAGTACTCTGCTCCAATGCATACCTCTTCTTGCAATCCAGTATACCTTCATACTGGATGTGGGAAGCTCAAATGTTACCAGTTTTCAGTTTTGGAGGCATGGCTGGCAGCCCAGTGAATGTAGGAATGGCCACATTACCCAGTCTCACTTGTCTTTCTCCTGGTGGACAAACCTGCACAGGAAAGAAAATGCAAACAGGTTACTACTGATGTTTGACAGATGTATTGCATGACTACATATATATGGACAGGGGCAGTATTCTTTGCATTAAGTACAGAACTGGTGATGCTGATATAGAGCTTACATATCTACTACCCGTGAAAACACCAAATTGCACACAATGACTGAGAACATCAGAAGATGGTCTTACCTTGGCTGAAATTCTGCATGGGTGGACATTGACAAGGGGGCACAGAAAGGGCACATGTAAAGAGAAAAAGCAGGGTAAGGATTGCTGCTCCACTAATATGCCAAGGACAAGGCATGGGGCTCCAGCTGGTGGTTATCTGAAGTATCCCATACCTGTGCTGGCTGCCCATTCAGACTTCTGATAACACTACAGTCTCACAAA